>NC_088853.1:3244528-3588640 GCF_963853765.1 Magallana gigas | reverse complement strand
AAAAAAATGTGAATAATGCTTATGTTTAATTAATTATTTCAAAGATAATGGTTTATAAAAATCGGCATCACAAAATACAACGATGCGTGTGAACTTACCAAGGATTTTAATGTGGTGTAGACACGTGTATTTATAAGTGTTTGTCAATTTAACTTATGAAATTCCGAAAACATATTTTATAAACAATTTGTGGAAAGAATGGGCGAGCTGGAACAGATCTGGAAAGTCTAAAACATGCATACATGAAAGGCGATGACTTGATTGAATAGAAGTGTATAGGCTCAGCAAGTGGGGTGGCTTTTGTACTTTGCTTTTGGTCTATCGTATTTGATACACTTACTAGGGGTAATTAGGCGTGTACGGTTATATTTAAACACTGATGAACTTTTGAGCAACAAAGATTATTGGGAAATTTATCAACAAACTGTGTTTATGTCAAATGTTTGTGGAAAAGAGGGTAGGGAGCGTAGATATAAACAACTTTTAAAAGAACGAGGTAATTAACAGTCTGTATAATCCTCTCTCTCTCTCTCTCTCTCTCTCTCTCTCTCTCTCTCTCTCTCTCTCTCAAATTTTATTCTTAAGTAAACATTTATGGAAAGAAATTAAGTATGATCGATGTAATATATATTCTGCTTTGGAACCTGGGTATTTATTTTACATTTTATAAAAATTAAGCTTGTTTATGTAAAATAATGATAGTACTTTAATTAATTAAAACACGCATGATAGAAGCTAAAAATTATGAGAGAGAGAAAAAAAAAGAGAGAGGGATAGAGAGATAGGAAGAGAATTTCACCAGTTATAGATGCAGACACATCTCAATGCTTGCAGATGATAAAGGGCATAATATAAATGTATATAATGTGGTATATTTTGTTGAGAAATAATTGATCTGAATACACGTACAGTTTGTATACATGTCAGGACTTTTTACATGAATTTCCGTGCTCTGTCTTCCTCTAGAGACGTAAAAATTTCCTCCACCAGCTTTTGGAGCATACTCCAAATAGTACTCAGCGGAAATTATGTGTTTTATTAGAAGAATAAATTAAAAAATGCTCCCCAGTTTCGAACCCCCATACTTCACATTTGTATTAAGAGTCAGGGTTGATCTTGTACATGTGTTCTCTCTCTCTCTCTCTCTCTCTCTCTCTCTCTCTCTCTCTCTCCTGCGTACGCATGCAGTGTTGATAAGTAAGAAATACCACATAAGTGTGGGGGAGGGCAGGCCCCATCCACCCCCCTCCCCTAATCCGCCCCCGATCCTGAAGCCTGCAAACATTTCTTTGTTTTGAAGTTGCCTAATTATAGGAAGTAAAGGACGTGTCTTGCGCTGACGATTTTTAAACGATGGCGTGGTTTTAGTTTTAAAAAAATCCAACTTATTAAAGCAGTGTAGTAAAGCTACCAAAAATAGACCTCATACCCCATTGGCGGATCCAGAGAGGGGGTTCCGGGGGTCGGAACCCCCCCCCCCCCCTTCTCTGGGATATATGACTTTTTTTTTAAAACTTCTAATGCATATTTAAAGGCAATTTTTCCCATTTGTAATATAAATACTGTAATTATATCAAATAAATGCTTTAAGAATTGCTCATCTAAAGATTTTCTCACAACGTACCGTAATTTACATGTATTTCTGATATGAAAAACCGTAACTATTTTTAATCGAAAAAAGTACTCCCCTTCAGCATCCGGTGTTCACTTCCATGAGAAAACATCAATTTGAACTGACAAGGCATCGAGTAAAACGGCGTTCAAGTACAAGTACAAACATTCCTTTTACTTTTAAAAGCTGCTTTCAAATGTATTGTTAAGTTAACTAAAGTAATTATAATAAAAAAGTTTTACTTCGTTTCATACTAAAAAAAAAAAAAGAAAGAAAAATACAGAGAAAATTAAACCCGCTTATGCGGGTTATGTTATTTTTCTGGAATGCTAGATACGTTCATACCCACATGAAACACAAAAGAAAGCCTTTTTTGTTTTGTTTCCGAGAATCGGAGGTTATGTTTCAAAAATACCGTGTAAGGGGTTTATATGTAAACCATTATGAAAATGCACAACTTTTCAAAACTTTCCTGAATTTTATCGCATCTATACTAGTGCCGAATGATGTGGCGCACCCAATACAGAGGTAACATCAATTAAATTCCCTGGGACGACTATATTGCTTGTACAATTGTATTACACATGTTCCATCTATTCAGCAAATAAACTATTCCAATTTAATTTTTTGTCATATCCTATCATTTAGACCTTTCTTTAAGAAGGCAATCGATAGAAATCAAAATCGATAAATAGTTCAGAGTGTACACATCAAAAACATAAAAAAATAACCCAACCCCCCCAAAAAAATTCCTTTTTATAATTATAGCTTGTCGTAATCAGTCTGAATTATTTTTTCTTTCTTAGTGTTTCTTTCTATTTAGCACAGACGCACGTTCTCATGGCTGTAGACTTGTTTTTTTAAGGCTAGAAATTATACAAATCTTCCTTACCTAAACCCAAAACGCTTAATAAATACAGTGCACTCTGATATTAAAATAGATATGAAATAGATATTGACGAAATAACTGTTTTTTAAATTTAGGCATGGAGAACGTTCAAAAGGCCTTGTTTATTGACAAATAATGATTTTTGTACGCAATGATGTTCAACCCCCCCCCCCTTTTCAAAATTGCTGGATCCGCCTCTGTACCCCCCTCCCACCCCTTCCTCCGGGAGGAGGGTGGGGGCAAACAAAATAACACACCTTGGGTTAAAAGTTGAAAATTATAATATCTTGGTGATTGCTGCTTATATATGTTTAATGTATATTAATAGCTTTGTTATGATTTATATGTTTAATGTATGCTGTTTCTTATATAGATTGTGTCTATAATGCGAATAACATTTCTAGCTGTAATTCATAAAAAAAACCATTATGTCATTCGATTTTTAGCGTATATATTTTGCTTTCATTGATTTTTTTATTTTGTGCAAAAGTGCGTGTACCGAATGTCCTTGACATATTGTTATGTGCTTGTGTTCAGTTCAACAAGTGCGATGATTTTGCTGCTGAAATAAACACGATTTCCGGTGTCAGTCAGAATCAGACATTCTGTTATAAACAAACACACTTCTTCGTGACTCAACAGGAACGCTACAGATAGCAGGATTGCCGTCCAAGAGATAATTCTAAAATTTTATTTCACAAACGCATAATGAAATTTAACATGGATTAATAAAACAAAGCACATACAGTGAAACTGACCAGTAAATTCACTTGAATTGTTCTGGCAAACATTTCTGCAAAATATGTAGAAATACAGGATTGCTTTAGAAGTCATCCGTGGTCTCAAATCCATTTTTACCCCCCCCCCCCCCCCCCGATCCCTCCACCCACCCCCTTACTTTAAAAAATGTTTACTTCGAGTACATATACGTTAAGTAGTATAAAGTAATAATGAAAACTAAGTTGACCGATTAATACATTTAAAACTAAATATTCGAACAGCTTTTTTCTATTTTTGAAAACCGGTAAATTCATTATCTGGGACCGAAACCATTTGGGGTCGAAATTGCTAGGTGGCGAAACGTCTAAGCATCGCTGTGACGTATGTCGAACAGACGATAGACCGATTTGGGAAGAGAAAAGGAAAGTTTATTTCTATCCGTTTAGATAATTGTTCCCCGTGAAAAAAAGGTTTGTCATATCATATATTCTACAATGTAGTCTACTTCTTCCATATATCTTGCCAGTGACAATTTAGGTGAGATAAAACGCGATAGTTTTAAAAATCAACTATGTAAAATGGCTGACCCGAAAACAAACCTTCAAAATCATGTCATTCGTGTATATGTAAAGTGTTGAAGAAAACACTGTTGTAACTTAGTTCAGGTAAGGGAGGAGGGGGTAAGTTGTTTCAATCCAACAGCTGTATGTACCAGTGACAAGACAAGTCGTTTGTTCAGACATAGAACCCCCCCCCCCTTTTTTTTTAAAAATGTTTACTTGGAGTATATGTACGTTAAGTAATATAAAGATGAAATTAATTAATAATGAAAACTAAGTTGACCGATTAAAACATTCAAAACTAAATTTTAGAATAGCTTTTTTTTTTGGGGGGGGGGGGTGGCATTTGTCTAAAAAAGTAAGTAACATTTTGTTTTCCTGTTGAAAGACCAACATTTTATGAGAAATCATTTATCAATGTCTTAATCGCTTACCAGAATTTGAAAAAAATATATATAGTTATTGCCACTTTAACATTTGTTACATGTAAGAATATCTATACTACATTTTGTCAATTAACTAAAAAATGCCTGCACCAGAGTAATTACTCCTTACACTTTTGGTATTTTAACAAGTGCAATATGATGTCCATAAACTATAATTGAATTTTACCTGATAAGTATTTATTGTTGAATTAATTAAAACCTACTTTCATTTTCAATATTTTAAAACCAGCCTAAAATGAGAGTTTGGTGGTGGACATGTTTTGGGGTAGTCCGAAATATCTGACGTTTTCTGGCTTTTTTAACGATTTTGATATTTACTTTCCTGGCAAGTAAAACATCAGATATTAAGTCGGACTAGTTTTGGGGGATCCAAGTCAGTGGGAGTTGTATCAAATTATATACTAGCAACGAAATGATATTGAATGATTATGTAAAGGGTGAATATATTTACTAGGAATTGACTTAGTGCATACATAGAAGGTGATACTTGATATTTATAGTTGCAAATATGTTTCCTTATATGAACCTGCAGAATAGCGAATCATTTCAATAATGTTTGAACTTTTTTCATGACATCACAATGATAAAGGCACGTGCTTATCGTTTCACAGTTGCATCGTTAGCATACACTAGTGTCTTTTAATTTCATACATTTTTATACCAGGAAAGATTAAGTAAACTTTTTACATGAATTTGTAAACAATGAACAGATTGTGTTCTACATTTATATGAATAAATCATGTGTACATCAAATAGGGAGGTTGAAAGGGGACTGGGCGATGAATGTTCATTAAAAATGTTTTGTTTTTCCTAAACCGTTTTCCTATACTACTAATGATTCACATCAATAGTGATCATTAATAGAATGGTGAATATGGTAGGATGTTTTAATAAACTAATTTAATTAATTTAATACATTAATGTATTTGAATATATAAAACTGAGAAGGAGGGGGCGGAACAATTGAACATTGAAACAAATAATCGACATCGTTCTAATTTGATAGAGAAAATTTGTAGGAATACAAAATTAAATGAATTGGCCTACTATGTGCTTTAATAAAAAATCATATATTTATGCATGCATATAATATTCTTTAGATTGAAGTGTGAACCTAAACATTATTTTTGTTCCGTCGATTACTTGAGTAACAGAAAGGCATAAGGCCTAAAAAAAAAAATTGTTTGTTTCCGCTTTCCCGACCGACACTAGCTTTTACCCCCCCCCCCCCCCCCCCCCCCGACTCAAAACTTTTTTTAAGGGTTTTTGATGATAAATCGTTTATTTTCGTTTTTATGCAATTTGGAAAAAAAAATTAATCAAAATTTTGGTCACAAAAATGCTTGAAGCAGTTACTCTTCTCAAATCAGTGTAACAAACGTTTTGTTTCAAAATGGCTGTATGTTTCCATGTGTTGTATATTTTATTAATGCTCTCATCGTTGGCAGAGGAAGTATCTGATATATAATATCATTTTTCAAATTGTGTTTTCTTAAGACCAGCTTAATACCATTTATACCATACTAGTATCTAACCGGCATGTATGGATACTGCAATATTAAAGGGAAAAAAATATTTGAAAAAATAAAAAATTTCCGACCAACCGACCCTACTTTTTTTCATCATGAAAGAGTGAAAGCGGAAACAAACTATTTTTTTTTGTTAGGCCTAAACCAGTGTTTTATTCAGAGCATTGTATACGTCATATGCATGTATGTAAACCAAACCAGAATAGATTGTGGGACGTCAAAATAATTAATTTTCTTGGTTTTCAATACAAAAGAGTTCTACATCATGTCAGCCTCCCGTAAATACAATTTCTCACTTCAAACGTGCATTATAGCTTAATTATGTAGTTTATTTTCAAAACAGCATGACCATGTGTGATAATTTAAAACACTTTATTAATATAAATCAAATGTATTTTTTACTTTCCTTCCGCTTTAAGTATTGTACCTTGATATTTCAAATACTCGGATATCTCAAAGTTTTTAAACAGTCCCATCTAGTTCGAGATAATGAAGTTTGACTGTATTTTATACGAACTCTTTTAAAAACGGGCTAAAATACAGACGTTATCAGTTTCAGAGAGCAGTGATACGGAATCGGAAAACCACAGTGTGGTGATCCGGAAACTCAGACCAAACTCTGTAAACTGACAGTATCAAGGAAGGAAAACTGATGGGTATATAATATGTATATGTCATCCATTTTAGTTTAGATTTTTCATCGCCGCTCCTGTAAATATCCAGCCATGCAGTTGGTTTTTTATTTCAATTTTAAAGAAAAGGTTAAGAAAACAATGAAGAAAAACATCAGACAAAATATGTACAAAAATGAACCAAAAAATAATTTTCGAAATATTAAGCATTGTATCATATAAATGTGTATATTATTAAATCACGCACTTGTGCGGGACATCATCAAGTACTAGAATGTAACAGTTGATGGTCTCTTTACAGGTTCTCTGTGTCTGACTGTTGACTGATAGGTTTTACCAGTCTGTAGTATGTAACAGTTGATGGTCTCTTTACAGGTTCCCAGGCTGTGTCTGACTGTGCTGTGTACTGATAGATCAAAGAGAGAATATATGTGGTATAGTATTCATGTAATATCACTATGTTCATGTAGCTATACTCTGGTTTTTTAGGTCACCTGAGTCACTCAGGAGACCCATTGCTATGTCACGTTTGTTGTCGTGTGTCATTCATAGACATTTTAGTATACATCTTTTAAATGGGTATGAGGGCAGTAGTCATTGAGTTAGTCCTTGGTAAGAACTGTTGCCCGAGAGCATAGGCCGAGGTCAACATCAATTTCTTACCCAGGAACTGACAATATAACTATTGCCCACATTCCCATTCGATGATTGATGTGTTAGATGAGGAGAAACATATCCTTGTCGAATGTCAGGGCTGGGGTATTGTCCAATTATCTGCCCGGGGGGACAGTCAAACAATCAGCCAGGGATAGGGGAATAACAAAGCATGGGCCATAAGCCGGTAATTAACATGTATACATTGGTGGGCTCCCATTTTGCACAAATTTGAGGACTAGGTGTGAATTGTATTTTGGGTAGTATTTACAGTCTGTTCTCTACATGGGATAATGACACAAATATACCTATGTTTTATAAACACATTATAAAAAGTTACATTCTGTATTTCATAGGTGAATTGTAAATAAGAATACACTGAAGATATGTGTCACATTTGAAAAACAGTGGTTCAATAGAATCAGACAGAAGATAAATCTTGTGTCAGCCCTCATTTCTATAACTAAGTTATGGTGATCTGTGTGTAAAGAGAGAGAGAGAGAGAGAGAGAGAGAGAGAGAGAGAGAGAGAGAGAGAGAGAGAGAGAGAGAAAATTAACATAGATTGAAAGTACATGTTTGAGAGTAGCAGTAATTAATATAGTAAATGTAGATTTTTACGAGTTTGAGAAAAGGTTAATAAAGCAATTAAGAAATAAAATCGGACACTATATTTACATAAATAAACCAAAAAATATGGATCAACATATACGTACATGTAATTAAGCTTTGTGTCATATAAATTATTAAATCCCACACTTGTGCGGGATATCATCAAGTACTAGAATGTAACAGTTGATGGTCTCTTTACAGGTTCTCTGTGTCTGACTGTTGACTGATAGGTTATACCAGTCTGTAGTATGTAACAGTTGATGGTCTCTTTACAGGTTCCAAGGCTGTGTTTGACTGTGCTGTTTACTGCGAGATCAAAGAGAGAATATATGTGGTATAGTATTCATGTAATATCACTATGTTCATGTAGCTATACTATGTATTTTTAGGTCACCTGAGTCACTCAGGAGACCCATTGCTATCTCACGTTTGTCGTCGTGTGTCATTCATAGACATCTTACATTTTTAAATGGGTATGAGGGCAGTAGTCATTGTGTTAGTCCTGGGGTAAGAACTGTTGCCCGAGAGCATAGGCCGAGGTCAACATCAATTTCTTACCCAGGAACTGACAATATAACTATTGCCCACATTCCCATTTGATGATTGATGTGTTAGAGTAAAAAATCAGCCAGGTTAAGGGAGATAACAAAGCATGGGACATAAGCCAGTAATTAACATGTATACATTGGTGGGTTCCCATTTTGCACACATTTGATGATTAGGTGTGCATTGAATATTGATAGCAAGTACAAAATGTTCTCTACATGGGGTAATGTCACAACTGCATTTTAAAGAAAGTAATAAAGAGAGAAAGAGAGATCGATTACATGTCTAAGAGAAATAGAAAGATGCATATGTTTAACAGAGAAAGTCAGAGAGAGAGAAAGAGAGAGAGAGCAAACAGACATGTTATACAGAGCAATAAGGAGTGATGGATGAGGAACAAAAAAGAATGAGATTAAGAGACCAAGTTTAGCTGAGTTCATCTGAAAAAAAGAGAGACAGACAGAGAGAAGAGAGGGATGATAGCAAGATTACATGTTAGGGGAGAGAGAGAGAGAGAGAGAGAGAGAGACGTTTGGCAGTGAAAGTGTTAGGGATAGAGAGAACAGTTAGAAAGCAAGAGAACAGATTTATTAGGAAATTATGTGGGACAGCGGCTTGGAGAAAAAATGAGAGATAAGAAGTTCATGTTTAGCTGTAAAATCATGAGATAGTGAAAGAAAGTAATAATAAAAGAAAGAAATTGATTACATGTCTGAGAGAAATAGAATGATGCATATGTTTGACAAAGTAAGTCAGAGAAAGAGAGAGAGAGAGAGAGAGAGAGAGAATACGTCTGAGAAAAATAGTTAGATGCACATGTTTACAAGACTAAGTCAGTGAGTAAGAAACAGAGACTGTCTGAGAGAATAAGATGCACATGTTTACATGTATAAGAGTAAGTCACAGAGAGAGAGAGAGAGAGAGAGAGAGAGAGAGAGAGAGAGAGAGAGAGAGAGAGACTACATGTCTGAGAGAATAAGATGCACATGTTTACATGTATAAGAGTAAGTCACAAGAGAGAGAGAGAGAGAGAGAGAGAGAAAGAAAGAGAGAGAGACTACATGTCTGAGAGAATAAGATGCACATGTTTACATGTATAAGAGTAAGTCACAAGAGAGAGAGAGAGAGAGAGAGAGAGAGAGAGAGAGAGAGACTACATGTCTGAGAGAATAAGATGCACATGTTTACATGTATAAGAGTAGGTCACAAGAGAGAGAGAGAGAGAGAGAGAGAGAGAGAGAGAGAGAGAGAGACTACATGTCTGAGAGAATAAGTAAGATGCACATGTTTACATGTATAAGAGGAAGTCACGAGAGAGAGAGAGAGAGAGAGAGAGAGAGAGAGAGAAGAGAGAGACTACATGTCTGAGAGAATAAGTAAGATGCACATGTTTACATGTATAAGAGGAAGTCACAAGAGAGAGAGAGAGAGAGAGAGAGAGAGAGAGAGAGAGAGAGAGAGAGAGAGAGAGAGAGAGAGAGAGAGAGAGACTACATGTCTGAGAGAATAAGTAAGATGCACATGTTTACATGTATAAGAGGAAGTCACAAGAGAGAGAGAGAGAGAGAGAGAGAGAGAGACTACATGTACATATCTGAGAGAATAAGTAAGATGCACATGTTTACATAAAAGATAAAAAGTTTTTACCGGTACATGTTTATTCATGAAATATGAGGGACAGAGGCTTAGAGAAAGAATGAGAGATAAGAAGTACTTGCTTAGCTGTAAAATTTTGAGATAGTAAATGAAGGAGTTGTAATGTGAGAGAGAGAGAGAGAGAGAGATTACATGTCTAAGAGAAATAGAAAGATGCATATGTTTAACAGAGAGTAACTCAGAGAGAAAAAGAGAGAGAGAGAAATTACAATAGTAAGATGCACATGTTTATAAGAATAGGTCAGAGAGAGAGAAAGAAAGAGAGAGAGAGATTACATCTTTGAGAGTAAGATATATTCAGTACATGTACATGTTTAATGGAGTTTGTCTGAAAGAGAGAAATAGATAGAAAGAGAGAGCAAAAATACATGTTTAGAAGAGAAATCTGAGGAGACAGAGAAAAAGCATGTGTTAGAAAAAAAATCAGAGAGAGAGGAGGAATAAGATCTAGAGAGAGAGTGAGAGAGAGAGAGAGAGAGAGAGAGACGGGGGGGGCAAGAGTGCATGTTTAGTATTGTAATTGTGAGAAACAGAGATTGAGAGAAAGAAATAGAAAGAGCATGAGTACATGTTAGGTAAATCGAGACAGTAAATACCCGGTAATTGAATTGAACTAAATTGAGACGTTTACATCTTATTTTTTTTCTCTCTCTGACTTTCTTTGCTAGATAATCATATAGTACACTTTCTCAATTATGTAGACATCCAAGAGAGAGAAACAGAGAGAAAGAAATGTAGGGATAAAGAGAAAGAGAGAGAGAGAGAGAGAGAGAGAGAGAGAGCACCTCTTTCTCACTCAGCAATCTTATGTTGTATTTTTCTACTGGTTGAGTGTCTCTATAATCAGAACCAGAATGATGGCCCGTCAATTATCCAAGTAGAGAAAATATATTAATCTTTAAAAAACCCAAATATATTTCTTTTAAAATTTGACATTGAATTGAATAAAACAATAATAATCCTAAAACTCTTTATTTTCATTCAACAGGTTGTGACTCAGACCGCCCACATCATGGACACAGCAAGCTCCCAATACACCACAGCAAGCTCCCAATACATCACAGCAAGCTCCCAATACATCACAGCAAGCTCCCAATACATCACAGCAAGCTCCCCGTGCCAAGTACATCTGTGTTCTAAGTGTCCGGGGGACACAGCGTACTATTGTGTATCGTGTCCATGTGATCTGTGTCCCCAGTGTAAAGAGAACCATGTAAAAGATCTCCAAACAATAGACCATGATGTTGTGTCACACCGTGATAAAATCAACTACATCCCAACACAAGAGATCTGTGTGAGACATCCTAGCCATGTTTATACAAAGTACTGTGAACCCTGTCAAGTTCCTGTCTGTTTCCACTGTAGAAAACATAGAACTCACAGACAACTTGATGTTGGAACATCCTATAAAACAAAGCGACAACAACACAGAGGAACCATTCACACCATCAGAAGTGAGGCTCTCTTTTACAGACCTGTTCTCCTGACAGGAATCAAAGCTGATGTCAAAACCTGTCACACAGAATTCTCCCCCCTTCAATCAGAGATGTTAACAAAGGCCCAGAAACTGAAGGAGCTCATTGACTATGTGGTATATGATCTATTGAACAATGTGTTATGTTACTTTGATTTCAAACACAGATGTAAAAAACAAAAGATAGAAATGATCAGACATATTGTCAGACTAAGGAGATATGAACACAGATATGTACAGCCAGCATTCACATTCAGTGCGCTACAATTCCTCTCCTTCACAAAGACAGCCCTCCCCCAGATACATCTTACACTCCACACCAGCCAGCTCTCCATGACTGAGTCACTCAACAAGGAGGATGTGATGGAGTCACTGAGTGCAATCCAAATCACAGAGAGAGGAAACCGACGCGTAGGAAACCAGTGTCTGCTGAAACTGACGTCTGGTGCTGAGCTCCATCAATCTCTCACAGTGACAGGTGTTGATTGTTGTGATCACATTTCCTGTGTGACATCAGACCGGGTCTGGGTCAGTGATGATGACAATCTCATGTTGACAGACACAACAGGTGTCCCTCTACATCGTGTGGAGGATTCATGGAGTGGTTTTGGATTACACACAGTGAACAGTGAGAGTGAACTGATTTATATAGATTGGAATTATAACATCAACAAACTGTCAAAGGATATGAAAACAACCACCACATTTATAGAGACAACAGACTCTACATGGAGACCACGGTGTGTGTACTGGTCCCCGTCCACTGGGGATCTACTGGTCGCGATGTGTGACTATGATACAGAGACAGGCAAGGTAACCCGGTACAACCAGAGTGGACAACTCACACAAACCATACAGTACAACACAGGACGGGGGCTGTATAGTATACCTCTCTATATAACAGAGAACAACAATGGGGATGTCGTGGTGTCTGACTATATAGACTATGAGTCTGGTACTGTAGTGGTGACAGAGCGTGGAGGAAGACATCGTTTCTCCTACACAGGACATCCATCAGGATCACGACTACGGCCATATGGAATCTGTACTGACGCGCTGTCACACATCCTGGTGTGTGATGATAGAACCGACACAGTACAGATGATAAATAAGGACGGTCAGTTCCTGTCACATCTACTGACAGAATCACAAGAGATGGGTTCACCATGGAGCCTGAGTTATGATGTCAACACTCACCGTCTCTGGGTCGGATCATACAACAACAAGGTGTGTGTCTACAGGTATATCACCAGACAGGACGCTCTGACAGGTAAGTCTGAGTCATTATCATTCACATTAATTAGATATAGATAACTAAGACACACAGTCCGTGTTAATTATCAGTCAATAAGATACATGTAAGACATGTTTATCTGTGTGATTGTTTGTCAATATAAACAACTCATTGTTACAGGGTTAGCTGTATCTACCAGTCATTGGGATTCAGTGTTTATCTAAAATATACAGAAATTAGATACATTATTTTATTAATTAAATGTACATTTACATGTCATTGTATTTAGTGAATAGAAATAGCAGGTTGTTGTATTTAATTATGAAATATATAGAGTGACGCATGTATTTGTAATCAGTTATTTTGTTACATGTTAATTGACTTAACTTAATTAATTAGATAAATATTAAAGCAAGTGACAGGGTCATCAGGTTAAAGTTTTAATTTGTAGATGTAGCTCTATAATTACATTTAATGTATGTATTAATTAACAGCTAATTAATGACTTGTTGTAGATGAACACAGACCCCGTCCTGATGGAGACACACGATACACGACACCTCGTCACAACAAAACTCATCAACTAAACGAAGGTAAAACTCACTGACGCATGTATTTGTAATCTGTTGTTTTATTACATGTTAATTGACTTAATTTAATTAATTAGACAAATAATAGACCAAGTGTCATGGTAATCAGGTTAAATTTTTAATTTGTAGATGTAGCTCTATCATTACATATAATGTATGGAATGGATTAATTAACAGCTAATTAATGACTTGTTGTAGATGAACACAGACCCCGTCCTGATGAGGAGGCCATGTTCAGCTCAACACAAGCCGTATAATGGAGATAGCTGGGATATTGACAGGTTGTAAATGTTTCTGTACAAATCTAGTCTGCTCTCAAAACCACACATGTTGTTTGTCACTTTGTTCAACATCTGCAGCTGAAATTGAGCTGTGTATAATTCACATGGACTGTAATACTGACTCCTGTTTATTTCACACTTTGTGATCATCCAAACATGGCTGTCTGTTGCTGAGTGAGAAACATCATGTTATACAGGTTTTATTTTCTGAATGTGGAATATTATAAAACAAATATCCACATGAAGTCTATAATGTTAAACTGAACAATTATAAATTGTAAATGTCAGATCATTATCAATTCCAAAATGTATCTTTGTTTTGCTAATTGTGCCATTATTATACCCCACGTAATGGAATTGTTAGAGAATAATGATTTCGACCTATCTCATTCAGTACTGGATTTTAAGCAAAACTTATATTCAACAGCTGCACAGAATTTTATCATGTTTAATATGAAACTTTTAAGATATTTAGGACACAATGTGTAGATGTGCTAATTACTAGGAAGTTCCAATTCATTTATCTTTCTGGGAATTTTAGCCCCATTGAACTTAGAATTTTGTCCAAATGTTGAATTTAGCAATGATTTTTTTTGTAGGTAGTTAGAACATAATGTGTTGATTTGCACATTTCTAGGAAATTTTAATTACAATGTTTTGTCTTCAAATTTTGAACCATTAGAATTTAGTATGTTGTTGTTTAAGACAAATGATTAGATATGTGCATATTTGCAGAAAGTTTTGATCCGATAATGTTTTGCTAGTAATGCCCTTTATCATTTTTAGCTAACTGAGCTGAAAGCTCAAGTGAGCCTTTCTGATCACATTTTGTCTGTTGTCTGTCCGTCTGTTTGTTTGTCTGTCCTCTGTCCGTCAACTTTTCACATTTTCAACATCTCCCCCAGAACTACTGGGTCAATTTCAACCAAACTTGGCACAAAGCACCCTTGGGCAAAGAAGATTCAAAGTTGTGAAAATTAAGGAACGTGCCCCTTTTAAAGGGGAGATAATTAGGACTTATGTATCCCAACCTGAGAGAAATTCAAAGCCACCCTCCCATCCCTTTAATTAAGGTGGTATGGAACATCTGTCAATAATGATGTGAATTAAAGTACATTACTATTGAAATACTTTCATTGGTTTAGAATTTTCTTTCACAATATTTTACCATAAAATATGTTTTAGAAAATTTTGGAAAAGTAATAAATTTTTCAAACCCGACTCGAACTCGTGACTTACAGGTCCGTAGTGAGCGCTCTAACCCACTGCACTGCGCTGTAAGGTAACAATGGTGGGAAAGAAACTATTTATAAAATTACACTTGATTTATTGTTTATTTCGATAAATAATACGACACAACATGAAGGTGTCCCATACCACCTTACGTGTAAATAATGAATTTTAATCAAAATTTTGATTTATTCTGTTCATTTAACAAATTTTTCAAAAGAGCGGTCCCCATGCAATTCCCCTCAGTTGCAATCAGCCGGTACCAGAATTACATGCTTCCAGATTTACTTTTTTGTGTACTGCATCATCAGAAAGCGGTGTAGAATGCCACCTTAATGCATACTCTGCCATTCATGATGTGTAGCGTTGTCAAGTAATGGGAGAACATGGGGTGTTTGAGTTTGCTCACTTTTTCTTTCCTTCTTGTCCAAGTATTTGGTATTAATCATTTAATACTATTATAAATTATTTTTTTTTATTTCTTGCAGACAAGCTGCTTTTTAAACGCCTTCAGGGGGAGACAGTAGAAAACCTTCCCGGATTATCCATAATTCCAATGGAGTTACAGAAGCCAAATAATTACCGGTCATCAACGGACTTTGTGTTCTGTGCGTGAACTCTACATAAACAACGTTTCATGAATGGACTCTGTATCTGTGAAGGTGAACAAAAATAACGCGTCATCAATGGACACTGTTGCTGTGTATGTGAACTCTGCACAAAAATAACGCGTCATCAATGGTCTCTGCGTTCTGTGTACATGAAATCTGCACAAAAATAATGTATCTGTGTGCGTGAACTCTACATATATAACGCGCCATCGATGGACTCTGTATCCGTGTGCGTGAACTCTACATATATAACGCGCCATCGATGGACTCTGTATCCGTGTGCGTGAACTCTACATATATAATGCGTCATCGATGGACTCTGTTTCTGTATAGGTGAACTCTACATATATAACGCATCCTCAATAGACTCTGTGCTCTGTGTACCTAAACTCTTTATGAATAAGGCATCATCAATGGACTCTGTCTTTTGTGTACGTGAACTCTACTGTAATTTGTTATCATACGTTTTTTGTCAATTTTATCTAAGTGTAAATTTTGTCAGTATATATTAATATGTTTTACATATCTAAGCTCCTGAAATTTCTGGTATCATTCGGTGCTAGGACGGAGATGTCCATTACAATTGTAGCCAATGTGTCACATATTGTTTTTTTTGTAATTTTGATTTTTACACAAGAAATCTTGTATGTTTTAATAAACATTATATTCAAAGGGGAATAACTCAAAATGTGTATTTTTCAGTCAGGATGAAAAAACAGTTATTCCCCTTAGATAATTTTCATAAGATGAAGTTTTACTTAAAAATGAGAAATGAATTTGATGGTGTTTATCCGTGACAGTTTTATTGGTAGGATTGATCATTTGGAAAGAAGTGATCTGATAAGCTTTTGATAAGAATTTGATAAGTTTTCGATGGGTTTTTTTATACAATGTTATGTAGTTTTAATTTAAATATATTAATAGTTGATGTTAGTTTTTAATTCATTAAGTTTGAGCTGTGCCTGTGTAACAATTGGTGCATCATATATTGCTTGTTATGCTCAAAAGGTAGGTCACAATGACCCAATTAGAATCATGGTAGTTTATAGTGAAACTATTTTAGAACATATCTATTTATTTGAAAAAATAAACTAACTTGTGTTTTAGAAATGATGTATCATTAATTATACCAGAAGTCATATACTCATGTATATATCAATTTGAAAGTAGGTCATGATGACCTCAATTTGTATTTAGCATGTTGTTAATCCTATGTGTTTGTTAATGGTGTGTAAGCACATTTCTCACACTCTGTATCTCTGTTGACGATAGATCTATAGGACAACTCAAGTTAATGTCATTTATTTGGAGAAATATTGTACGCAAGTTTAAGCGAGATGATTTTTTGGTGTTTACCCACACAATAAACCTGATGAAATACATTTATAACGTATATATATAGTATTATGTTTATTTTTATTGTGTTTACTCTTACCATGAAAAACATAATACTTGTATACAAATGATGTTATGGGAAATGTAGCGAGCTGTAGATAAAAGTCAATAAACTTAAAGTGACATGTCTATATTGTTTGTCTTTTTTCATAGTCAGGCAGTACTGTAATACATGGTACAAAATGAGGACACGGATTAATCAGACAGACTTCACCATTGTTAACAGTTCAACATATTCAGACAATACTAGCGCATCATGGAAAATATGCCAGCAGAGCAATTGCTAATCCTAATGCCGTGTTCACTAAATAATCGTTGTTTATTACTTATATTTGCATTTTACCACTCACAAATACCCTGTATTAGCCTAGACCTAGACATTTAGATATTGCATCAAAAATAAACATTCCGACTTTAATGTATCCTTTATGACGTCATAGTATACAGACAGAGCAATTGCGATTATAGAAAAATAATTGCAGTTCCTCTGTATAGGCTTACAGTGGGAAAGAACAATGGATATGCAAATATTTTATTATGGCAGCTTTGTTCATCTTTAAGCAGTAGTATAAACACTGTTATTATACTGTAGTTTTTTAGCTCACCTGAACAAAAGGTTCGAGGGAGCTTTACTAATCACCTGTTGTCCGGCGTCTGTCTGTCTGTCTGTTAACTTTTTACATTTTTGACTTTTTCTTTAACACCACTGGGCCAAATTTAACCAAACTTCTTATGGAAAGGGGATTTTAAATTATGAAAATAAAGCGCGCAGCCCTCTTCCAAAGAGGGATAATTAAGAAACAGTGAGGATATTTTTTTCTCTAAAACCACTGGGCCAAATTTAACCAAACTTAATAAAAAGTATTCTTATGGAAAGGAGATTTTAAATTGTGAAAATAAAGCGCGCAGCCCTCTTCCAAAGAGGGATAATTAAGAAACAGTGAGTATAGGGTGTGTGTCCTTAAAAATCTACTTCTCAAGAACAACTGAACCAGAAATACCAAAATTCACACAAAAGCTTGCTTATATAGTGAAAATTCTAAATTATAAAAATCATGACCCTCAGACCTAAACTGGGGCTTCAGTCGCGTGTAGAAAAGATAATGTTTAAAAATCTTCATGAGAACCACTACAGCAGAAATGCCAAAATTTACACCAAAGATTGTTTCTATAGTAAAGATTCTAAAATATAAAAATCGTGACCCCCGAACCAAAACTGGAGCCGCAGGCGGGGTTCAAATTTTGATTTAGAAATACATAGGAAAAATGTAAAAATTGTCCTCTCAAGAACCATTGCACCAGAAGTGCCAATATTTACACCAAAGCTTGTTTTTATGGTGAATATTTTAAATTGTAAAAATCGAAACCATCGGACCAAAACTAGGCCTCCAGGCGGGGTTAAAAATTTAACATAGAAATACGTTGGAAATTTTAAAAAATCTTCTCAAGAACCACTGCAGCAGAAATGCCAATGTCTACTCAAAAGCTTGTTTATACAGTGAAAAAATTGGGGTCTGACGCGAGGTTCAAAGTTTAACGAATATAGAAAAATATCATAAAAATCTTCTGATAAAGAACCACAATGCTTCAATTTGTGAGATTACTATGCAGGCATCCTTAAATAATGTAATAAATAAAGGCGTGACCACAGGACCAAGACTGGGGCCCAAAAAGACGTTCAAAGTTTAACATAGAAATATATATTATAAATCAAAGGCCTGAAGGCCTGAGCGGCGCATCGCATTGAAGGTAGCTAAAAACATCACTACAAGTTGTTTAATATCGCCATTCTACACATGGGGAAGGTGGCGCGCTTTTCCTCATTCAGTTGGACATCGTCTTATTCGTTTTATCAAGTGATAAAATACGAAAGCTGTCCCTAGCTATAGGAAGACAGCAACTTACTCTCATTTTAATATAAATATTTTATATACGAAATTATTTCATTTTTTTACCTTCAATATTCGAACAATTAACGTCGCCGCTTTTAAATTGAAGTACGAACTGTTGTTATGCAAATTATCTCATCGGTTGACTGGTCCTCTGTCCCTATCATACGTACATCGCATTGCAAGTCTATCTCATCTGCGTATTAATCTTTGTTTTGTTCTTTCATTGATGTTTTTTCAATGTGTAAAGGATATATCTGTTGTAATGATTTGTTGACATTTTTAAAATGAATACTGAATATATGTTCCTGGTTGAAAATACGTAACAATCAGAATGGCACTATATATTTTTTGGCGCATTGATACTTGAGTTCTATGACGCCGCTTGTATATAAGCCGAGAGAAGTGGGCTGACAGCGATGAGGCTACATCACTGAAAGCGATGCGCCTTAAAAATGTTTAAAAATTTTCTTTATGAGAAATAAATAATCTACAGTTTGTGAGATTACTAAGCAAGCATTCTAAGATAGTGTACATTCTAATTTGTTAAAGCTAACCAAAATTCACGGAAAAATACCAGGCCCCAAAAGGGTTCAAAGTTTGATATAGAAATAGCATATGCTACGACATATAATGTTACAAGGAATTGTTGTTCAGATGAGCGATGTGGCCCATAGGCCTCTTGTTTTCATAAGCATATAATAAGTCAATTGTTGTCATATGGTTGTGTTATAAATTTTGTTATAAACCTCGCTATACAAGAAAAAATACATGTACAAACTTTAAAAGCCAGGCACCTCAGCACATATAACGTTACACCGCCATCACGCACTTTACAGATGTATCTTTACCCTACAGCCACGCATTTATATGCATATACTGTAAACACACAGATTTTGACCACAGGGGCTCGGTTGTCAGACACTGAACTTTATAACAATTTATTCCCGGATAAAAAAATATACATAAATGGTCATTCAATATATGTTCTATGGAATCCAATTAAAATCCGCCGTTAAAATCGCCCTTTATCGTCGTTTTAAAAAATGTGTATTATGTGTACATTAAAACATAAGTAATCACAGATTACAAAGCTCACCGAGACGAGACATCACCCTTATGAGACTTCACCTAAATGAGACCACCTTTATCATATTAAATGAAAATCATACTTTATGATCTTGGATATTCATGGATTCTGTTTTGACACAATATCGTATATCATCTGTTAAAAAATTGTATGATAATCATAGGTTCATATGTTAATCAATACAATAATATAAAATTAAATATTGTATCCTATCATATTTACAACATATGTCATATAATACAATAAAATACCATAATAAACAATGATGAGATATGATATTGTAACGTATAATATGACATTGTATTGGGTTATACGTTATTGTATTTGATTAAATAATACAATATCATAATATATAAAACAATATACTAGTATTATATTACAATATCATATTACATAATACATCATAACATTGAAACATATGATATTATATTGTATAATATAGTATGATATTGTATGATACTGCATCACTTTTGATACATAAAATGATCAAATTGTATCATATGATACAATATTATTTGATACTTCAACATTGTATCATATCAAATGTTACAATATTATGTGATAATAAAAGTTAAATATTATATAATACTGTATTATACTATACATATTGTATCATATGATACAATCATATATTTTACAATATCATACAATACAATTTCATGTTATAATATATCATATTATAAACCAATATCATATTATACAATATCGTATGATACGATATTATATAATATAACTGTATCATATTATACAATTTCATGTGAATCTGATATAATTCTATTTACAGAAACTAATATCATATTATACAAAATCGTATGATACAATATTATAGAATATACAATATGGTATCATAGGATACAATATTATATTTTGCAATATCTTATGTAATAGTATAATGTGATTAAATAATAAATTAATAATATAATATAATATTATACAATATTGTATCATAATATACAATACTATACATAACGATATCATGATACAATATCATAACATAAAATATCAAAAAAAATTATACAATATCATATCGTATCATATAACTTTTTATAATATTACATATGATATTATATTGTATCATATTAAACAATATTGTTTCATACCATACAATACTATATCATAGGAATCATGTTACATAATTTATCAACAAACACATCTATCTATCGAGCAGGTTTGATTTCTTTAGCATCCTTGATAATGGAGATCAGGCTCTGCATCTGAAGCAACCTCTGCGTTTCATTTATAATATAGTTTAATCAACTATGCAAGCTATCATCTAAAAAACATGTAACCTGTTCAAAAAAAACTAAACCTTATCCAGCATCCGAAACCTATGGCTCAGATTCAGCATTCAAGCCTGTCAGGTGCATCAGTATACATAAGATGCATCTCCATGCAAGTTTGGTGAAGTTAAGACCAGAAATAATAAAGATATCATCATCAGAGGGCACTAGCAATTAAAACCTTATCCTGCTCCAGCATCCGCAACCTATGGCTCAGATTCAACATCAATGCCTGTCAGGTGCATCTGTATCTGACATAAGACACACCATCCATTCAAGTTTGGTGAAGTTCGGACCTGTAATAACTAAGATATATTTTTTAGCATCCTTGATAATGGAGATCAAGCTCTGCATCTGAAGCTTCCTCTGTGATTAATTCATACTACAGTTTAATCAACTATGCAAGTTTGAAAAAGTACTATTATCTATTAAACATGTGACCTGTTCCAAAAAACTTAACCATATCCAACATCTGAAACCTAGGGCTCATATTCAGCATTCAAACCTGTCTGGTGCATCAGTATCATAATACACACCATCCATGAAAGTTTGGTGAAGTACAGACCTGCAGTAACTTAGATATTGCTATCAAAGGGCACCTGCAACAAAAACTTAAACCTGGTCCAACAACCTTAACCTCCTCCAGCATCTGAAATTTAGGACTCGGATTCAGCATCCAAGTCTTTCAAGTCCATAAGTAGGCCCAGATGCATCACACATGCAAGTTTGGTGAAGATAGGACAAGTAATAGCTTAGATACAGGACCTGCAACAAAAACTTTAACCAGGTCCGGACGCCGATGCCTACGCCGACGCCGAGGGTATAGCATAAGCTCCCCCTGACTTCGTCTCGGTGAGCTAAAAAGGTAAAGGGACGACACTCGCCATCGGGGGAGGCCTCAATTCACAGTTTATTTTCAACAATTTATACCCTTTGTCTACCGGTTTCTGGAGAGAAGTGTGTCACAAAATGATCTAATGACTTCTTCTTATACTTTATATAAGTATACATGCCGTTTTAACCACCCAGTGACCCGAAACGTCCTCGATACCATTCCATTTCATCGAAAGCAACGGAAGTTTGCATCGAGCAACGCGACGCCTAGCGGCGGCTCTCCATATAAAGTCAGAGATGTTTCGAATGCATACGGTAAGTCCAGAGAAATCGTAAGAACCCGCGAAAATAGATAGCGACCAGGAAAAATGTGTAAACATTGCGGAAAATGATAACAATATCTTGATAACAGGCCAAGCTGGAACAGGAAAGACATTTACAGTAAAAAACATTGTCACATGGTCACCATCTGTACCAAGATGGGTAAGTCTAAGCAACATACAGCAACATAAAGTAACACACAGCAACATACAGCAACTCATAGCAACAAAAAAAGAAAGAAGTTATAGTGGGGCAGCTGATGGTCACCATCTGTACCAAGACGGGTAAGTCTAAGCAACATATAGCAACTTAAAGCAACATACAGCAACACACGGCATATAGCAACACACTGTAACTCTCAACACACAGAAACACAGAAGTTACAGTTGGATGACAGCTACACAGTGGGGCAACTGATGGTCACCATCTATATCAAGATAGGTACTGTGGAATCATTTAATTTGGTGGGGGTCAATTAGATGTTAGCACATACAGCACCAAATAGCAACACACGCAACATGTAGCAACACAAACACTTAAGGATTACGTTTACTCAGGGGCGAAAAGAAATCCACTAATAGGAACGAAAAACTACTTATTGTTCATTGTAGCCCCATTATTGTGGTGCTATTTTTCACTTTCAAATAACTAGGTCAATGACCTACTTTTTCTGCTAGTGACCTCTAAATGTTTTCTGAAAAAATTGTCAAACTTTGTCAAAATTGTCCACCATTTTCAAGGTTTTCTTTATTTTTTAACTATTAAAAATAATAAAACAATTTGTAGGTTGGGAAATGATAAAATATGAATAGCTTTTCTAATTTTATATTTGAATGAATCGTTTTAAGCTCATATTTTAAGTTTAATTTAGTCCGAATTTCCTCTATCAATTTCCAAAATTGTACCCATTTTTGATCGAGTTTTACAAAAAACTGACTAATAGGAGCTCCAAACCATTGATTGCCTAAAACTATTTTTATTGTCTGTATTATGTTGTCATTAACATTATATAAGGTCAATGATCAAAATTTCGGGATATTTTATCTTGAATCGATTTTATGTATTTTAAAGATTTTTCCAATCGCGTGTCAGCCAGTGATATACATTTATAGACGAGTAAATACAACCATAAAATATGTAAATGGTATGAAAAAACACATAAAATCCTTAACTTTTGCAATTACACTGCAACAGAAAGTTTTGTAAGAGAAAATAAGAAAATGAAAAAATTAGTCCGAATTTCCTCTGTTTCAATTTTAATCTACCTTTGTCGGAGCATATCTTCCTCAAATAAACAAATCATGGATATCAATATCGATATTTCTTAATAACGTTGTTATTTTGTGTTTTTAAAACAACTTTGGACTTCAGATATTGAACTTTGTAAAAATATTTTTTTAAAATCTCAAACCCTGAGTAAACGTAATCCTTAAGTAAGGTGAATGACAGCCACACAGTAGGGCAACACAATTTGTATCAAGATGGGTAAGTGTTAGCAACATACAGCAACACCTATCAACATATTTTCTGTATTGTTGTACATGTATTATTCTCCAGGTATCTCTAACCATGAGGAATACTCCCTGGTCCGCGAGATGACCAACGACAAGAAAGAGAAGACGCTGACTCTCCGCCGAGGTCTATCGCCAAGGCCCAGAAGAAACTCGACGAGATGAGAAAGAAACTCCACACTGACGACGAACGTAGGCTCCTCTCATTGATGCGTTTTGATTGGACATTTTCATAAAGTTTTGATCAAATGATTTTTTATTGAAGTAGTTGATGAAATTAAGATTAAAATAGATATACATATTTAAAAGTTCTTACATTTTGCATTTTGTTTTATATGAGTGTTGATTGGATGTTTTGTAAATGAGTTTTGATTGGATGTTTTGTAAATGAGTTTTGATTGGACGATTTTTCAGTGGAGTGGTTGGACCATTCACTGACCCCGAGGGAACAGGGGGTGTTGGACGTGAACACACTACTGCTGAGGAGGAAGTTCTTTTTCCCCGACCAAAACGTTGACCAGCGTGACCCTGTACAACTCAACCTGCTATACATACAGGTAACATAGAATTATACATACAACCTGCTATATGTAAAGGTAACATAGAATTATACATACAACCTGCTATACGTACAGGTAACATAGAATTATACATACAATCTGCTATATGTAAAGGTAACATAGAATTATACATACAACCTGCTATACGTACAGGTAACATAGAATTATACATACAACCTGCTATATGTACAGGTAACCTAGAATTATACATACAGCCTGCTATATGTACAGGTAACATAGAATTATACATACAATCTGCTATATGTACAGGTAACCTAGAATTATACATACAATCTGCTATACATACAGGTAACCTAGAATTATACATACAATCTGCTATATGTACAGGTAACTTAGAATTATACATACAACCTGCTATATGTACAAGTAACCTAGAATTATACATACAACCTGCTATACGTACAGGTAACATAGAATTATACATACAACCTGCTATACATACAGGTAACATAGAACTATACATACAATCTGCTATATGTACAGGTAACATAGAATTATACATACAATCTGCTATATGTACAGGTAACATAGAATTATACATACAACCTGCTATACATACAGGTAACCTAGAATTATACATACAACCTTCTATACGTACAGGTAACATAGAATTATACATACAATCTGCTATATGTACAGGTAACATAGAATTATACATACAACCTGCTATACATACAGGTAACATAGAATTATACATACAACCTGCTATACATACAGGTAACATAGAATTATACATACAACCTTCTATACGTACAGGTAACATAGAATTATACATACAACCTGTTATATGTACAGGTAACATAGAATTATACATACAACCTGCTATATGTACAGGTAACCTAGAATTATACATACAACCTGCTATATGTAAAGGTAACATAGAATTATACATACAACCTGCTATATGTACAGGTAACATAGAATAATACATACAATCTGCTATATGTACAGGTAACATAGAATTATACATACAACCTGCTATATGTACAGGTAACATAGAATAATACATACAATCTGCTTTACGTACAGGTAACCTAGAATTATACATACAACCTGCTATACATACAGGTAACCTAGAATTATACATACAATCTGCTATATGTACAGGTAACCATTGTAAAGGAGGGGCATACATAATGACAAAATTCGTTCAAAACTAAGAATATTGATCATAGATTGCACACTTCTGTAAAATAACAAATAAAAAATGCATGTGTCTTTCCAAACCATTAATACTATTACAAATTATTATTTCATTAAATCAATGTCATAATCAACTTTGTATATGATTTATCAATCGAAATTTTTGAGTAAGAGTTATCAATCACCCAGAGCAAAAGTAGCGTGACAGAACAACGTTACGGTGAGTTAATAGAGTTAATAGCTTAATGTGTGTTTGAATGTTTGTTATTATCCCCTCGCGCAACTTTTTGCGAAGGGGATATAGCATCGCTGCTGTGCGTGTGTTCAGATTGGAAACAAGTTGAAAAGAAAATTCTTGCACGGATATTTAACAAACTTCGTACACTTATTTGGCATGGTAAAAGGACAAACCCTGTGGATTTTCAAGTCAATTAGTTGATTACTTTTTAATATATCGTTAAAATAACACAATTTTTTACAAATTTTATGTACGACTTGTGGTAGAGTCAGGTATATGGCATTCCTACTAGCTCTGGCTAGTGGGTTAACCCTTTAGATCGATCGGTAGAGTGCTGGACTGGTGTGCCAGAGGACCTAGGTTCAAACCCCAGCAGAGGCATAAAGTGTCTCTGTTACATTTGGCGCCAACGTTGGGGCATTATGTGACGGTCAGACTGGTTCGAATACCGGCGCCAGATAGCTCAGTTGGTAGAGCACCTGGCTATAGATTCAGGGGGCCCGGGTTCGAATCCCGGTCTGGTCCTTCATCATTTCTCCCATCCCGTTACATTTGGTGCCGTGACCAACCCCTGGAACTGACAGGTGAGCTCCTGCCAGGGGAAGAGCCAGGGGTGTTCTTCGGGGACGAAGATCATTAAAGGTGGGAGGAATGTGACGGTCAGACCGGTTCGAATACCGGCGCCAGATAGCTCAGTTGGTAGAGCACCTGACTAGAGATTCAGGGGGCCTGGGTTTTGAAACCCGGTCTGGTCCGTCATTGTTTCTCCCATCCCGTTGCATTTGGCGCCCACGTTGGGACCTGGGTATTCTCTGGCGGTGAGAGAGATTGTTTCCAGAACTTTGCCCCACAGGCATTGGCACTCCAGGAGAGTCGGGACGCCTCTTTCCTTGGAGGGGAACAATGAGTAGAGTCAGGTATATGGCATTCCTACTAGCTCTTGCTAGCGGGTTAACCCTTTAGCTCGATCGATAGAGTGCTATGCTGACTGGTAACACAATTTTATTTGAATAACCTTAGTTTGCTGTTAGTTTGCATTTAATTTCTATGAAATTTGTTTTAAAGATTGAATATCAGAGTTGAAATTTGTGCTGCAATCAAACTATAAATATTGTAAAATAAAGTAGATAATATAAATTTTTTCATCTGAATTCTTTATGATTGATACTTATTGGTTAGACTACTGAATTCTTTATGATTGATACTTATTGGTTGGACTATTGAATTCTCTATGATTGATACTTATTGGTTGGACTATTGAATTCTCTATGATAGATACTTATTGGTTGGACTATTGAATTCTCTATGATTGATACTTATTGGTTGGACTATTGAATTCTTTATGATTGATACTTATTGGTTGGACTATTGAATCCTTTATGATTGATACTTATTGGTTGGACTATTGAATCCTTTATGATTGATACTTATTGGTTGGACTATTGAATACTCTATGATAGATACTTATTGGTTGGACTATTGAATTCTTTATGATTGATACTTATTGGTTGGACTATTGAATTCTTTATGATTGATACTTATTGGTTGGACTATTGAATTCTTATGATTGATACTTATTGGTTGGACTATTGAATTCTCTATGATAGATACTTATTGGTTGGACTATTGAATTCTTTATGATTGATACTTATTGGTTGGACTATTGAATTCTTTATGATTGATACTTATTGGTTGGACTATTGAATTCTCTATGATTGATACTTATTGGTTGGACTATTGAATTCTTTATGATTGATATTTATTGGTTGGACTATTGAATTCTTTATGATTGATATTGGTTGGACTATTGAATTCTTTATGATTGATACTTATTGGTTGGACTATTGAATTCTCTATGATTGATATTTATTGGTTGGACTATTGAATTCTCTATGATTGATATTTATTTGGTGGACTATTGAATTCTTTATGATTGATACTTATTGGTTGTTCTATTGAATTCTTTATGATTGATACTTATTGGTTGGACTATTGAATTCTTTATGATTGATACTTATTGGTTGGACTATTGAATTCTTTATGATTGATACTAATTGGTTGGACTATTGAATTCTTTATGATTGATACTAATTGGTTGGACTATTGAATTCTTTATGATTGATACTTATTGGTTGGACTATTGAATTCTTTATGATTGATACTCATTGGTTGGACTATTGAATTCTTTATGATTGATACTTATTGGTTGGACTATTGAATTCTTTATGATTGATACTAATTGGTTGGACTATTGAATTCTTTATGATTGATACTTATTGGTTGGACTATTGAATTCTTTATGATTGATATTGGTTGGACTATTGAATTCTCTATGATTGATACTTATTGGTTGGACTATTGAATTCTTTATGATTGATACTTATTGGTTGGACTATTGAATTCTTTATGATTGATACTTATTGGTTGGACTATTGAATTCTTTATGATTGATACTTATTGGTTGGACTATTGAATTCTTTATGATTGATACTTATTGGTTGGACTATTGAATTCTTTATGATTGATACTAATTGGTTGGACTATTGAATTCTTTATGATTGATACTTATTGGTTGGACTATTGAATTCTTTATGATTGATACTCATTGGTTGGACTATTGAATTCTTTATGATTGATACTTATTGGTTGGACTATTGAATTCTTTATGATTGATACTAATTAGTTGGACTATTGAATTCTTTATGATTGATACTTATTGGTTGGACTATTGAATTCTTTATGATTGATACTCATTGGTTGGACTTTTGAATTCTCTATGATTGATACTTATTGGTTGGACTATTGAATTCTTTATGATTGATACTTATTGGTTGGACTATTGAATTCTTTATGATTGATATTGGTTGGACTATTGAATTCTTTATGATTGATACTTATTGGTTGGACTATTGAATTCTTTATGATTGATATACTTATTGGTTGGACTATTGAATTCTTTATGATTGATACTTATTGGTTGGGCTATTGAATTCTTTATGATTGATACTTATTGGTTGGACTATTGAATTCTTTATGATTGATACTTATTGGTTGGACTATTGAATTCTTTATGATTGATACTTATTGGTTGGACTATTGAATTCTTTATGATTGATACTTATTGGTTGGGCTATTGAATTCTTTATGATTGATACTGATTGGTTGTTCTATTGAATTCTTTATGATTGATACTAATTGGTTGGACTATTGAATTCTCTATGATTGATATACTTATTGGTTGGACTATTGAATTCTTTATGATTGATACTTATTGGTTGGACTATTGAACTCTTTATGATTGATATTGGTTGGACTATTGAATTCTTTATGATTGATACTTATTGGTTGGACTATTGAATTCTTTATGATTGATACTTATTGGTTGGACTATTGAATTCTTTATGATTGATATACTTATTGGTTGGACTATTGAATTCTTTATGATTGATACTTATTGGTTGGGCTATTGAATTCTTTATGATTGATACTTATTGGTTGGACTATTGAATTCTTTATGATTGATACTTATTGGTTGGACTATTGAATTCTTTATGATTGATACTTATTGGTTGGACTATTGAATTCTTTATGATTGATACTTATTGGTTGGACTACTGAATTCTCTATGATTGATACTTATTGGTTGGACTATTGAATTCTTTATGATTGATACTTATTGGTTGGACTACTGAATTCTCTATGATTGTTACTTATTGGTTGGACTATTGAATTCTTTATGATTGATACTTATTGGTTGGACTATTGAACTCTTTATGATTGATATTGGTTGGACTATTGAATTCTTTATGATTGATACTTATTGGTTGGACTATTGAATTCTTTATGATTGATACTTATTGGTTGGACTATTGAATTCTTTATGATTGATATACTTATTGGTTGGGCTATTGAATTCTTTATGATTGATACTTATTGGTTGGACTATTGAATTCTTTATGATTGATACTTATTGGTTGGACTATTGAATTCTTTATGATTGATACTTATTGGTTGGACTATTGAATTCTTTATGATTGATACTTATTGGTTGGGCTATTGAATTCTTTATGATTGATACTGATTGGTTGTTCTATTGAATTCTTTATGATTGATACTAATTGGTTGGACTATTGAATTCTCTATGATTGATATACTTATTGGTTGGACTATTGAATTCTTTATGATTGATACTTATTGGTTGGACTATTGAACTCTTTATGATTGATATTGGTTAGACTATTGAATTCTTTATGATTGATACTTATTGGTTGGACTATTGAATCCTTTATGATTGATACTTATTGGTTGGACTATTGAATTCTTTATGATTGATACTTATTGGTTGGACTATTGAATTCTTTATGATTGATATACTTATTGGTTGGACTATTGAATTCTTTATGATTGATACTTATTGGTTGGGCTATTGAATTCTTTATGATTGATACTTATTGGTTGGACTATTTAATTCTTTATGATTGATACTTATTGGTTGGACTATTGAATTCTTTATGATTGATACTTATTGGTTGGACTATTGAATTCTTTATGATTGATACTTATTGGTTGGACTATTGAATTCTTTATGATTGATACTTATTGGTTGGACTATTGAATTCTTTATGATTGATACTTATTGGTTGGACTACTGAATTCTCTATGATTGATACTTATTGGTTGGACTATTGAATTCTTTATGATTGATACTTATTGGTTGGACTACTGAATTCTCTATGATTGTTACTTATTGGTTGGACTATTGAATTCTTTATGATTGATACTTATTGGTTGGACTATTGAACTCTTTATGATTGATATTGGTTGGACTATTGAATTCTTTATGATTGATACTTATTGGTTGGACTATTGAATTCTTTATGATTGATACTTATTGGTTGGACTATTGAATTCTTTATGATTGATATACTTATTGGTTGGGCTATTGAATTCTTTATGATTGATACTTATTGGTTGGACTATTGAATTCTTTATGATTGATATACTTATTGGTTGGACTATTGAATTCTTTATGATTGATATACTTATTGGTTGGACTATTGAATTCTTTATGATTGATACTTATTGGTTGGACTATTGAATTCTTTATGATTGATACTTATTGGTTGGACTATTGAATTCTTTATGATTGATACTTATTGGTTGGACTATTGAATTCTTTATGATTGATATACTTATTGGTTGGACTATTGAATTCTTTATGATTGATACTTATTGGTTGGACTATTGAATTCTTTATGATTGATATACTTATTGGTTGGGCTATTGAATTCTTTATGATTGATACTTATTGGTTGGACTATTGAACTCTTTATGATTGATACTTATTGGTTGGACTATTGAATTCTCTATGATTGATACTTATTGGTTGGACTATTGAATTCTTTATGATTGATACTAATTGGTTGGACTATTGAATTCTTTATGATTGATACTTATTGGTTGGACTATTGAATTCTTTATGATTGATACTTATTGGTTGGACTATTGAATTCTTTATGATTGATATACTTATTGGTTGGACTATTGAATTCTTTATGATTGATACTTATTGGTTGGACTATTGAATTCTTTATGATTGATACTTATTGGTTGGACTATTGAATTCTTTATGATTGATACTAATTGGTTGGACTATTGAATTCTTTATGATTGATACTTATTGGTTGGAATATTGAATTCTTTATGATTGATACTTATTGGTTGGACTATTGAATTCTTTATGATTGATACTTATTGGTTGGACTATTGAATTCTTTATGATTGATACTTATTGGTTGGACTATTGAATTCTTTATGATTGATACTAATTGGTTGGACTATTGAATTCTTTATGATTGATACTTATTGGTTGGACTATTGAATTCTTTATGATTGATACTTATTGGTTGGACTATTGAATTCTTTATGATTGATACTAATTGGTTGGACTATTGAATTATTTATGATTGATACTTATTGGTTGGACTATTGAATTCTTTATGATTGATACTTATTGGTTGGACTATTGAATTCTCTATGATTGATACTTATTGGTTGGACTATTGAATTCTTTATGATTGATACTTATTGGTTGGGCTATTGAATTCTTTATGATTGATATACTTATTGGATGTTCTATTGAATTCTTTATGATTGATACTTATTGGTTGGACTATTGAATTCTTTATGATTGATACTTATTGGTTGGACTATTGAATTCTTTATGATTGATACTTATTGGTTGGACTATTGAATTCTTTATGATTGATACTTATTGGTTGGACTATTGAATTCTTTATGATTGATACTTATTGGTTGGACTGTTGAATTCTCTATGATTGATACTTATTGGTTGGACTATTGAATTCTTTATGATTGATACTTATTGGTTGGACTATTGAACTCTTTATGATTGATACTTATTGGTTGGACTATTGAATTCTTTATGATTGATGTCACAGGGTCGTTAAATAAATAACGATCAAAGACTTGGATTCGTACTTTGCTTTTATATAATATCAGAAAAGAAACCTAGAAAACACAGAAAACACATTCACAACACAACACACACACGTTGACGAAAGACAATTACATGTACTACATATTTAATTAAATTACAAACACAATGGTTTTCCCAATTATAATACCGGTGATTTACCGACAATATCACTGAACATGATGTTACAATAATATGTTTAACAGTGATCTTACCAGGTATCCAGGACTTTAAATAATAAATAAATAACTGGATCTTTGAAGATCAGGAATAGAATATAACAGTAATTGATACTAGCGCCGTAAAGGGTAGAATCTGTGGGTACTGGATTTGGCGGGACTTGCGCTTATATAGTGAACGAAGTTAGTAAAACATGCATATTAATGAGCTAAAAGTCGTCTGTCATTGGTCAATAAGACTTATATTCATGTACCTGGTCACTAAATCCTAAAAATGGAAAAACCACGTGTCTTATCACAACATTCACACATGCACTCATTCATACATACAGCAATGCGTTCTATCGGCAATGCGTGCTGATGAACATTAAATAAATAAATTAATATGAACTGTGACAATCTCCCCTGCTAAGGAAAATGGCTCCTGACATTTTATACAATAAATCATTGAATCACAATTTATAACAACAACAAACTACACGCAATATGATCAAAGTTACACCTGAAATCAGACTTCATAAAACTGAAATCAAACTGTATGTGACAATCTCCCCTGAATACACTACACAAAATACACAGGAGTTATTTGATGACTCACCCACTCACCATACCTATTTGGTGGCCTAATCTGTCTGGTGGACCTTCGGAGAATTGGTGATTCTCTTACAGAAGGAGAGTGAACAGACACATTACGATTCATCGTAGAAGGACTGTAAGAATTACCTGCATCTAATATGGATCTAGGAGTACTGGAATAGTTCTGATTTTGAGAATAAATAGAACTAAGGGGTGAATACCTATCAACACCTGGTGCAGCATTTACCCGTCTCTGGGGTATAACATAAACATTACCACCATCAGATGATCCAGAATCTGAATCCTCCGACTCAGACTCAGAACTAGACTGAAGAGAAACAACATCATCAACCCTAGAAGATTTGCTTGTGAGGTTCTCTGGTTGTTGACAAGCTTTAGATTGATTACTGTGTTTGGGCAAAGTTGGGCTAGGTTTGCTCTGGTCAGATAATTTGGGAATATAGGAAATGGGGAGTAGCATATTTCTATGCAATGTCTTAGTTTTTTCATTCCCAAACTCTTTCCTAACCTGAAACACTGGGATGTCAGAATTGGGCTGATTTATAACTATATATGTATCTCTGGCCCACTTATCTGCCAGTTTGTTTTTGCCCTTTAAGCCAACATTTCTTATGAGAACACGGTCTCCGACATGTACAGTAGCCTCTCTTACCTTCGAGTCGTAGTGCGATTTATAGCGGTGAGCACTTTTATCTGCTTCACGGGAAGCTATCTTGTATGAAAAATCTAACCGCTTTTGGAGTTTTTTCGCATAGTTGTCATGACTACGAATTTTTTCCGCGTTAGAGTCTAACCCGAGGTAGGCATCGATTGCAAGACGCGGATGCCTGCCAAACATGAGAAAAAATGGCGTATAACCTGTACTATCATGTCTTGTAGCATTGTATGCATGCACAAGAGTACTTACATATGCTTTACAATCTTCTTTTTGCTTATCTTCTAGAGTACCTAGCATTTTTATTAAAGTTTGGTTGAATCTTTCAACCATCCCGTTACCCATCGGGTGATAGGGCGTCGTTCGTGATTGCTGCACTCCTGCTAGTCTGCACAGCTCCTTAATAACATTGCTAGTAAAATTTCTACCTTGGTCACTATGCAACCTGTTTGGAAAGCCATAATGAACTATAAAATTTTCAAACAAAATCTTTGCAGTGGTTTTCGCTGTTTGGTTTCTGGAAGGAAAAGCTTGTGAGTAACGAGTAAAATGATCTGTTATGACCAGGATGTTTTCAAAACCACCCTTACTTTTTTCCAGTGATAAATAATCCATACAAACAAGATCTAATGGTTGATAACTCTCTATAGAAACAAGTTCTGCAGAATTTTTTTCAGGAGTTTTGAACTTAATACAACGTTCACAATTTTTTACTCTTTCTGTGATTTCTAAAAACATTCCTGGCCAGAAAAACCTTTCTTTCATGAGTTGGATGGTTCTGTCTCGTCCGTGATGACCAAGGTTGGTATGCAGGAGTCTAAATGCTGTATCTCTGAAATGACTTGGTAAAACCAACTGATTAATCTTTTCATTCTGTAAAATAGCTCTTCTGTACAGTACACCCTTATCTAAAAACAATTTCTCTATCTCTCTCAAATATCTACAAACACCATCTGACTCTGCTTTCAGATCTGACTTTGCAAACCCGTACTGAACAAGCTCAATAACTCTCTTTATTTCCCTATCAGAGGACTGTTCTTTTACCCAGTCAATATTGGAGAAGACACACGAGTTTTCAGAATGAGATTCATTTGGTTCAACAGAAAAAGAATCTGACTTACTTGAAACATCTACCCCTATAAGCATGTTAGTACTTGCAGTCATACATGATGATGGTTCCTCCTCCTCTGAAAGGAATACATTCTCAAAATAAGGGCAACTTTCACGGTCTGCCATATAAGCACTGCAAATGGACTGGATGACCTTGGGACTGACTTCTACTTCCTCTGTTGGTCGTCTAGACAGGCCGTCTGCATCAGCGTTGTTTGTACCCTTCCTGTAGTAGATTGAAAACTGGAAGTTACTGAGGGCTGCTAACCAACGGTGGCCTGTAGCATCAAGCTTCGCGGTGGTTAAGACATAGGTGAGTGGGTTGTTGTCAGTTACCACATCAAACTTGTTGCCATAGAGATAGTCGTGAAATTTATCGGTGACAGCCCATTTTAGCGCAAGGAATTCTAGCTTATGAGCTGGATAATGTCTTTCACTGTTCCGCAACCCACGACTTGCATAAGCAATTACTCTCTTCTCACCATTCTGTCTCTGGTACAACACAGCACCCAAACCATTACTAGATGCATCTGTGTGAAGGATAAAAGGCTGGTCAAAGTCAGCATAGGCAAGGATAGGTGGTGACATCAATTTCTCCTTGATGCACTCAAACGCCTTGGATTCCTCATCGCCCCATCTCCATGCTGTTGGTTTCTTCTTTCCAGACTTACCTTTGTTTGTAGAATGCCCCTTCAGTAGATCATTAAGAGGCTTTACAATTTTTGAATAATCCCGAACATACCTTCTGTAATATCCAGAAAAACCTAAAAATGTTCTAAGAGTCTTGATATTACTGGGAACTGGCCAAGTTGAAATTGCCTTAGTCTTTTCTGGATCTGTCTCTATGCCCTTCTCACTAACTACATGTCCTAAATATGTCACTCTGTCCTTAAAAAATTCACACTTCTTAGCTTTGAGTTTCAAGTTATGCTTTTCAAGTCTCTGAAACACAGCTGTTAGTCGGGCCATATGTTCGTCGAATGTCTGTGAGTAAATCAAAATGTCGTCAAGAAAAACTAAACATTTCGTTAAGTTCAACTCACCCATACAACTTTCCATAATCCTTTGGAATGTGGCTGGGGCATTCGTCAGTCCAAAACCCATTCTATTGCATTCAAAGAGACCTACACCACTTACCGAGAAAGCTGTTTTTTCTCTGTCTTTTTCGTCTATTTCCACTTGCCAGTAGGAGCTTGTGAGATCTAATTTGGTAAAGTACCTGGAACCAACCAACCTGTCAACCTGCCATTGTCACAGGGTCGTTAAATAAATAACGATCAAAGACTTCTCACAATAGCATTCTTTTTGGCCATTCTTCGGGTTCCGAGAGCAAGACACGTAGTGATGACAGCAGGCAGACCCTCTGGAATAGCTGCTACAGCCAAAGCCACCGCAATCTTGAAGTAGTAGATAGCTCCCTTGATCCATGATCCTCCGTGGGCGGGGTCGGGAAAATTGTTCACGAAAACACAAAAAAAATCTAAGACAGACACATTGACAGTTCACAAAACACATATGACAACATCAACATGTGCTAAACAAATCATTGAGTAAGCGTGTACATATTTTCAGTGTAAATATCGTTCACAATCGCGATTCAGACTGAAATTATACCTTGGGAAAACACGTTTTTACACTTCCGGAAGTACAAAATCAAAACACATGAAATAAAGAATCTCGAGCCCGATCACTTTCACGCTTGAATAGCACGCACCTTGCACACAGCCGGCTTTACTCTCATTCAACATAACACATACGACATGTAAACAACAAAGACAATTGACATTACAAACAATTGAGACATTTACAAAACATAGAACATATAAATGAATGGATAGCACTTGTTCACATTTAATTGGAATTTTTCACAGATGGAAATTCTGTAATCGATGCTATCACTGCGCGCAGTTTTCGACGCGAATACACCTGTTCCCGCACTAGATCAAGAGATCTCCACAAATGATCGGATCACTGGACGGTGTCCTGAATTGAACTCATCTCCGAGTATGAACAATAGCTAGCCATGGTATGAACAGATGAATAGTAGTAGTGGTCGACGGAGCTCGCTCACTTATAAACTGAAGTTGTAGGCCTACTTTTCACAAGGATATTGGCACTTTCACACAGCCGCCTCGAACATGTCTGGCCCTGGTGTTGGAACCTTGTCCCTGGAGCTGGAATCTGGACCCTGGTTTCCTTCAAAGCATAGACAACGTGGGCGCCATTGTCACAGGGTCGTTAAATAAATAACGATCAAAGACTTGGATTCGTACTTTGCTTTTATATAATATCAGAAAAGAAACCTAGAAAACACAGAAAACACATTCACAACACAACACACACACGTTGACGAAAGACAATTACATGTACTACATATTTAATTAAATTACAAACACAATGGTTTTCCCAATTATAATACCGGTGATTTACCGACAATATCACTGAACATGATGTTACAATAATATGTTTAACAGTGATCTTACCAGGTATCCAGGACTTTAAATAATAAATAAATAACTGGATCTTTGAAGATCAGGAATAGAATATAACAGTAATTGATACTAGCGCCGTAAAGGGTAGAATCTGTGGGTACTGGATTTGGCGGGACTTGCGCTTATATAGTGAACGAAGTTAGTAAAACATGCATATTAATGAGCTAAAAGTCGTCTGTCATTGGTCAATAAGACTTATATTCATGTACCTGGTCACTAAATCCTAAAAATGGAAAAACCACGTGTCTTATCACAACATTCACACATGCACTCATTCATACATACAGCAATGCGTTCTATCGGCAATGCGTGCTGATGAACATTAAATAAATAAATTAATATGAACTGTGACATTGATACTTATTGGTTGGACTATTGAATTCTTTATGATTGATATACTTATTGGTTGGACTATTGAATTCTTTATGATTGATATACTTATTGGTTGGACTATTGAATTCTTTATGATTGATACTTATTGGTTGGACTATTGAACTCTTTATGATTGATACTTATTGGTTGGACTATTGAATTCTTTATGATTGATACTTATTGGTTGGACTATTGAATTCTTTATGATTGATATACTTATTGGTTGGACTATTGAATTCTTTATGATTGATACTTATTGGTTGGACTATTGAATTCTTTATGATTGATATACTTATTGGTTGGACTATTGAATTCTTTATGATTGATACTTATTGGTTGGACTATTGAACTCTTTATGATTGATACTTATTGGTTGGACTATTGAATTCTTTATGATTGATACTTATTGGTTGGACTATTGAACTCTTTATGATTGATACTTATTGGTTGGACTATTGAATTCTTTATGATTGATACTTATTGGTTGGACTATTGAATTCTTTATGATTGATACTTATTGGTTGGACTATTGAATTCTCTATGATTGATACTCATTGGTTGGACTATTGAATTCTCTATGATTGATACTTATTGGTTGGACTATTGAATTCTTTATGATTGATACTTATTGGTTGGACTATTGAATTCTCTATGATTGATACTTATTGGTTGGACTATTGAATTCTTTATGATTGATACTTATTGGTTGGGCTATTGAATTCTTTATGATTGATACTTATTGGTTGGACTATTGAATTCTCTATGATTGATACTTATTGGTTGGACTATTGAATTCTCTATGATTGATACTTATTGGTTTGACTATTGAATTCTTTATGATTGATACTTATTGGTTGGACTATTGAATTCTTTATGATTGATACTTATTGGTTGGACTATTGAATTCTTTATGATTGATACTTATTGGTTGGACTAACCCATTTTTTGGATCTGATTTTTTGGGACTGATTCATGAGGTTCAGACTAATCCCTTTGCTTGACAAATTCTTCTGAAAATGATCTTATAGGTTAGAATTACCCAAAATAATGGGGTCGATCTCTTGAGTTTGGATTGATCAAATTTGGTGGGATAGATCCTATAGGCTGAGATTGATCCTATAGGCTGAGATTGGTCCTTTAGGCTGAGATTGATCCTATTGGGCAGGATTGATCCTATTGGGCAGGATTGATCCTATTGGGTAGGATTGATCCAGTAGGATGGAAATCATTCTATTTGTTGGGACCTTGGATTTTTATTGATCCTGTGTGTTAAGTGCCAATACTGTCTTCCATTGTGGTGTAGGTGGTGGCTACTATTGGTTGAATTAATGCATTTGTTACAATAAGTCCTATTGGTTGAATTAATCTATTTGTTACAATAAGTCCTATTGGTTGAATTAATCCATTTGTTACAATAAGTCCTATTGGTTGAATTAATACATTTGTTACAATAAGTCCTATTGGTTGAATTAATCCATTTGTTACAATAAGTCCTATTGGTTGAATTAATCCATTTGTTACAATAAGTCCTATTGGTTGAATTAATGCATTTGTTACAATAAGTCCTATTGGTTGAATTAATCCATTTGTTACAATAAGTCCTATTGGTTGAATTAATCCATTTGTTACAATAAGTCCTATTGGTTGAATTAATCCATTTGTTACAATAAGTACTATTGGTTGGATTAATCCATTTATTACAATAAGTCCTATTGGTTGAATTAATCCATTTGTTACAATAAGTACTATTGGTTGGATTAATCCATTTGTTACAATAAGTACTATTGGTTAGAATGATAACCTCATAGGATAACATCAATATCTGCTAGTTGGTACTCACACTGTTTTATGTTGTAGGTGGTGGCTCCGACCATCAGTAGCCCGGCCTGTCAGGAACAGCTGATAGACGCCGCAAAGGGTGTGGCTCACTCTGTGGAGGGAATCGTGGAGGCGGCCCTGCAGTCCTGCCGCGACGACAAGCTTCTGGCGGACCTAGGTGCCGCAGCCACCGCGGTTACTCAGGCTCTTAACGACCTGCTACAGCACATCAAGAAGGGGGCAGGACCCACGGCGGTAAGTGGGATAGTCACTGTTTTCTTTTTCTTAAGCTTTTTATTCTCTCTCTCTCTCTATCTCTCTCTCCTGTTACTCAATATTAAATGAAGAAAGGTATGACATTGACGTTTTGGTTATAATGACAATACAATGATTTGATATTGTTATGATACTGAGATCATGAACTCTTCTGTGCAGTGAGGTAGTAAATGTATGTTTTTGATTGACAGGCTGGGGAATCCCACGAGGATGCAGTGGACACGATCCTGACTGTGACGGACAGACTGTTCAGTAGTGTGGGCGACGCCCACGAGATGGTGAGACAGGCCAGGCAGCTAGCTCAGGTAAGCTCGTAAATATCTCACACCTCTCTCATAAGTTCAATTCTATAAAAGTCAATGCTAGATTGGGTTAGCACCTACATGGCTCAGAAATTTAACACTGTTGACTGTTTCAATATATTTACTTGTTTATGATATAATTTTTTTTACCTTGATATCTGTTGTTTTTAGGCGACCTCTTCATTGGTTGGGGCCATCAGGGGAGAAGCCGAGGGCCACTCTGACTCGGACATGCAGAAGCGGCTCCTGGCCGCTGCCAGACAACTCGCTGATGCCACCGCGAACATGGTGGAAGCTGCCAAGGTAAGGAAAAGTTGTGTGCATTAAACAATGAGATGGGAAGTGTAATGTAGACATTGAAGGCCGCAGAGCATATGATGGTAAAGATAAAACAGCTGAAACTGTAGAATGCAATATCATGTTTAACATTTGTAAAGTCAAATGTTATATTTGATACAGAGTTGTATATCACAGTTGACAGCTATATCATGTTCAATCAATTTCAGTAAAGTGTTATATTCTAATATTACAGGGCTGTGCGTCGAGTCCGAACGACTCGGAGCAGCAGAAGAGACTACGAGGCGCTGCAGAGGATCTCCGGGCTGCCAGAAATATCGCCGCCAGCAACGCCCTCAAAAAGAAACTCATCAGGAGGCTAGAGGTCAGAGACTTATTAATTGTCATTTAATAATCTTTAAAACCTGTAATTTAATTGCAATAAATGATATACGACATGATGGCTTGATATTACAACCATGTTTTGTGATGAGACTTTACATGAGTCATTTAGGTGTATTATGGTTACAACCATGCTTTGAAATGTAATTGGATTGTAAAACGAGTATTTTACAATCGTACTTTATCATGTGATTGGACTGTAAGAGATTATATCTATGTTTTGTAGAACGCCGCGCGTCGCACAGCCTCATCCACCACACAGCTGATTAACGCCTCAAAGAATGCTAACAAATCCAACACTAACAAAACCTCGGAACATCAACTGACTCAACAGTGCCAGGTAAGCAGTGATGGGGACATCATTCCATAATTCTTATCAATAAAAGAAGTCCCAAATCAATTTACATAATGGTGGAAACACTTAACAAATGGGAGGTATAGTAGATTGGCCAGTAAGCTAAAGGTTCTTGGTTTAAATCCTGAAGTTGTTAAATGACAAACAAGACACACTGAATGTTGAAACACTGACAAATGCTGGGTTATAATTGATTGGCAAAAGGTCGAGGGGTCAAATCTTCCTGTTGTGTTCTATGACTAAGCATTGTATCTGCATTCCTTCTGTTTCTCCAGAGGATTAAAGTATTGTCTAAGAATATTGTATTGTGTATTCCAAATACTGCCGATGATTGGCTGATTGGGACTGTAGTTTTTGTAAAACCATATTTGATTGGCTAAGAAAATAATAGTGTGTCCTCCTTGTATTGTTGTATTTTATTGGCTGAGACTATCACATGTTGTTCTCCTTCTACAGATCATGAATGAACAGCTGCCTCTGTTGATCCAAGGATTCCGGGGATCTGAGACAAACCAGGACAGCGCTACAGCCCAGCTACAACTGATCAATGCCAGCAAGGAATTTATACAGGTATAAAGTACAAATTGTAAGGGAGACCATTTGGCAAGAAAAAAAATCAAACATTGATAGTACAATATCTGTAAAATCTCGCTGCAGTGTTTGGGGGAGAAAGGAAAATATCTTAATACTAAGGTTTCTGTGCTATATTTAACTTATTTTATTTATTTTATCAAAATGATATGATGTGCATAGCTATTATAATAGACACTAGTTTCACATCTCGGTTCACTGGCCACATTTCTTCTGACAGCCTGCCAGTCAGCTGGTATCCGCCGCAAACGCCGCAGCCCCAATGGTTGGAGATCAAGCCGCAAGCATGAACATCAACCAGGCAGTGAAGACGATGACCACCGCGCTCGCTGAGCTGAGAACCGCCTCTGGGAAGGCAGAGGAGATGTGTATCTCACTGGAGGTTGACGCCGCGCTTGATCAGCTGACCGAACTCGACCGCGAGCTGGAGGAGTACCGCAGAGCCGCCGACAGCGGTAACCTTGTGCCACTACCCGGTTAAACGGTAAGGCCAAGAGGAAAATGTCATGGTGATTATATAGTCAGGTGTAAAGTATCAGATATTTTTTGATTATTATATAAATGGGAGATTTGATATTGTATCATGGTTTTCTATTGTAATATGGTGGAATGGAGTTGATACATGATACTGTTACGTATTTCAGGTGGAGGCGTCGGCCATGAAACTTGGCTCCACCTCTAAGAACGTGGGATCGGCGATGGCTCAGCTACTGACGGATGCCTCACAGGTAAACACAGATAAATGTATAATGGAGACAGAAATTTTGTAGAATATATAGAACATTTCATATATTCTGGTAATAGATGATCGCTGTAAAAAAATAAGACATCACAAAAAATATGATACGCAAAAATTGAAACAAGATGACTGATGCAAATGAAAAAGTAACGTATTTATCCCCATTTTTGTAATTTTTGTGATATAAGAAAAAACGGAGTGAACAGTATAATATATATATATGACATGATTTCATTCTGTTGTGACTTTTCTTCACACATTCTTCCCTGTGGTCATTTCTCAGGGAATTGGATTTTATTTATCTATATATTTATCTATATAATATATTTCCACTATATGGTGATTTTTCAGGGCAATGAGAATTACGTGGGTGTAGCAGCCAGGTACACCGTGAACGCCCTCCGCGTGCTGACAGAAGCCACGCGCGGTGTCGCCTCAACCTCAGAAGACATCGAGGTCAGACGGCAAGTGATCGACAGCGCCCGTGACGTCATCGACAAGTCGACGCATCTACTGGAGGAGACGAAGCGAGCCATGAACGACCCAGAAAACCCTGAGAACCAGGCTAGACTTAACCAGGTGGCCAAGGCTGTGTCGAGTGCGCTCAACAGCTGTGTGAACGCCCTTCCCAGACAGAGAGACGTGGATAACGCCATCAGACAGATCACAGACTCGAGCCAGGAGCTGGCGTCCACCAAGGTACACAGATCTGTCTGTTCAGCAGACAAAGTCTATCTCAGAAATAGACAAAATTTAAGTCGGAAGCAGATTTGATCTCAGAATAAGTGGATTAAGAGTCAAATGGCATCCACCGAGATAGTTACATCTATCTTAGAAATAGACGAATAGGCAACCTTATGTCAGCAATACACAAGCTTCATCTCAAATTTAAACTTGGCTCATAAAAAATCACCTTTTTAACAGAAATAGTTCTCATTCTTTCAGAATTAAATTACTTCACATATGCATAGAAATCCTTATCGCATAAAAAGTAATCTTAACAAATTTACTTCATCTATGCATCATTATTAGGAATTGATTTAATTTTTCGTTCCTGTACATTGTAGTACCCGAGCACAGACCGCACGTTCCAGGAGATCCAGATCGAGAACAACAACGCCGCTGTCAATCTCAACCAGGCCGCCAGTGACATCATCACCGCATCTCGTGGCACACCCAAACAACTTGCCGAGTCATCTCGCGAGTACAGCTCGTCTTACTCAGAGTTCATCAAATCTGGACTCACCATGGCAGGTCAGTGAGAGCGAGATTCCAACAAAATCAGATACTAAAAATTTAAGGTTTGATCAAAACAGACGCGAGGCTTAAGGTGTGACATTACTGTAGAATGTAGGTACCTGTGATTGATTTTGATTGGTCGGTTTCCAGGTCTGTCCAAGGATGGAGACACACAGAACCAGATTGTGGGCAGACTGAAGAACGTCTCCATGGTTTCCAGTAAACTGCTGCTGGCCGCCAAGTCTGTGTCGGCCGATCCAAACGCTCCCAACACCAAGAATCTGCTCTCGCAGGCCGCCAGGTAGGCACTCAAATATTACCTTTATATAATCCAATATTACATTGAGTTACTCTACATAGTCTAATCCTTAATGTGTTTGAGTATTATCTTTAACTTTTGTTAAGTTTATAGCCCCAGAGTCAATAATTATGTGTAGTTTTGTAAAGCATGAAATAATTAAATTGAGTAAGGATTTTAGGGGGTTTGTTTCAATTTCATTGTTTGATATTTTAAACTTTTACTACATTTTGTCTGATAGAGCGGTGACGGAGAGCATTAACCAGCTGATCAACGTCTGTACTGTGTCGTCTCCAGGGCAGAAGGAGTGTGATAACGCCCTCAGACAGATACAGGTCAGTAACACCCTCCAATGTGTATGTAGTATATATAACCAAGGGCAGAAGGAGTGTGATAACGCCCTCAGACAGATACAGGTCAGTAACACCCTCCAATGTGTATGTAGTATATATAACCAAGGGCAGAAGGAGTGTGATAACGCCCTCAGACAGATACAGGTCAGTAACACCCTCCAATGTGTATGTAGTATATATAACCAAGGGCAGAAGGAGTGTGATAACGCCCTCAGACAGATACAGGTCAGTAACACCCTCCAATGTGTATGTAGTTTATATAACCAAGGGCAGAAGGAGTGTGATAACGCCCTCAGACAGATACAGGTCAGTAACACCCTCCAATGTGTATGTAGTTTATATATAACCAAGGGCAGAAGGAGTGTGATAACGCCCTCAGACAGATTCAGGTCATTAACACCCTCCAATGTGTATGTAGTTTATATAACCAAGGGCAGAAGGAGTGTGATAACGCCCTCAGACAGATACAGGTCAGTAACACCCTCCAATGTGTATGTAGTATATATAACCAAGGGCAGAAGGAGTGTGATAACGCCCTCAGACAGATACAGGTCAGTAACACCCTCCAATGTGTATGTAGTATATATAACCAAGGGCAGAAGGAGTGTGATAACGCCCTCAGAATATTATTACGATAAGAGTGAGAAAGAAGTTGTAGAGTATGGCTTTATGACACTGTTGTAAGTATGATTCAGAAATCACATAACTTATCCTTAAAAACCACCTTTTCATCCTTCTGATTTAACATTAGAAGAATTACTCCTTCATCCTCATAGCAAAATCATTATCTATAGAGGATTCCTCAGATTTATACTCCTCATCCCCTCCAAACAGAAAGTGAAAATATTAAAGATATGTATTTTATTATAAATATTTGAGTTGTGTAAGAATCTATGATGTACAATGCTTCTCTATGCTCAGTATGCTGTATTTTTTTAATGCTGTGATGCTGTATTGTTGTAGATGATGAAATCTATGCTGGAGAGTGCCAATGAGCCAGTGACCGACCTGTCGTATTTCGAATGTCTGGACTCCGTCATGGAGAAATCTAGGTAACTCATTCCTCGCCTGTATCACAATGTCTGTGGCGCGGAGAGTGAACTCTCAGAATGTATCCAAGAACTAAGTCGCATGATGGCTGACTGTCGGAGTAGAAAGTGATGCTTTATCAGTTTTTGACTTTTTTGTGTAGAGAATGAATCTGTGAAAATCTCTTTGTCTTGTATATAGAATGAAGTTAAGGTTTGTTTTCATTCGTCTTCATGTTACTTACAAACCTTTGCAATAAAAATTCATATCTTTGTTAATGGCTGAATAATGTATAACTAGAATTTTCCCAAATCCTACTAGATTAATATTTAAATTTTGTTTTTTTTAATTTAAATATTTTAACATTTACAGCCATCTATATTATGAATTATTTATGAATGCCAATATCTGATTGCCTAATCATTTCTAAACTTTTTTGAATGCTATTGACTGATTGGCTGATTGTAAATTAACTGTTTTGAATGCTGTCAACTGATTGGCTGTTTGTATAATACTGTTTTGAATGCTATCGACTGATTGGCTGATTTTGTGAGGATTTTATCACAGGGCCAAGTGACAGTTGATGGGCCAGTAATTAGTGTAAGGTCGTTATATTGACAATGTACATGTCACAGTTGATGGGCCAGTAATTAGTGTAAGGTCGTTATATTGACAATGTACATGTCACAGTTGATGGGCCAGTAATTAGTGTAAGGTCGTTATATTGACAATGTACATGTCACAGTTGATGGGTCAGTAATTAGTGTAAGGTCGTTATATTGACAATGTACATGTCACAGTTGATGGGCCAGTAATTAGTGTAAGGTCATTATATTGACAATGTACATGTCACAGTTGATGGGCCAGTAATTAGTTTAAGGTCGTTATATTGACAATGTACATGTCACAGTTGATGGGCCAGTAATTAGTGTAAGGTCGTTATATTGACAATGTTGAGCTTGTTCTGTGTTCCCACAAACTACAGGGTTTTTCAGGATCAGGGTTCAGCCATGTGAAGGGGGGGGGGGGGGGAACTGGTGCTTTTTCAATGTTATCTTGATTTAGACCTGTTTTTCTATGAACTATTTCTGGGGTTGTGGGTTTTTTTTTCCCACTTTGTCTCTGTCAATTTCATCATCAGTTGCATGTTTGTTGTCATTTTTTTGTGTCAGCCTTTGTTGTTTTGATAATTGATTATAATCCCCCCCCCCCAAAAAAAAATAAAAAAAAAATTGTGGAAATGACTTCTATGTCATGTTTTGATAAAAAAAAATATAGCTAGTGCTTTATGCATACACATATGTGAAAATAGAAAAATAATCTTGTATTTATTCATTAATTAGATAAGTAGAAAATGACCAAGCTAGTTACTGTACATGTACCTGGAAAAACTTTGTATTAAGCTTATTGTATATTTCTCTTGTTTATCTGTAGTAAGTACATAACTGGACAGCATACATGTGATATACAGAGAGAATTAACAGTGCAGCTATCATCTTACAAGTTCTAGATTGTTTGTTCTTCCTCTGGAAAAATTAAATGAAATATGTTGTTTGTTTAATTTTAAAATATCTTTAGAAACTTCATTTCATAGGATCTAAGGTTTCAAGGCTTTGTAAATTCATGACAAATTTCATTTTATAGTATGGGTTGCCTTTGTGATAATCAGATACTAATATGATCATATGTATTTTTTAAAATTCAGTTTCGGTAATTTTGCTAAGATAAGCATTTATAAAGAACAGATTTCTTCCCCAATGTACAATCCCAGAACCCAATATAGAGAACGCATGTATGTGTGTAAACATTAACCCCCCCCCCCTGTCTGTTGTCTGTCAACATTATGTTGTGTGTTGTTTTGTTGTTTGTTGCATGTTTAAGCCTGAAAACTCATTACAACAGTGTCTTCTCAAATACTATATGATGGTCCCCTAATAAGCCTGACTGTCAATCAGAGAATGAGCAAGTTGAGATTCTCTGGCCCTGAGCTTGGTTCCTTCGCCTGTCTGTGCGTACTACATGTAAATGTTTACAACTCCTCTCTCCTTGGTATTGTTTTCAATATGAAAAAACTCAGACAATTTGAGGCTTTAAATGTGAATTACATATTTGGATGCATGTAATATTTGCTTTATTCTGATGATATTGATCTCCTATAAGTTGAACAGTATATGTATTGATCGCCTATAAGTTCACTAGTATATGTATTGATGATATTGATTTTCTATAAGTTCACCAGTATATGTATTGATGATATTGATCTCGTATAAGTTCACCAGTATGTGTATTGATGATATTGATCTTCTATAAGTTCACCAGTATATGTATTGATGATATTGATCTCCTATAAGTTCACCAGTATATGTATTGATGATATTGATCTCCTATAAGTTCACCAGTATATGTATTGATGATATTGATCTCCTATAAGTTCACCAGTATATGTATTGATGATGTGTTTGATGAATCATTAAGCCAACTGTATCACTCATAAATCATACTGACATTATACCTGTCATACCACTTCAGATTTAATAATATTTTGAATGGTAAGTTAATATCTGGATCAGTTAATTAGTTAATTACTGGATTAACTAACTGGCCCCTCTTTCTGTCCTGCAGCTGTTGGGAGACTCTATGACTGGGATCACGAACCACGCCAAGAAGGGCGACCTGGAGAACTTCTGTGACTCTGTTGGGAACTTCTCAACATCTGTTTGTGGACTCACTGAGGCCGCCTCACAGGTAAAGGACCGTCTCAAAAGTCTTCATGTAGAAGAACAGTCTCTGTACACAGGGATTGATTTGTATGAGTTGTAGATTTTTTTTCCAAAATGGCATGGTTATTTTGTAACGAAAGAATGTAAAATACATATAGAGGTACCGAGGAACTGTCTGTAGAGAAGGACCGTCTTTAAACTCTCTGAAGAGAGGGAGCGCAGCTGATGGAGTGCCAGATCTTCCTAATATGTATGATGAATGAATAATAACATTTGTTTTTCCTTTAAATTACAGGCGGCCTACCTTGTGGGCATTGCTGATGGAGCATCAGAGCCCTGAAGGACCGGGCTGGTGGACCAGTCCCAGTTTGCCCGGGCTAACCAGGCCATACAGATGGCGTGTCAGAACCTGGTTAACCCGGCCAGCTCCCAGCAACAGGTAGGTCGTTAATCAGTGGTTAATTAGTGGAGGACTAATGACTTACTAATGGACCTGTATAGAGCCTGGTCAATCAAGCCCTGTAGGAGTTTATACAGATCCAATGTTGGACCAGTCAGAATGCAATACATGGCATCAATTCTCAAACCTCTATATTGCCCCCTGAATGAGCTTATTGAGCCAACTGGTGATAACATCATTATTGCCCCTCTTTGAATGAGCTTATTGAGCTGACTGGTGATAACATCATCATTGCCCCTCTTTGAATGAGCTTATTGAGCCGACTGGTGATAACATCATTATTGCCCCTCTTTGAATGAGCTTATGGAGCCGACTGGTGATAACATCATTATTGCCCCCAGAATGAGCTTATTGAGCTGACTGGTGATAACATCATTATTGCCCCTCTTTGAATGAGCTTATTGAGCCGACTGGTGATAACATCATTATTGCCCCTCTTTGAATGAGCTTATTGAGCCGACTGGTGATAACATCATTATTGCCCCTCTTTGAATGAGCTTATTGAGCTGACTGGTGATAACATCATCATTGCCCCTCTTTGAATGAGCTTATGTTGTATTAGAATTTATTTCATAATTCCCAATAACCACAAAGTTCAGGAAATAATATAAGCAAACTTTTTTACGTGAATGTTTAAGATTTAAATTTTCAGTGAAATGGGAGGTAATTTTCAAAGATAATTTCATTTTATTCTTAACAAATCGGGTTATAAGACATCATTTTTTGCAAAAAGAATTAAGTTTTTAGACAAACTAACTGCTTGTAGCAGAACCTGTCTGAGTTACATATATCTCAAGGAAGTATCTCCTTATATATCCTGCTATAGGAGCTGTTGGATTACAGACTAACTGCCTTAGAGCCATAACTCTGTATTCTGTGGCTAACGTAGCCTGGCTTCTAGAAGATCAATGATGCTCCATGATATATAACAGGATTTAAAGCAGTGTACTTCTATCAAGACCAACTCACTCAGAATCCTACAGCATAATTTACCCCTTCTCCTCCTCTCCAGAATTTATTGCTGTAAATAAATCATTTGCTTTTTTAACATCAAAGAAACTATATGATTTGTTTGTGCATTGATTTATTAATATACAATTGGAAAGCCCCCTTTTAGAATTGGTGAAATCAAAGCATAGCACGATGTTCTGTCCTCATTTGTTGGTTATTTTGATTTATTTCAGTAATCAAAGTAAATTGATTTCCTTTTTGTCCTTTGTTTAGTATTACATGGCGGAAAGCTGTAGGTCAATGGTAGGTGGCCTTTCACCCCTGGGGTCATGACCTTGGGGTCACGTAACCCTGTGCATTGTGTCCCTTAGTTACCGTGTAGATCTGTGTGTGGAATGTTTATTATCTTTTTCCAAATATTTTTTTGGTTAAATTGCGTACACAGAGCTATTTACCGCCATATTGTTGTGTTTTCTGCCTTCTATGTTTAAAGACAAAACAAAATCTGGGTTAAGGTCATGAACAATTTTGGCTCAAGGTCGTTGATTTTTAGTGCTTAATGATTAGTTACATTTTGTCAATCTTTTAAGTCTTCTATTTCATGCTTTATTGATTGAGCATATTTTTAAGAAAGGTAAGAAAGATTTGTTGTAGCATTAATTTATTACATGGCTAATATTGTATTTGCAACATTTTTTGTTTAAACAGCTTCTATTGTTTGAAAGAAAGAAGGTACAGTGTGTAACAATGTCTGGGTCATTCCAACTCGTATACGACTTTAAATATCTCCATAATTATTCATGTTGTCAGATTTTTTATGATCAACTTCATTCTCTTTAATTAAACATATTTATATTTCAAATTACCATTGTATTAAAAATATTCAACATACAAGAACACAATTTTCTATGATCTTAGAAAAATCTTACTCACTTTTATGTTTATGCTTTAGAGATACTTTGGTTCATCCATATTCATGAGTTGTATTTTTCTTTCATACACAGAGATTTAAATATTCATTATATTAGGTACATGCATATTTATGTATTTTTTCTCTTTTGTATCACAAGCTTTTCAGAGGCGGTCTCTGCATGATGTAAGATATTACGACGTAATTGTATACCCGTCAGAATTCTGTAAACTTCCTGTCCATATAACAAGTACTAGAATCATTATACTGTTGTGTAAGATTCTCTGTAGAGAGTTCGTCTGTATGACTGGTAGCCATGGTAACACATTTCTTGTTGTCAAAGAGGAGCTTCATTGTGAAAATCTGTTTAGATTGTATGAAATTTCTTATGGGTTTTGTACCTTAAGCTTCCCAAAGATTTAAATGATAATACTGACATCATTATTCAGGCGCTGGACCAGGATTTCACGGAGGAGAACCGCCAGCGATGAGCGGAGGCCGCCAAACCACTGACAGATGCAGTGGATGAACTCACCACATTTGCCTCCTCTCCCGAGTTTGCCAGCATGCCAGCCAAGATCAGCCCAGAGGTAATTACAGTAAATGAAAAGCTATTGATAAATACATGAAGTAAGACAGCTAGCAATATATAGCAGATAGCTACTAAGTTAGCTACATAAAGCAGACAGTTAGCAAGTTAAAGCACACAACTAACAGGATTATGTTGTCCTGTAAAACCCCATATTAGAAATGTACTTGAATATGTTCATGGTGGGGTTTCATAATTCAAGAAAGTTTTATGCAGTTATTCCTAATTTTCTGGGACAAGACACACAGATGACTTATCTGTATATATATGTAGGCAAGGAAGGCCCAAGAGCCCATTGTGTCGGCAGGTAAGGCGATGATCGATGGAGCGTGTCACATGGTGACGGCCGCCAAACAGCTGGCTGTCAACCCGAAGGACCCGCCCACTTACCAACTGTACTCCAACCACTCCAAGAGTGTGTCCGAGGCCATCAAATGACTCGTGTCCTCCATCAAGTAAGTTTGTCCACCAGTAGTAAGTCTTTCCTTCATCAAGTAAGTGAATAGTGCAAGTCTTTATTATAATGCCAGCTCCTAACGTTGGTCAGCATTTCTAGATTTACAAAAGTGTTAGCTCTTCAATAGCCAGGTTCATTCCTAAAAGTGATTTTAAATTTTTGGACATGTATATTATAGTATTTTACTGTATTTCTGTGAAGCTTGATTTTAATTTGTTTGAGGTCCATTCCACTTTACATCTGTTATTTCTTGACACATATTATAGTATTTGACTGTATACTTTCAAGGAATGTAAAAATCTTGAACTGAACATATATCCTGTAATACATCGGGACCTGTTTGACGATATACATCTGTATATTTCAGGGACTGTGCGCCGGGTCAGCGTGAGTGTGACGAGTCGATCGACAAACTGAACCGTTCCATCCGCGACCTGGACCAGGCCTCACTGGCTGCCATCAGTCAGAGTCTACAGCAACGGACCGAGAAATCCCTCAGGGTCAGTACTTATTCCACCCAAAACCACCTTTTCCCCATCCACCAATTTATCTCCATGTGTCCAGATTTGTAAATTATCAACCCCTCATTCCCAATATCTAGATATTTAAGTTTTCAAATCTTCCCTTTCATGTCTAGATTTTTAAGATATCACCCCCTCCCTTGTTTCAACAGTTTAACATATTTATTTGATAGTTCACCTCTCTCCCCCCCCCCCCTTTATTAAGATTTTAAAGTAATCAAAATGTGCTCAATTTTCAATATTCGTAGATAATCATTAATTATTATTGGTGAATGGTATTATAGGGATTCCAAGAACAGATGATTGGGAGTGCAAGAGAAATCCATGACCTTTGTTCCAAGGTCAAGGACTCGGCTAAAGCAGAGCCGGAGAATCTGGGTCACAGGGTCAGTATACAGAGCATCGGTTGTGATATTTAATACTTATTATGTGAGATAACATGGCTCATTTTCTTCTCTGTGAAATTTGAATGATAATCCAAAATGATAATGGCCATTTTTACATGCCTTTTGTTAGCACAATGTACACATAGGTAGGTAATAAATTTTGACACCACCTGTATCTACAGGTGACAATGATGGCCAGCTACTTCGGCCCACTCTCGGACGGTGCTGTAGGTGCCGCCTCGCTGATCCAGAACTCCAAACAACAGACCCACATCCTGGACCTGACTAAGACCGTGGCCGAGTCGGCACTTCAGTTCATGTACTCCTGTAAGGAAGGGTGAGGCAACCCTAAGGTAGGTGTACCTTAAGATAGAAGGGGGAAGTGCACCTTAAGATTGAAGGGAGGGGGTGTACATTAAGATGGAAGGGGGAGTGTACCTGAAGACAGAAGGGGGAGTGTACCTGAAGACAGAAGGGGGAGTGTACCTTAAGGTAGAAGGGGTAGTGAACCAAAGATAGAAGAGGTAGGCAACCCTAGGTAGGTGTACAGTAAGAGAGAAGAGGAATGAGCTTAAAGAAAAAAGGGGGAGTGTGTACCTTATAAAAGGAGAGTGTACCTTAAGATAGGAGGGGGAGGCAACCCAAAGATAAGATAGAGAGGTTAGAGTATCGTAAGATAAAAAGAGGAGGCATGTTTAAGTCTGGACTTCATAGCAAATCCTTACAATAGACAAGTGTGTGCACGGATCTTCTGTAGACTACAATAACAGTCAGATTGTTTATCTGTGTGATTGTTTGTCAATATAAACAACTCATTGTTACAGGGTTAGCTGTGTCTACCAGTCATTGGGAGTCAGTGTTTATCTTAAATAGACATTAGTAACATTATTTTATTAATTAAATGTACAGTTATATGTCATTGTATTTAGTGAATAGAAATAGCAGGTTGCTGTATTTAATTATAAAATATATAGAGTGACTCATGTATTTGTAATCAGTTATTTTGTGACATGTTAATTGACTTAATTTTAATTAATTAATTAGACAAATGATAAAGCAAGTGTCATGGTAATCAGGTTAAAGTTTTAATTTGTAGATGTAGCTCTATCATTACATATACTGTATGTAATTAATTAATTTACAGATAATTAATGACTTGTTGTAGATGAACACAGACCCCGTCCTGATGGAGACACCCGATACACGACACATCGTCACAACAACTCATCAACTAAACGAAAGTAAAACTCACTGACGCATGTATTTGTAATCAGTTGTTTTGTTACATGTTAATTGACCTAATTTAATTAATTAGACAAAAATCAAAGCAAGTGTCATAGTAATCAGGTTAAAGTTTTAATTTGTAGATCTATGTAGCTCTATCGTTACATATTCTGTATAACTATGTATTAATTAACAGCTAATTAATGACTTGTTGTAGATGAACACAGACCCCGTTCTGATGAAGACCTCATGTCCATCTCAACACCAGCCATATAATGGAGATAGCTGGGATATTGACAGGTTGTAAATGTTTCTGTACAAATCTAGTCTGCTCTCAAAACCACACATGTTGTTTGTCACTTTGTTCAACATCTGCAGCTGAAATTGAGCTGTGTATAATTCACATGGACTGTAATACTGACTCCTGTTTATTTCACACTTTGTGATCATCCAAACATGGCTGTCTGTTGCTGAGTGAGAAACATCATGTTATACGAGTTTTATTTTCTGAATGTGGAATGTTATAAAACAAATATCCACATGAAAATCTAATCAATAACTGAACCATTAAAAATTGTAAATGTCAGATCTTAATCAATTTGAAAATGTATCTTGTTTTCCTAATTGTGCCATTATTATACCCCATGTAATGGAATTATTAGAGAATAATGATTTCAACCTATCTGTCTGTCAGTCCTGGATTTTAAGCAAAACTCATATTTAACAGCTGCACAGAATTTTATGAAAGGTATTTAGAACACAATGTGTAGATGTGCTAAATATTGGGGAGTTCCGATTCATTTATCTTTCTGGGAATTTTAGCCCCATTGAACTTGAATTTTGGCCATATATTGAATTTAGCAATGAATTTTTTGTAAGGGTGACTCTTCTCAAACAGCTGTATTGAATTTCGTAAAACTGTGTACTAGGTAGTTAGGGCACAATGTGTTGATTTGCATGTTTCTAGGACATTTTAATTTCAATTTTTTGTCTTGAAATTTTGAACCTTTAGAATTTAGTATGTTGTTTTTGTTTTAGACAAGTGATTAGATATGTGCATAATTGTAGAAAGTTTTGATCTGACGTTTTGCTAGTAATGCCCAGTATCATTTTTAGCTAAACTTAGCTGAGAGCTCAAGTGAGTTTTTCTGATCACATTTTGTCTGTCAACTGTTGGTTCGTCTGTCTGTAAACTTTTCACATTTTTAACATCTTCTTCAGAACTACTGGGCCAATTTCAACCAAACTTGACAGAAAACAACATTAGGGAAAGGGGATTCAAGTTTGTGAAATTTAAGAAACATGCCCTTTCCAAGGTGAGATAATTGGAAATTATTGAACATTTCTGAGAAATTTTCAATTTTTTTTTTCTCAAGAACCATTTGGCTAGGAAAGCTGAAACTTATGTGAAAGCATCGTCAGATAGTGTAATCAAAGTTGTGAAAATCATGAACCCTGGGGGTAGGGTGGGGCCACAAGGGGGGTCAAATTTTTACATAGGAACATATAGAGTATATCTTTTAAAATCTTCTCAGAAACTAATCAGCCAGGAAACCTAAAAATTGTGTGGAATCATCCTCAGGTAGATTCAAAGTTGTCTTAATCATGACCTTGGGGGTAGGGTGAGGCCACAATGGGAGGGAGGGTCAAATTTCTACATAGGAATATATATATAGAATAGATCTTTTAAAATCTTCTTCTCAGAAAGTAATCAGCCAGGAAACCTGAAACTTGTATGGAATCATCCTCAGGTAGTGTAGATTGAAAGTTGTGAAAGTCATAACCCCAGGGGTAGGGTGGGGCCAGAGTAGGGGTCAACGTTTTACATAGGAATATATTTATAGAGAGTAGATCTTTAAAAATCTTCTCTGAAACTCATCAGCCAGGAAAACCGAAAAACCGAAAGATCCCTTGTGGTAGGATGGGGTCACAATGTGGGTGGGAGGAGACAATTTTTTACATAAGAATATAAAGAGAAAAAATCTTTAAAAATCTTCTAAAAATCATTTGCCTAGAAGGGGGGGGGGGGTGGATTTTAATGTGTACAGGGTCTACATGTATTATACAATATTGTCCAGATAGTTTGTATTATAACTTCATTAACTGATTTTATCATATCTAATGTTCTTCAGATGAGTGATGTGGCCATTGGGCCTCTTTTTATGGCTTACGACCATCTAGTTGCCGGATAATCTTTACGGCAAAGAGTTCAGTTATCTGAACATGCGCCACAAAAAATAGTTCTATGCGAATGTTGCAAAGTTAACTGTTTGTTGTTCATAATAAATATCTTTAAGCAAGATTATATTTTCCATATGTTATTATCACTTATGTTATTGTAACCAATATGAATTGACTTTATTATACCCCCGCAAACGAAGTTTAGGGGGGTATATTGGTTTCACCCTGTCCGTCTGTCCGTCTGTCTGTCTGTCCGTCTGTCCGTCTGTCTGTAGACGCAACTTTGTCCCCCCTATAGAATTTTTTATTACTGCATGGAACAGTTTGAAAATTTGTACATATGTTGAACACCATCTGAAGATGTGCACCTGCAATTTTTTTTAAGATCAGACAAGATTTAATGATTTTATGACAGTTTTCATTTTCCTTATTCTATATATTGTACACAAATGTTGAAAAGTAAGGGAAGTAATCCTTACAGATTTTATTAATTAATTAATAGAAAACACTCTAAAATATATTTATATAAATACATCCAGATGGAGTTTTTTGTCTTTATGTCTTGATTAATAAAAAAAAATTTTTTTTTATAAGTATTCTATCAACTGACAATGCAAAGTTTTTGTTTGTCAATGATAAATTCTTAGGAGCTAATGAGAACATCAAAGACAAGTGTGGCTGAATTCATTTGTCCCAAGGGAGCCATTATCTGAGCCATGGTTCAGATGGAGCATGTGTTTAGGGGAAATTGATAATCTGTAAAATGGATGATGGTTTAGGGGCTATTTTAAAACTGTTTCATGTAAACCAAAAGGTCTATCATTATAAGGAAATAAATAATATAATTATTAATAAAGAAGTTAAACTATTTTTAGAGGTTGTTTAAATTTATTTGTCAAGTAATTTGATGAAATTCAAAATTACTGATATGATTGAAGTGTTTTGGCAATTTTAAAATTGTTTGTAATATTAAATTTTCTTTTTTACATATTTTTACATAGTATGGTAATTATGGTAATGTTTTGGGAGTTTATTAAATTTAACAAGCTCATTAAAGAAAATCATAGTCCTATGGGATCAGTTTTCTGATTTGGAGTTCAATTGTGCCATAGGAGAAAGTGAGGAAAATTTGAAACAACTAATTGCATCTGTCAAGACTCTTATTAGAAAGATATTGAAAGTTTTATCAACAGAAGAGCATTGCTTGGCTACCGGTATTTCTATTCACTGCAAAGGGAGGGGTTATTGTCATTTTGTTGGTTTTTCTTTAAATCAATTAAATTAAAAAAATATATCATCAAATACATACATTTGTAAATGTATTACTGTTAGAGATATGTATTTACAGTGAAATTCTGACAATTTTGATTTTAATTTTTCTTTGTTAACTATTTTTTTTTTTTTTACATTTCTAGAATTTTTTTTTTGTATGTGTTCCAAACCTTAATTATTATTCAATTCAATTATTTGTCCCATTTGAAATTAGCCTAGCGGGGGTATTAGTCCCATTAGGACAGTTCTAGTTTAAATAAACTCGAAATCTAACGCAAATGAATATTAACTGCTGTGTTTGTTTTCCCTAGACCGTTTTTGCATAGAGGTATAGGCCCCCACCATGCATCACACAGTGCCGTCATGCTTTCCGCTATGGATACATACATGTATTATAAGCAAAAAATCTTTTCCCAATTATTTCAGATCCTAACAGTGATAAGTAAATGTAAAGTTGTCGTTATTTCGTTCAATCTTCATAAAAACGTTTGCACCCGCAGCAGAGAGCGTCGCTAACTTCGATCGACATCGATCTCAGCAAGGGGGAAAGTGTTTAACGGTTAAAGAACTGAACTTATGATTGAGATATATTGAAACTGGGATTATAATTAGGTAATAAATGCATAAATAGAGGGGCAATTACTACTTGTTTTAATATAATGTGCCTTCTTCATTATCGAATGTTGGGGATTTTCCAAGATCTAAAAATAGCACAATGTTCCCTCGATGGAGTTACCTTGGTTGTGCTATGATTGAACCGTTTATTTGTCGTAAAAATATTGGAAACTTGAGACCAAATGTACTCAAATAAGAAAACAGTATACAGTTAAGCTTGATTGCAAGTCATATACGGAAGCGATGTCACATTACTATAACATAGAGACATCGTATAGTATGCCTCTGAAAATGACTGTGTACACATGTCTTGTGAAGAGAGACTGACTGCTAAGTTATAGTGCAGTAATTAATTTTAATTAAATTTGGTGTCAAAACAAGTTTGCTGTAATTGCATAGTTCTGCCTTTTTCTTGCCCCCCCCCCCCCTCACCCTCCAAAGAGTTTATTTGATCTCTGTACAAAGGGAACAAAAAAATATAAGGTGTTTATGAACTGCCTTGTGAATCTATATTTCCTATAAAAGCTTGTGAAGGTCAGCCTCTTAAAAAAGTAGAAAAAAACCCCAGAAAAATATGAATAAATATTAATACATTTATGAAATACAAATAAAATGGAATAATACTTGTTGGTGTAGATTTCACGAGAATTCATTAATTATAGTACATATCATGCAGTACATTTCATCATTTGGTTATATTATTTTTACGCGCAATGATTTCGCGCTGGCTGTGGCGCTGTTACGGCGCACCGTGCACCAACTCTCGCGCAAGTTCATAGTGCGTAGGAATACAAGGTATACTGATATTTGAGAGCATGTTGGTTTTAAGCTTAAGTGTTTTTGTGTCCTATATAGTTGAATGAATTTACAGTTAATGTACTTCAGTCGTTGGATAAAAGAAAGAAACAAATTGTCTCATATTGGAGTTTGAGTCTGACATCATCATTATTATTTTATGCAGTCTATGATTTTCCTAAAAGCAATGGTGGTTTCAACCAATTGATAAAAGAGGCGTCTAGATTTCAATCCTGTCTGTTTCGGTCACTAAGGTTCGACCAATCAACAAATGGGACATGTTGATATGGGTCCTGGTAGTTTCTATAGATCTATGAATTACATGTAGCTAGTTACTTTCTATAGAGCTATAAATAAACTAAAGTTCCCGTAAGAAATAGAGGGAATCATACTCGATCCATGTAAATATAGTCATATCAAAACCGTAAGCCATTATGGCCCTTCAGGCCTTTGATTTTGTATTTAATGCATATTCTGCCATTCATGATGTGTATCATTGTGAAGTAATGGGAGAATGTGGGGTATTTGAGCTTGCTCACTTTTTCTCTCCTTTAAGTATTTGGTATTAATCATTTAATACAATTAAAAATTAATTATTTTTGTTTTTTACAGACAAGCTGCTTTTTTAAAATGCCTTCAGGCCAGTTCAAGGGGAGACTGAAGAAAAACCTGCCCGGATTACCCATAATTCCAACAGAGGTACGGAAGTCAAATAATTACCCAACATCAATGGACTTTGTGTTCTGTGTACCTGGACTCAACATAAATATCGCGTCATCAATGGACTCCGTTTCTGTGTACCGTACATGGACTCAACATAAATAACGTGTTAATCAATGGAATCTGTTTCTGTGTACGTGGACTCAACATAAATAACGCGTCATAAAATCAACATTAATTTGTTATTCATTCTTTTTATTAATTATATTTAGCATTAGTTTGCCATTTATTAATTCTGTTTAGTATTAGTTGCTATTTGACAGTTGTACTATATGTGTGTTTTACATAATAAGCTCCTGAGATCTCTTATAAATCTCTGCTGTACTTTGGTGCTGGGACAGAGATATCCCTTAGAAATGTGATGAATGTGTGATGATTTTTTTGTTCAGTTTGTATTTGCACACAAGGAATTGATTGAACAACACATTCAAAGGGGGATAACTCCAATTTGTATTCTTCTGTTTAAAATCAAAGAAAGTTATCTCCCTTCTACTAAAGTTTCCTAGAGATATCTGTATTTTATGTTGTTGATCCCTGACATTTTTTTGTAGGAGAGTTTATTGAGTATCATTTAATATATTTTTACAAAATGCCATGATAAGTGTAATTTGTGATAAGGGAGGAGGGGGATCCTGCATTGAAATTTGACCTAAATGCTGTTTTTTATTGTTTGAATGGCAACAATGAATATTTTTTAAAGTAGTTGATTTATTTTGTATGTCAATATATTGAAAATGTACAGCTGAATCATGTCTTAAATCCTCTAAGACTTGAATACTTACAATGTTATGACAGATTACTTCATGGAATAGTGGTGTAAGGCTTATATGTAGGCCATGTTGTTAATCCTCTGATGCAACTGTTTGTATGGGGTTTATGATGAATTTTGTAAAAATATACCTATATGTACACTAATGGTGGATTAAGCACATTTCTACCTCATAAAAACGGAGTTATATTGATCAGGTAGATAGAAAATTCATGTTTTTGTAAATAGTTTTAGAGGAATAGTGTGACCAAGTTTAAATGTACTGATTTTTTTTTTGTATTTATGCTTACCATGAAATACATACTACTTATATACAAATGATTTTTTGTGAGTTGTAGCAAGCTGAGAACTCAATAAATGTGATATTTCTTTATAGTTTTGAATTTCTTCTTAGTAGGACATTACTGTAATACTTGGTACAAAAAAGTAGAATATGATGCTGTTACTTTATATACAAGAACAAGGCAATTATTTATTGGGGTGAACAAAATCTAACTGACAAACCAATCTCCATTTGTATTCACTATAGTTAGATGTTAATAGAGAATAGTCAACAATGAATTACAAAATGAATTTCCCATCCAAGTACTTAAAGTTGTGTCAAGAATTTCATTATGACTGATAGGTTTAAATCTGAGTATTATTAGAAGCACTTATTAGGGCCCCGCTCTGCGAGCGCCCTATAGTGATCAGTCTGTCTGTCCAAGATCTCTGGTACGGAGCATATCTTCTCTCCCCTTGGTCCAATGTGGGTCATACTTCACCTACAGAATTCCTTTGGGTAAAGAGTGTGTATTGACCTTGAACCATGTTTCTAGGTCTAAGGTTAAGGTCATAGCAGAATTATATATAAAATTCTTGTCTCTCCCCTTGGTCCATTCTGTCTCATACTTCACTTACAGAGTGTCTATGGTCAAAGGGTGTGCAGTGACCTTGAATAAAGTTTGTAGGTCAAGGGTCAAGGTCATATAAGACCATCAAATATTTCTTTTTTCAGAGAAGATATATTTTCCACTTAGTCCTATTTGGCTGATACTTCTTATAAACAGAGCTTTGAGTAAAGGGTATATTGTAACCTTGAACCAATTTTCAAGGTCAAATGTGAAGGTCATAGCAGGATTATGTGTAAAATCCTTGTCCAGAGCATATCTTCTCTCCCTTTATTCCAATCTTGCTAATACATCACATACATAGTGCCTTTGATCAAAGAAATTGCAGCGACCTTGAATGATGTTTGTAGGTCAAATGTCAAATTCATATCAGATGACACAAAACTCCCTTTTTAAGAGCACACACAGAAGTTCAATGACAGGTGGAAATTTGTTAAGCTATAGGTCAAGGTCAAAGCAAAATTCTCTGAAATTCTTTCCACCCTATTGTCCATTATTTAAGCGGGGCTCTTTTTATATGGTCACCATCTCAATGTTGTCTAATTTTGATATCGTATCTGTCCTAAGCTCATGATTGGTTGATAGGTGTTACATGAGCGTGCAATAAAATCTGTTATATAAACCTCACTATAAAAAATACAAACCTTAATATCTTCTTCCGGCAATCACACACTTTGATAGATGAACTGTTATCGCAATTCTATTTACTTTACGTGAATAATGTCATCTCCCAGTCATGCTCATTAACACATATAATGTTACACGGAATGAGGAACTATTATGTTTATACTGTTACCCTGCAATTGCGCAATTTAACCGCATATAACGCTACACATAATCACACACTTTAACGCATAGTTATACCCTTACACACAATCACACACTTTAACACATATACATTTACACGCAATCAAACACTTTACCACATATACCGTTACACAAAATCAAACACTTTAACACATATACCGTTACACAAAATCAAACATTTTAACACATATACCGTTACACAAAATCAAACAATTTAACACTTTAACACATGTACCGGTACACAAAATCACACACTTTAACACGTATAGTGTTACACAAAATCAAACACTTTAACACATGTACCGTTACACAAAATCAAACACTTTAACACATATACCGTTACACGCAATCAAACACTTTAACACATGTACCGGTACACAAAATCACACACTTAAACACATATACCGTTACACAAAATCAAACACTTTAACACATTCATACCGTTACACCACAAGTACCTGAAATTTTATTAATCAGTCGCTAAGTCATATATCGGAAAATTCTACCCCTACTATATATAAATACTTCTATATAGTAGGGGTAGAATTTTTCGATATATGAATTATTAAGCGACTGATTAATAAAAATTCAGGTGCCTGTGGTTACACACAATCACACACGTTGACGCATATACCGTTACACACAATCACACATTCTAACACATATATTATTACACACACTCCTGCACTTTAACACATATACCATTACACACAACCACACACTTTATCACATATACCATTACGCAAAATCACGCGTTTTAACACATATACCATAACACACATCACAAACAAAGGTTTGTGAACACCGTCAATTGACTACGCCTTAAAATTTACACGTAACTGACTACACTGCTTTGTGTACTTTTGAGGTGGATTTGCGCATGTGCGCGGAAATAGTAATTTAGAAAAGCAGAAAGCAGACCTAGGTAATACCACAGGTGTGTTTACATTTGTTTGAATTCATTAACATGCTAAGGAGCAATTCCCCCCTCTTCTAAGGATTAATTTTCGATCAGCGCCTGACATAGACATAGCATCAATAGTGAAACAGACTATACTATTTTATGCAGAATGTTACTTGAAAATGACTCGATAGACTAAGTGTTTATACAAAGCTGACACTCATTCTTTATCTAAAAAGCATAGTTTTGCACACCAAAAGCATAAAACATGGCTATGAATTTTTAAAGCAACCCAATGTTTACATTTTCAACTACGTGTAGAGTGGTTGAACACGAACGATAGCTCTTTTCTTAATATCATCGTTTAGTTTAAATAACTGCTAGACGATGCAATAAGACAAATATCTTCATAGATTTTCATGATTTAACATAAATCAAAGTAGTATATGATATAAAAAACGACCAGGACACTAATACTTTCGCTCGAAATTTCAGAGGAACTGAACAAATCTCAAGGAAGTCTCGTGAATTTTCATTCGAACACCTCTGGATTTATTACATACTTATCAACGATAAAAAAAAAAACACATTCCGAACACTTTCGCAGGGGTGCATTATTTTCATACACTGACAACATGTATGACATAATAGAACGTCAAAACTACCCCGTCTTGTGCCCCTCGACTCAAAACATATACAGTTTATAAATTTTAAGTATTCGAGTGATAGCTTTACAAGTTTTATCATATTCAGACAATGAGCCCATAGTTAAGCATGACGTTTCTAACACATGTTCACCGCTCAAAGTGGTCTTTGATATAGAATCTCATTTTACAACGTTTCTGTCAAACTGTTTCTTTCTTTCTTTTCTCTTCGAACGCGTTATTCCACTGCCAACGGACCGACCACGTTTCCGCATCGACCTATGTGTACGTTCCACTGACGTCGGAAGCAAATTGAAAGTGGGGGGGGGGGGGGGGGGGCTAAACTAATCCTCAGAATATTGGGGAAAAAAACTAATTCCCAAAATCAGGGAAATCCTAATCCGTGTGTGTGTGTGTGGGGGGGGGGGGGTATACCTATACTTCCAAAAAAAAAGTTTACCTACCAAATTTTTTTCCCCAAAATCATGGGGGGGGGGGGGGGGGGCTAGTATGCCTATGACTCCAACTTCTCAATCTTTCAAGGTAAATTTAGGAACAATTATCTTTGCTGCAAGAAAAGTGGGGGGGGGGGGCTAAACCCTATATGATACTATGTCCCTTATGGTTAGGTCTAACTTTGCAAAAAAAAGTTAGCCCACCCCCCGATTCCGACGCCTATGCGTTCTAAAATTACCTTGTCACATCACGTGCTAATGAATATTTCAGAGGTTGGCGTTTATTGATCGGGCCGGTCAAAAAATATATAAATTCGAATTTATATTAAATACTTTTAACTGCGTTTCACTTAAACAGTATAATTTGCAGAAAGTTAATAACTTATGTACCTTAATGGAAAAATGAAAACATTTCTTTCTTTAAAATTTTTCTTAAAAAACGGAATATATTCCTTTAAGTGCCACAGTGAAAAAAACCATGGCACACCAATTTGTTTCAATTTTTAACTACCTTTGAATCATTTGCGCTTTAGTTTTTCACACGCAAGTAACTCATTAATGACAAACAACGAATGGTATACGTATTTTACCATTATGCCGATCATGACAATGAGCAAGTTAAACAATAAGTGCGACCGGTCATCACGGAATGCTTACTGGCCATTTGTACTTGATCTTCCATCTGATGTTTTAGATTTCCGCGTTTGCCTTGCTATAGATGTATATATCCGGTATTTTGTTGGATTTTGTTAGCATGGATAGTGTACATTTTTGCCATATTTCATACATATTTGTCAAACAGATAACATAGTTATACCTGTACAGGTACAATGTCTGTACACAAACAGATAACATGGTTATACCTGTACAGGTACAATGTCTGTACACAAATAAAACGTACGTGTGCTGATATAGACAGAACACCCTGGAAGTTGGTAAATTATATTAAATTGAACATGAGTTATATTAGATTCTGAAAAATCCATAAGTCTGTCGTTAGTAAATTAAATTAAAGTAAATATATAAAATGGAGGAAGCCTACTCGGTTGTGTTTTTGCAGGAAGGATATACATATTGAATTGATTTGATTTTTTGGTCGATTTAGTTTTTTGGGTTTTTTTGTTTGTTGTTGTTGTTTTTTTTTTGGGGGGGGGGGGGGTTTGTTTGTTTTTGTTTTGTTTTTTTGTTTTTTTTTTGTACCGATTTAGACAGAACCCCCTGGAAGTTAATAAATTATATCATGTTATATAATTTTTATATTTAAAAATAAAAAAAAAAGTTTCTTCAAAATGTAATGTTAGATTATTTTAAACCCGGCCATACATGAGGCAATATTAAAACTGGAATTGGAAAGCACTCGCTCTATGTAGACCTTTTCATGACTAATTAATATGCCTTGAGCAAATCTGCTTAGAAGCTCTGTATCATTTTTTCTTCAATTTAATATCAAATGGCGTTTTTCAAGTTGTTTGTCGCACATTGTCTCAGGATGAGAATACTCTGTACGAAAAAGATATGAAATGCGGGTACATGTATTTATTTATTTACATGGTGCACCTCCAACACCTCCAGCAATTTTTAAACAACTCGGATTTTTCTTCACTAATTTCATAAATTATGGTTAAAGCTGATAAAATTAGCATTAGAACAAACTGAATATAAATCAGCATAAATTTTGTATACCATCTGTACATTAAATGCGTTTGACACTGGACTTCCTTTCTGTGTCAAGGCTAATATGAAATTTAAATGAACTTGTTTGCAGGACTTGAAGCGCTTAAACTGATGTGGTGAGGTGAAAAAATAATGCAGACTATAAGAAGTCTACCATCATTACTGCAGGAAGGTGTGGTAATGTTTGTTCGCACATAACATTATATTTACATTCTACTGTGTTTCTTTCCATTAAATGCCTCTAAATGCAACACCTATTCACTGCGTAGGAATTTACGAGTAATTTACATAAGTAGTTCTCAAACAGTGATTTTTATGTTATCGGTTAAAAATGTATTTCATGAATGTTGTCAAAACATCATGTTTTTTTATAGTTATTCAACAAAAAAGTTGACTTTATAGTTGAAAGCAAAATTTCAAGAGTTATTTTTCATGGATTATATTTTCATGCTCGTCGATCTCAACTCAACAGTCTATGTAATAACCAGATTAAACCGGTTTTATATAACAGCTGTTCTTGCTGTTACTTATTCACTCCCTCCGTGATCTGCACTTTATATCGATTTATTTAAGTAAACAATTGATTTCGTCAGTAAGGGAATGTAAATATAAGCATTAAATGATTTATTTTTGAGGTCGTCGTGGGTTATTCAATTTGACTGCTCACCTGACGGCAGTTATTGACACGACGACGTCACAAATAAATCATTCAATGCTTTAATATAGACACCTGGAAGTATTGATATATGGGTGGTACATTTATTCATCCCTTTGAATTTTAAAATTTTTACAATATTTCCAGGAGAATACATTTTTATAATATCTTGGAAATATAAACATCATAGAAACACCTTATTTTCCCCGGTGATAGTTATATGTTGAGTGCGGGTGTCCCATGTAACCCCGATTTTCGTCACTGGGTGAAATGTTAACAAATGGTGGTAATTTCATTCAAACTTTTCTAGCTAACTCTCAACTTGTCTTTATTATTTTAATACTTCAAGATCAGATTGGAATAGGCTCTACCCATTTAAAATCCATGCCTCGAGCATGCACTTGTCTTAATTGCATTGTTTTCTTTGTTTATTGAGCTATGATTTAGTTTGTCTAAAAAAAATTATTGTCTAGCAATAAGAACATTAATAATTTGTAATACGTAATTATTAAAAGAGTTAATTTCTGATTTGAAAAGACCCACAATGTTATACTTAGATTATAACTCGTCATTCTCAAACAAAAAACAGAACTCAAGTTATTAAACGAATCAAGTAATATATTAACCAAAGAATCCCAAGAATGTATCTTTATTGTTTATTTAAAATTTTTTGAATCAATCGATTTCTAACAAATACACAATTCATAAATGAAAAATAACAAACCATAATTATAACCCTACATTAAAAGTAATTGTAAAAGTAAAAGTAGGTGAACGACTTTTGTAGATGACCATCTTCCACGGTCTGACGTAAATCCATTGTCCAGATCAAGACCAGCCAAACTATGCACGTAATACAGTATTAAGAAAAAACATTAATACATATATAAACCATATCGTCCTTAACTATTTACGTAATATTGTAAAAAATAAAAAAATATACCAATAGATATATCAAATATTTCATTGATGTGCAAATATAAACACCAGTTATGAATCATAAAAATCAAGAATGTTTTCAATTTAAATATTTGCCATTTGCATTTATTCTGTTCGAATTTTCCCTCGTTTATTAATTCTTTATTTTGTGTTACCTATATTACTTTACAATATAACTATTTTTTGGTAATATTTCAATACCCTTTTTTTAGACAATCAATAAAAAGAAACCCTTTTCATATGATTTTGTTTTATTGTTTCCAGTAAAATAAATGTCTGACAGCGAAGAATAAACATGACGAAACAAACTTTAAGTTAAATAAATAACACAATGTTTTACAGCAAATTAGTGTCATTTTAGTAATGTTTTTTTCTATGTTCAACAGCTCTCAAGGAAAGTTTCATAACAATGTTTACAAGTATGCGTTACATTTAAAACAGAATGCATCTCAACCTTTTCTTTACAAAACACTGGGTTAATTCACAGGATTTAATAAATGGAGGAGGTGATACACATTTGTTACGTTAATTACATTGTAAATGAACAAAACATCATCAGCACCAACCAAAGAGAAAATAAAAGTACAAACATGTTAAGGTGGTATGGAAGACCTGTCGATATTACTGTTGATAAAAGTATGAACCTTTACATTTCTTTCTATAGTACGTCACAATATGGAGGTGTCTCATACCACCTTAAGCAAAAGAGAAGAATCGTAACATTCCATGATCAATCAAAATCTATAGAAGATTGAATAAAGCGATTTAAACAATGCACGAGATTCTCACAATGCAAAAAAAATTAACAGGAGGGGAACCTAAACTGATGAAAATAGCTAATTATATTAAAGCGATCTATTGACTCCCGATCTTGGATCTAAACTAAATTTCTAAGGAACATAAAGTTACAATCTCTCCTTTTGTCTCCATTCTGTTGAATAATGAAGCCGACCAATATTTATATCCAAAATAACTGATCTCATTGACTTTTAAAACACACAGATAATTTCTTGTTTTAACATAGACAACTTCCCATATAACAATACATATTTATAGATTGGTAATTCGTCCTGTGAATGGCACTAAGCAAAATAAATAACTAGCATCATTAGCAGGTGCTTGGTTTTGTAGGTGGCTAGATGACAACATGTGTTAAACCATTAAGTCACTAAGTAGATGTCCTGGGACTTTCATCATAGGGATATATGAAACAGTTAAAACTCTGGGAGAGGAGGTCAAACATGTATTATTTTTACGGCGATTGAAGAATCATTTGACGACCCAGGCAAAAAAAACCAACAAAACATTCCAGTCCTTTTCTTTAGGCTACAGTTGCGATGAAATAAAATAAATAGAAAGGGGGAAATAAAGTGAAAACAATTGTTAAAAAATGTAGTTACATATCGCCTGTACATCATCAAAATTGGTTAAATGTATTTCTGAATAGCATACAATTAAAATAGAGGATATATTGCAGTTTCTACTTGTGTCAGTTCTTTGTGCTCCTACAGTGCTGCTACTGAAAGTTGACAAGGATATGATAACGTGACTAGCATTCTGTAAGGGACTTGTCACGTACCTTAAATGTACGTATACTGTACTCAGTAAAGACACAAACAGACGTAAGAAATATTTAAAGAACTGTTAACAACTTAAAATGGTTTATAGACAGAGTTAAAATAATTAAAACAAACGTTTACAAATTAAGTGGCAAAAACCCACTTTCAAAGATATGTATAAATAAAGGAAAATGATGGTTAGATAGAGTCCACGAAAAGCTGGAACCTTTTAACACAAATTATGCTAGGAAATAGAACGACCAATAGAATACATATACCATTGTTACGTCACATTCCAAGGTGCGGTCATTCTGCTCCAGTCAGTTCAATAGCACACAATGGAAAAACCTGATATTTTTAATCCATAAGAAAGGGCATAAATGATTTACATTAACTCGATAGGCCATCATCTAAACATAGTTATACTATTAGTGCAATTAATAACGAAGATATTTGCCTTGATTGAAACAATGGATCACATTTTTAACGTACATTTGCTTACATTACAATGATTAGTATAGCCTTTTATTTTATAACATGATTCAAACTGAAGTAAACAATAACCAACACTGTATGCATGAGCACAAAAACTCCAAAAAATTAAGGTCAGACGACACGTTCTTCGAGAATCTTTTTTGTATCTCCTCGTTATAGAGAGTTCCAATAAAATTATTAATTTTATAATTATTTTAAAAATGATTAATATTTAATTACATGTGGTTATGTGTCTAGATGGCCGAGTGGTTAGAACCGTGGCCGCTCACTGCCAGAAGCGTACATGTTCTGGAGGTCGTGAGTTCAAATCCCTGCTCCGGCCGAGATAGAGTTCCTCTATAGTGAATTTTGCTGTGCTGTATATGTATTTATTTTTACATCAGCAATTCGAGTGTATTTCCAAGAAGATTATATAGGAAATTGCATACTCTAGTATTTTGTAGAAATGCCTTGTAAGGAACCCTAATTTTTTGCAAGAAAGCTTGTCAAAATAGTTGTAAACCATCAACAAATTCCTGGAAAAAGTTATATAAAATTGAGGAACGTGTCGCCTGACCTTAACAATCAAAAATGCCTCAATGTAATATCATTCTACCAAAATACAGAAGGAAATAATTTATTAAAAAATAATGAACAATTGAAACCCCAATACCCCGTCATATTGTTTTTCATAATAGGAATTATGTTTGCATAATGATTTACAAAGAAATGAACACAGATCTGTATCTTTAACACAAATGTAATATTATCAAAAATACCAAAGGACTACATCATTCAAAACACATATGGAAATGTTGTTCTTCTAGTGTACATTCGTTAAAAAAATCATTAAATACGATGAATTCAATTTAGATGATATATGGTTCAAACTTTGCGCATTTCTAAATTATTGTATCTCCCGCCTTTAGCCCCTGCTCCCTTCCTGTGCCCCTGTGGTGGGCCTCCGTGTGCTGAGTATGGCGGCGGGGGTCCCGATGGGCCCTTCAATAAGAAATAAAAACAAGGCTCAGTATAGATACCATTCATCAAAACATATAACGTAACAAATTGTACTAGTCTTTATAAAATGAAGAAAAAATATTAGTAAGTGCATGCAATTAAATTGCTTAGTTATGATTACACATCTCCAAATAATCTACATAATTGACATGTAGAGTGGTGAATAAATGAAATCTAAATGTTTTAAGGTTGTTTTAACTTGTGTATGAGAAATATTTACTTACGCAAATGACTATTCCAGTTGTAGCTATAGGATTAAGTCATGGAACATTATTTTGAAGTAAAAAAAATACTGAACACAAACTTGAATATACACAAGGAAAAATGTCTTTCATTTTAGCACATAATTGAATGAAAAGAATTAGAAAAATAACAATAAATCCGAATTAAGTAAAAGATTAAAACTTATTATGGTCTATATTTTCAGACTAGAAGCTTATGACAGAAACAGTAATTTTGGTAGCAGTGAGAATGTTGAGAGAGAATATGAAATGAAAGTGCCCTGCTATGAGCAGTACAAAGATATTAACAAAGACACACAATTTACACCTGTAAAGAAAGAAGCTATTGCTGCATATTTAGGGAAAATGGGGAAAAGTGTGGATGATCATGTGAAGTATATATATGAGAGCAAGTTTCTGAAATATGTGCGATTGGCGTGTGATGTTGGTTTGTTTTTTGTGAGAGCTGAATGTAATGCAGAGATGAAGAAAAGCATTTCATACAAAGTGGATGTCGGTGTGGATGTAGATGGATGTATTGTGCAATGCCAGTGTGAATGTGCTGCAGGGATGGGTCCATCTGCTGTGTGTAAGCATGTATCTACTGTGTTGTTTGGTTTACAAATGTTTAGTGAGTGTGGAGACATAGTAACAGAAGAAACATGTACTCAAAACCTACAAACCTTTCATCATACCAAACGTTATAAGGGTAGCCCCATCAAGGCCAAAGACTTGCCATTGGCTAATCAAGACCTTAATGTCATTTTTGAACCTCGGCCAAGAGAATTTCAAAATGCTGCCGGACATCAAGACATATTCAGAAATGTGTGGTTAAATAACCCAAATCTTGATTATTTCCCTGTGTCTCAACTATTTTCATATGCCAACAAAGTGGCTTTAAACAATGACCATGACTATCTACAAGGTTTTCTTTCCGACAACTGGCTTCGGAATATGAATATTACAGCAATAACTGACAATGAAATAATGCGGACGGAAAGACAGACATGTGGACAAAGTAACAATAAATTATGGCATAATGAACGTCAAAAGAGAATTCATTCCTCTAACTATAAAGCAACTGAGAAAACTGATCTAAACAAAGTTGCAAAAAATTTGACAAAACATAGCCCCCAATTATTTGCCCCTGCTATTTTACATGGCAAATGCTATGAATCAGTTGCTTTACAGGAATTTCAAGAAAAATCTGGTTTTCAAACCAAAAAGTGTGGTATTTTTGTGTCTAAATCACATCCTTACTTGGCTGCATCTTCTGATGCAGTCATTGATGACAATAGATTAGGTGAAATCAAATGTCCCTTTTCAGCAAAAAACAAAGAAATATCAGAGGAAACTGTACCTTATCTTAATTATGTTAATGACACCTTAGAGCTTGACAATTCTCATGATTATTACTATCAAGTGCAAGGACAGCTCTTCTGTTCTGGAAGGAAGGAATGTACATTTATTGTTTATACTTTAAAAGACATAAAAACAGTTACAATACTTAGAGATGAACATTTTATTAAAAACATGCTCAAGAAATTGAAAGAATTCTTTGAGACTCATTTCAAGAAAGCTGTTTTAAATAGGTTTTTTTTTTCCAACAAATGGATTAAATGCTGAGATATGCCTTATTGAGTTCTTGTGGAATTCTTGGTATACATTAGACTTCCCTGTATATTAGTTGAACATTAAACTCTGACTGTACACTAGATTGAAATATCCAGCACTTATAAATTGGATACATTTTCAGTGCACAATTGTTTATAATAAGTGTTTTTTGATAATAAAAAATTGCAAACTATAAATATGTGATACTTTTTGTTTTCAGCAAAAAACTGAAAGTTTTCAACTTGAATAGGAATATATTTATGCATGTTTAGGGACAATGCACTTTCGAAAATTGCACATAATAAAACACACATAAGAGATTTCACTTGCTAATTTTGTTTCCGTAGAGTTGAGGGGTCCTTTTAATATCTTATATGTTTTCGCAAGCCCTATCAGCCTCTCAATGTGAACACGTTTGCTTGAAATTTTTCTGTCTCTTAAAACAGTTTTATTAGACATACGGTTTTTTTCTTAAAGAATGTGGGAATGTTCACCTTAACATCCTTTGGGGCAAACAAATCCTGGACATTGAATCCTTTGTCCGACATAATCGAGTCCCCTGGTTCACAAATGTTTGTTAAAGGGCTACGTTCAACAATTTGCCTGTCACTGGTAGACCCTCCATAAGCTGGGGAGATGTATGATATAAGTCCTCCAGGTGTAGCACCAACAAGCACTTTAACAGTGTTTCTGTTTTTGTAAGTTGAGAAGGTAGATTGTTGAGCAACAGGGTATTTTGGTTTTTTGACTGGGATTTCAGTGCCATCAATAATAACTCTTGTAGAGGGAAATTTTTGAAAAAAGTCCCAGGGTGAAAACAAATTAACTGTGTCTCTATCAGGCCAGAAATTAATTTCTCTAAATTGTCTTGCCATAAAATTTACCCATGTAATCCAAATGTTGTCTACTGTAGTTTTTGATATTCCAAATGAGCGACTCAATTCATAGTTTGTTTGGTTCTGTCTTAGTTTTATCAAAGTTAAAAACAGTTGATTTTCAACTGACAAATTTTGAACTTGATTGTAAAGATATCTTAGATGATAAGCAGCTGGACCTAAACTATGGAGAACAAAAAGGAAATCTGTGTGTGTTGCAAGACCGGTGTAAAATAGCATTCCTTCATGGTCATCAATAAAGTTTTCTATTGATAAAAAAGGTGTAGGGATGGTTTGAGATGATGTCTCTGTGAAGCACACTTCTTCCTTGTCTTCCAACTCAGTAAAATTTGATGCATCTTCGTCCTGATTTAAGTTGCTGTCTGATGACTCAACAGTACACCAGTTTGCCACATCAGAGATATCAGCATCATCCATCAATACTTCTAATGGTTCTTCAGCCTCATTCTTAATCTCTTCAACTTTAAGATTGCGTGCATCTCTTCGCTCACTTCGCTCATTTTTTTTTTGCTTGATGCAGCTATTTCAAGGAAAAACTGAAGGGATCGCATCAGCCTTTCTTTGTTTTTTCAAAGGATCAGTTCCTAAACAAATATTAAAACAATTTCATTTTATTTATTCAAATTGTTGGTCTTATAATAAATTTCTTTTATGAAAAAAAAAGCTCAGATTACGTCTTCTCTCAATATCAGACAGGCTATACCTGAAGCTATGACTGTATTAAGCTTCAATTCTAATTAGTGAAAAATTTCTTCCATTTCATTTCTTTCTCAAATTTTGATAACAACATTCAACATTATAAATATTATAATGAATTTTATCTGATTCATAAGTTTGATAACAACATTTGACATAAAAGAATATAATAAATCTTATCCTGCATGTTGTGACATTCCTCCTCGAAGAAATTGATTTTCCTCATCATTCTTCACCACATTCTGTCAGCTCAAGTTAAATATGGGTCTATGCTTTGTGATTTATGACAAAACAAAATAGCCATGGAAGAGCAAACTTTGTAACATAATCACAAGTTTGGCAATTTCATTGCATATTTTGAATCTGCCAATTTATTCCAACATGGCCAATCAATTCATGAAAATAAAGTAAAAATTATTCAACAACGAACAAAAGTATACAACATATAAATAATTAAGACACAGATGTTTTCACTTTCTCGTTTTCCATTTTCGGGACATCAATACATTACAATGCAAAGCAGTCCGACCCCCCCCCCCCCCCCCCCCCGCCCAGTGAAAACAGTCTCACTCATTTTAAAAATTTAATACCAAAACACAAATTAAATTAACTGAAAATTGTTATAACGCCAATGAAACAACATATCAGAGAGAAAACTTACCGTGCGAAGTTACAGATATGAAGTCATCTTCACGGAAATGTTTGTGACAGACAACGCTGTGTGGCTGAGGACACCAATGTTTATAGCGAAACTCCTCGCTGTTTCTTTTGATGGCTAACACCCAGAGTTTCTTCAGTTTTTGATCTTTAGGGAAACTCAATCCACCGCGGGTTGAGCACCCAGGGACACAGCAACATGTAGGCATTACGAAAATGATAACAATGTAAACACCAAAACAGTGACGAGCTAATACCGGAAATATAGATCGTGAACCGAAACGTTCGTAGCGCCACCTATGTTTTAACAAAGGGGGAAAACCGACAAATATCGATCATTAGATAAGACATAAAAAGTTATCTAATGAGGGCAAACTAGGACGGAAGTTGTAAGTACACGCATTTAGTAAGGTTTCTGTATGGTCTCAAACTTTGATCTATTGGACCGACAACGTATTTGAAAACACGGGTACATATGTATGTTAGGGTTTCCCGATTGATTTCACAACGATTTGTAGAAAGTCATTCCTCTGTACGTCCTACAACATGACGTCATAATTAACGTTGACCTCACAATATGCGTCCTTTCGATAGTTCTTGGAGAATGTAACGTATAACACGTTATTCATAAACATTAATAAAACTGATTGTTTCCTTTAAATAGACGCTGTTTTTAAAAGTAATGATACCAACTTCAATGTTATCAGTAAAATCAAATAATCAGCAGCTTTAAGCCTCGTATGATATTGAGACTCTACCTTCTACGTGTAAACTGATAAGTCTTTAATGATATGTTATATTTCAAAATAATTTTAGTTAATTGCATAATGGCACGAAAACCTGTAATACTGTATACAAATTGTAAACCTTAAAAACTAAAAAAGGAATTAGGTAATTAAACATTTGTTAATGCCTGAACAGTCAACAGACCAAAATGTTTCCCCTCGGTGCAGGGAATAACTCAGTATGATTTATTACCCTCGGCTGTTGGCTTTGGGCAAGAGAACACACTGAACTGTTCCCCGCACCTGTGGAAAAATATTCTGGTCTATTGACTGCTCAAGCAATAAACAATTGTATAATATGTTTTATATTTCAGCTCTTAACATTCATATTTTGTCAAACACATGTACAAAGCATACAGAACAACAATCCCGGGCGTGCCACAGACTATAGAGCAAACCAACCAATCAGATGTCACTTTTATCGTTGGGTGTGAGATGTCAGCCCGACAAAGTCGGCATGGATTCGGGTTAACCTGACTGCAGTTTTCATATGCATTATTGCAGACTGGATATATAAATAATCTAAAAATACAAACAAAAGAGCGTTTGTCATCACTGGGTAAGATATTGATTATTATGTGTAAGTTTGATTGATTTAAGAAGTTCCTGTTTAAAAGAAAATGAATTGAATTTCTTTCATGTCGTACTTCAATATACATGCAAAGTTGCAAATTATTTATAAAGTGAAAACAAATTTCTATAGCAACTAATAAAGAACCAGATGTCTAAGTTAGATACACAAGTGAAAGTCGCACAAAGTTTTTAATAAAACATAGTTGTTCAGAGCATGCAATTTTTACTCATGTTAAAGCGATTCCAACTAATATATTTTAAATGATTTTTTCTTTCTTCGCAAATACTTTATAATATATACATATGCTAGAAAAATTAATAAACACATTGTTCAGGTTAGCTTCCATCTAAAACAATTGAGTATTGAATTACAAGTAATTAAGTGTCTTTTAGAAATTATAAACCAAACTTTCAAGTCAAGATCAAAGGATATACCTGAAGTCATTGCAAGTCATTGTTTTACTAGCATACATAGATAAAGAGGAACAATATATATGTTTCGGACAGAATACAAAACTTAAACATGAACAGGAGAACGAGAGAAATACAGAAAGTGATAGAAAGAGAAACAGATATAAAGGCAAACAGAAAAGAGAAATATAGAAAGAAAAAGATAAATCAACTTGTTGGACGCTAGGTTACTAAGTGTACACCCACTGTCGGACACAAAGCATTATTATGACACAAACCTCATCAGATTGCACTTATAAAAACAGCTGTTTAGCATAAAAATATGACACGAGTAATTCTTTACCATACAACTGTGCTTATCAAAGCGTGTGAATTGTGTCTGAGATCAGACTGGCGTCGATAAATGTATTATATTTAAGTTATTTAAGTATGATTCCGAATACTTTTTATGGAAATTACTTGTAATTGACAGCTATTTCAAAACTCACAGGACTGAAATCTACACGATTCACTTCTGAAACTAGTGGTCGATCGGTCAAGACATTTAGTAACCCAAGGGAATTTAAGGACTGCACAAAATAATCGGACTCAAATATTCATATTAGTTAAATTAATTTTTTTATTACGATCAATTCATTAATATGTTTTATGATTAATGCCGGTTATGTATTTTCTGCAATGCAATTGCAATGCAATTGCCTTCATACGTTGCATGAATTACAAAAGAGTGGATTTTATTCATCTAATTATTTTTCTCTCCATACTTTTCATGGATGAAGCTTGAAATATGAAAGTAAGATTAAGAAATGTCAACATGTGTTTGTGGGTATATTGGTGCGTGATCTCAATATTATAGCTATCAGTTAGCAAATTGTCAATGCACTGAATTGAAGTCAACCGTGAAGAATACTAAACAAAACTATTTTTCAAGTTGATGTACTCAGTAATGTGTTGCTTTTGGTTAATGTGTGCAATGAATAGATATCCTAAACACAAGGATCAACAGATTCGTCAAACCACGAATATTTTATCTAAATGGGCCAATAAAAGAGCCTTTAGACCGAAATCGCCTTCTATTTATTTCATATGTTTAAAAAAGGTTGTTTTGCCTGCAGACTTGATATAATTTGGAGATTAAAAATTAATCTCAATCAATGTAATTTGATTTTAGTAACCTATGAGAGCATGCCTAAGATTGTATAATCAAGTCTTGATTCCTTTAATAAAACAGTAATTGACATTATAATCATTATTCTTTAATATCTTTTAAATCCATGAAAAAATCTAAGCACACATAACAATCATATAAACCATCTATCAAACGATGATTTTTTTTTAAAACGAATTCATCCTAAAAGATTTAAAAATGTACTATATTTAACCTCTTTAAACAGACAGCTTAATTTTGATTTTAAATTCAAAAATACTTTCATCCTTACACACGCCTATCAGCTAACAGTCTGGCATTCCAATTATTCGCGTCATCACAGGAAAACAGATGTCGTATTACATCAAAACACCTTGTAGTATGTAGGGTAACCAGTCAGGTGTATCAACATTTAAAACATGATGCAGGAAGGGGGGGGGGTGAAAACTTCGGTGAGAATTGCTAATAAACTGCATGAGTTATGTTTTTAATATGAACATTGCTGGGCAAACAATCAACAATTTAAACTGAATTAAGAAACAAGTTTTTTGAAATGGAGATAAGAGAGAGAGAGAGAGAGAGAGAGAGAGAGAGAGAGAGAGAGAGAGAGAGAGAGAGAGAGAGAGAGAGAGAGAGAATGTTTTAATATTTGTTTAATATTTTACTTCTTCACATTCATCTTATGTCAAACACATGTAAAGATATATAGTACAACAATTCAGGGTGTGACACAGACTATACAGCAAACCAACCAATCAGGTGACACTTCTATTGTCGGGTGTGGGATATCAGCCCGACAAAGTCTGCACACATTCAGGTACACCTGACTGCAGGTCTTACATGAATTATTTGAGGCCGGATATTTTATTAACCTGACAAAAAAAACGTTTGTCATTATTAGGTAAGATATTGATTATTATAGGTAACTTTGATTTCATTTAAGAATTTCCTTTTTTTAAAAATTGAAGTGAAGTTTTGTTTAAGTGGTGGTGGGGAGGGGGGGGGGGTGAGGGGATATGACAGTGGGGATATAGAAATAGCGTTAAGTATATGAGATAACTTGTCGTTTGTTCCAGTGTTCCAGTTTCTCTTTTTATTCCTTATAGACTAAAGAGTTCTGATTTTAGCGTGCTAAATCGGATGTTAAGGGGGAAAACTACAATCCATAGCTTCCGAGAAGTAGAGCGGAACTACAGATTTCATTTAACGACACAAGGAATATAGAATTAAGTCACTCCAAACTATAAACCATGTCAAATTATATAAAGCAGTCTATTAAATATTCATGCCATTGAATAGACTGCTTTTAAATCAATTCATTATTTCTCGAATCCGTTTTTTGCGTGTTGTGTCTTTCTTTTATAAAAATGGAGGAGGGGATGTTATTAAATTTGTGTAAAATGTGGAGTATATTTGTTAATGAACCATTATATGGGGTGATAATGTATGTATGTAATGTGGTATTATCTTATAAACCTGTTTATACCTACTGGAGGTTCAACACGGTAATGACAGATCAGTTACAAATATACCGGAAGTATTTGCTTTTTTTTAAAAATAAAAATAAAAATGTTTTAATAAAATTTTGATAAAAAAAAAACTTCCCACATATGGTAGTAAGGTCTTTCGAGTAAGCAGTCCGTCGCCATACAACTGTTGCTTATGTTTTGTCGAAATATTTTAGTATATCCATTATCATGCATGCATAAAAAGAAATATCAAAAAAACAAAAACAAAAAAAAACTTAACTTAACTTAAACTTAGAGTGGTAAAATAAAGCAGATGTGCAACTATTTTATGCATTGTGAGCTTTAAAGGCTCAATATAAAATGCCGTGAACTTGAATACTTTGTTCTTATCTTTGGCACAAAAGTGTAAACATAAAATTTAGTAATTGTGACATAAAGCGGAAGTAACATCCCTGGTTATAGATTAAAATTAAATGTAAACATAAATTTAACGGAAGCCTTAATTTACATTCAACAAACTGCACACAGTGAAACAGTTAAATTATCAGAACTAGAGTTATCGTTATTTAGTCATAGAAACATTTTTGTTGAACTTAACTGTTTGAGGTTCATTTTCTCCCTTATGCTATTAGATTGGTAAAAAAAAAAATCGGAGTTGCAACTATTTTATGCATTGTGAGCTTAACAAGGCTTTATATAGAATGTCGTAAACTAAATCATTTTATTCTGATCTTTGGCACAAGATTGTAAACATGAAATTCAGTAATTGTGGCATAAACTGGAAGTGGACGAGAACAGGAAAAGGGCGATTTCAAACCTGTTGTTCTCTCCTTCATTACAATATTGGTAGAATAGATCAAGATCAAAAGGTCAAGGTTACATCTCAGTGTCACTTTTAGGGGGTTACAACTTCTCCAATGGCTTAGAAAGAAACGTTCACGACAAACATTTTACTGGTTAAATTTGTTTTCACTTTTGAATAACCTTGACCTTTGACCTTGACCTTTTTGTCATGCAGAGAAATCATTGATGCAACTGCAAGTTGTTCTGTGTATCTGCATTTACTCGTTTTCATATTTTGGATTCGATCGCGGCGACTCATCACAAGTGTATTCAAAACAATGTATACGGTGTCAATTGAATCAATGTAATGTGATGTACACACCCTTATGTATAAGGTCAGCCTTGTTTACATGAGCAAGTTATGCAAGATTGATATGCGTAGTTAATGAATAAACGTTAAGCATTGTTTAGTGACTGGTTGACATCGTAACATTTTTAATAAAGAAACTAGTAATGCTGCTAATATAGAGTGTTTCTGGATAGCATGACTAAGATGAACACTCGCCTGGTCAAAGTTTTGTCGTGAGCAGCTAACTAAGATGTTGACGGCGTCCTCGAATTTCAAATAAACAACTGCTGGATATTCCTCTTTTGTGTTGAATTGCATGAGATCAGAAATCAATTAATTAATGCTGATTCTTGAACAAAAAAATCCTTTAAGGTTCCAAATCGATAACAGCTAGTCAGGTACACCTGAGAAGTAAATAAATGATGAGAGAGAACATGTTAAAAAAAGTTTAAAGTTTAAGTAAAATAAGGGGTCTTTCGTCACCAACATTATGAAGGTTTAGAGAGAGAGAGAGAGAGAGAGAGAGAGAGAGAGAGAGAGAGAGAGAGAGAGAGAGAGAGAGAGAGAGAGAGAGAGACAGAGAGAGAGAGACAGAGAGACAGAGAGATGAAATACCGAAATACCAAAAAAGATATAAACAAAGAGAGAGAGAGAGAGAGAGAGAGACAGAGAGACAGAGAGAGAGACAGAGAGAGAGAGAGAGGGTTGAGTACATAGCTGAAGAGGTTAATAATTTGACTGCAGGTTTTTACTTTGCAGTTAATATGTTCAGGAGTAATTTAAAACAAGTACATAACAAAATGTTAATACTTAACGCCAATCTTCAGAATCCTATAACCAGGTATTCTTATCAATGCTCCCTTAAAATTGTTTCCATAATTCCCTAAATGAATAGTGTAGAATGTAGTAGAATGGCCATTTCCATAAAAGAATATTTTTCTCTATGTGAAAAATGTCTGATTTAAAAAAAATGTGCTAGAGACAGGGCTTTCCTAACCCCCCCCCCCCCCCCCCCCACAGCCCCCAGGGTGTCAATATCTATAGGGTGAAAGAAGAGTTGATCATTGTCGGCGCCGAAAACGTCCACAGCTCAAAGATCAGGAGTTCTGGGATATAGATATTTAAATGATGCAGTGATTAAAGTGCATCATATTGACCCAACATGCAATCGGCTCTTTATCCTACATTTAATGCAACAAGCTAATATTTTAAGTGGGTACAAATAACAGTGTCACTGACAGATAGCAGAGACTCACTTTTGTTCTCCCTATTTCCATTTTACTTTAAACAGAATTCCTCATCTTTGCAAGAAACAATTTTAGTGTCCATTCTATGTCCTGTTTGTGGAAATAGAATGGACCCAAAACCCGTAACTGGATGGAATCGCGTTCATGTCTATTAAAGAAAAAACTACCCAGAGGGAAACATCCAGACACCTTACAAAACCCTTGGCTTTCTATGATGAGAATTATTAAAGGTATAAATGCCGTTTGAAATTAACATTTTAAAAGAAATAAATGTTTGCGTTTTCTATTAAGCCACAAATGTTATACACTTTCTGCAATATATACTGTTTAAATCAAACGCATTTAAAAGTATTAAAAATAGATTCTAATTTATTCATTCGGTCGGTAAACGACAATTTTGAAATATTTAAAAGCACGTGATGTGAGAAGCTAATTTTAGAACGTACACAAGATGTCGACGCAGAAACGTGGTTTGTCTGTGGGCAGTGGAATAACGCGTCCAAAGAGAAAAGAAAGAAACAGTTTGACAGAAAACGTTGTAAAATTAGAGTATATATTGAAGAACACCTTGAGCGGTGGGAACGTGTTAGAGACGTCATGCTTAAGGTGGAATAACACAGCTGGAAAAAGTAACTCAAATTATCATGATCTTTTTTTATAATGAAAGATATAATGATAAATAAATTGTACAGATGTCAAATAAGCGAAAAAATTGAAGTTTGGGGATAAAAAATGAATATAAAAAATAACTATTCCGGTAAGTAACAACAAAAACCCCTGAGGGATTCGAACGCGGGATGTACGGATCACAAGTCCGACACTTTATCCACTCGGCTATGGAGTAGGATACATGTTTTAGTCCATAAAATCCTTTTTTAATAAAACGAAATGTTTCGATCAGTGTCAGCCATTTTTGTGATGATGTGTTATTCCACCTTAACTATGAGCTTGCCGGGTTCATGCTAAAGACGGATGGGTCACACAACGGTGTGTTTTCTTTTATAAATAAGATATATTTACTCATAAAGGAAAAAAGGTTATATGCATGGTATGATATTCATTGTCTGATTATGATAAAACTTGTATAGGTTATTATACAAAAACTTCTTAAAAATCTATAAATTGTATCTGTTTTGAGTCGAGTGACCCCAGAAGGGATAATTTTGACTTGCTATTTTATAATTATATATGTTGTCAAATGCATGAAAATAATGATTTCTTGCAAAAGAGCTCTCATCAATTGTCATCGACACCGATACGCACCCATCTTCATAAAATGCAGATGAAAATATATGATATTTTTTTCTGTTAACAGCACAAAAACCCCAAACAACTGTAAACAAACCTGTCTTATTACCTCGTCCTGCATGCTGCTCTTCTGAATTATTATTCCCGCACGCATGCGCAAATGTGCCTCAAACGTTAATCGTTTGTGAATGTGCATAGGTAAATCGCCGTTATTCATTTGTAAAATTTTCTGTAAAATTTTTTTTTTATGTACTGTGGTTTCATCAATATTCGTTGAATACCAATTTTCGTGGAATTCGTTGTTAAGTTGATCCACGAAATTAAATGTTCATTGAAACGCAATTTCTATGAACATTTTGTATTGATAGGGTCATTGGCCACGGATTTACGTATCCTTGAAATTGTGATTTTCACTTTATCCACGAAAATTGATACCCTTGAATATTAATGAAACCACAGTACCTAGTCATGCTGACAAAAATGGCGTTAAAAATGGCATATATATACCTTTATGTGATTTAATGTAATGGCGTTAAAAATGGCATATATATACCTTTATGTGATTTAATGTAATGCATTAAATGCGCAAATCTACAGGTGGAGGGGGGGGGGGGGGTCTATGGTTCTGGTCATAAACTCTGAATAAATCAAACTTGTCAAATTAGTATAGTATAGTATAGTATAGTATAGTATAGTATAGTATAGTATAGTATAGTATAGTATAGTATAGTATAGTATAGTATAGTATAGTATAGTATTGTATAGTATAGTATAGTATAGTACAGTACAGTACAGTACAGTACAGTATAGTATAGTATAGTATAGTATAGTATAGTATAGTATAGTATAGTATAGTATAGTATAGTATAGTATATGTGGTATACTATAGTTTATTAGCTCAAAACCACATGGTTCATAGGCATTGTATAAATGCATGTAACTACATAATCAATGTAAAAAAAATTAGCCGTACACAGACACTTTGCCATTATGAGATATTATCACAAATATACAATATAACTAGACACGATCTCGTTGCGAGCAACGAGGAGGTCTTCCGTCCGATTTTTAGAATATGGAATGACCTTACGCTTGATCTTCGTCAACGGAACGTATCCGGAAAACGAGGCGGGATCTATGAGTGATGGATGAAAGACTATCTATCCCTTTTGTGTTCCTTATTTGAGGGATCAGCTCCTTTTCATTCAGTTTAGTCAAAAGGTATTTTTGTGTACCACTAAGACGTGTTTAGAAATTGGTTACCGTTTTTTTTTTAGATATCTGGGAAAAATCGTTTTGATATCCGGTCCTAAAACTCCTTTTAGGGTCCAGATAACAAACAATATATGGTTGTACATTGTTAAGCTCAATATTTTGACCATCTTTTGTTAAATATTGCTTTCCAAAGTTTTCCTCCATTTTGAGATATTGAGCATCAAAGTTTTAGACTTCTGACCCCTTAAAATCCCTAATTACTTAACATAGGAGTAAATGATTGCCATGTGTAGGTGAATAACGTTTGAATAAACATAATTGCTTCTATAACGTATCACAAATATTTCACATTAAAACGTTATCATTAAACGACTTTAGAGCCCCTCAGCCCCTAATTTGAGAGGCCAGCCCCTTTTTCATGATTGCAAATGAAAGCTCTTGTCAATTTAAACACTTTTTGTTCAAAAAGTAATTACAAATTTTGTATCGTTCTCGAGATTACTTGAGACGGTCGTTTTAGGGGCCGATCCTGGAACTCCCTTTAAGGACTACATAACAAATAAATTATGGTTGATTATTGTTAAGCTTATTATTTTGACCATCTTTTGTTCAATATTGCTTATCCAAATGTTCCTCCATTTTAAGATATTGAGCATCAAAGTTTTAGACTTCTGGCCCCTTAAAATCCCTAATTATGTAACATAGGAGTAAATGATTGCCATATGTAGGTAAATAACGTTAGAATAAACATAATTGCTTCTATAACGTATCACAAAATATTTTACGGTAAAAAGTTATCATTAAAAGACTTTAGAGCCCCCTCAGCCCCTTATTTGAAGGACCAGCCCCTTTTTTATGATTTCAAATGAAAGCTCTTGTCAATTCAAACACTTTTTGTTGAAAAAGTAATTACAAATTTTGTATCGTACTCGAGATATCTGGAGAGGGTTGTTTTAGGGGCCGACCGTGTAACTCCTTTTAGGGTCCACATAACAAAGAAATTATGGTTGCAGGTTGTTAAGCTCATTATTTTGACTATCTTTTGTTCAATATTGCTTTTCCAAATGTTTCTTCATTTTGAGATATTGAGCATCAAAGTTTTAGACTTCTGGCCCCTTAAAATCCCTAATTACGTAACATAGAAGTAAATGATTGCCATGTGTACGTGAATAACGTTAGAATAAACATAATTGCTTCTATAACGTATCACAAAATATTTCACGGATAAAAGTTATCAATAAAAAACTTTAGAGCCTTATTGGCCCCTAATTGAAAGGACCAGCCCCTTTTTCTTGATCTCAAATGAAAGCTCTTGATTTAATTAAGTTTTTTCGTTCTACTTGTTTTAACAGAATGCTTTCGAGAAAAGAGATATTCAAAGAAAACCAAGAAAAATCACGACGCCTTTTTAATCTTAATTTTCAAGCTCGAGCGAGCTTCGGCGCTCTTTGACATAAAGATAATTAATGACCATTAGACACTATTTCAGTCTTTCGTCTATCAGCCCTGAAAAGTTCAACATCATATCTTAAATGGTAAAAGAGGAGTTCTCTGTACAAAATACCCATATAAAAACAGTTAAATCCACGATATCTTAAGACAGGAAGTGGCGTCATTAACAAAAACAATTTCCAACAAGGTTCAGATCAATACCTATCAGAACTGAAAATTTGACGTAAATCAGTTGAGCCGTTTTCGAGATATCGCGTGCACAAAATCGGTAAGAAAAAAAAATAACTAGAGCAAAGCTCGTTGCAAAGCAACGAGTGGGTCTTCCGTTAATGTCGGAAGTAAAGCCGGAAGTTCCTGTAAGAAGCAGAGGTCTCAAACCAACAACAAGAGTAACTTAAATAAAAAGATGAAAAATCCAATTATTCCTGGTACGACTTAACAAAATCCGAATGATTTTAAGTACGAATTAACAAAAACCTTTCTGATTCCAAGAACGACTTGACCAAAAAAAATTCGAATGTGTTCAAGTATGACTTAACAATTATTTTTGGTACGAATTAATTTTTCTTTGAACATTACGCTATTTTTTAAACCAAGGACGCGGAATCAAAATTTCCGGAAAAATCAATTTTTAAACCTCGATATCTCTGTAGTGCATCGTTCGATTTTCAAACGGATTTCAGATTTGAATTCACCATGGCAAGTTCTATAAGACTGTAGTATTGTCTTATTTTGTTCAAAAAAATAAAAATTTCCAAAAATTTGGAACTGCTTCCGGTTTTGAGTAAAATTGATGAACAAAATTTTAACCCCCCCCCCCCAGTACATTAAAGAATTGGTACATCTATCATCAGTAAAAATTTCAAAGCGATATCTTTAAAGTTTACGGAAATTTCTTCCGGACAAAATCACTTTTTGAAAATTTAAAAATGGCCGCCAAATTTGAACGGAAGTGACGTAAATGCTGAAACTTTAACATCTTTGAGGCACGGTAACTTTACGAAAGCTCTGAAAATTTCATTGAAATCGGATGAAAACTTTCTGAGATATAAAGCCGAGAAAGAGTCAGAAAAAAAATAAAAAATAAAATAATAACTAGAGCAAAGCTCGTTGCAAAGCAACGAGTGGGTCTTCCGTTAATGTCGAAAGTTAAGCCGGAAGTTCCTGTAAGAAGCAGAGCTTTTAAACCGAAAACAAGAGTAACTTAAATAAAAAGATGAAAAAATCGAATTATTCCTGGTACGACTTAACAAAATCCGAATGATTTTAAGTACGAATTAACAAAAACATTTCTGATTTCAAGAACGACTTGACAAAAAAAATCCGAATGTGTTTAAGTACGACTTAACAATTTTTTTTGGTACGAATTAATTTTACTTTGAATATTACGCTATTTTTTAAACCAAGGACGCGGAATCAAAGTTTCCGGAAAAATCAATTTTTAAACCCCGAAATCTCTGTAATGCATCGTCCGATTTTCAAACGGATTTCATATTTGAATTCACCATGGCAAGTTCTATAAGACTGTGGTATTGTCTTATTTTGTTCAAAAAAATGAAAATTTCCAAAAATTTGAACTGCTTCCGGTTTTGAGCAAAATTGATGAACAAAATTTTAACCCCCCCAGTACATTATAGAATTGATACATCTATCATCAGTAAAAATTTCAAAGCGATATCTTTATAGTTTACGGAGATTTCTTCCGGACAAAATCACTTTTTTTAAATTTAAAAATGGCCGCCAATTTTGAACGGAAGTGACGTAAATGCTGAATCTTTAACATCTTTTAGGCACGGTTACTTTACAAAAGCTCTGAAAATTTCATTGAAATCGGATAAAAACTTTTTGAGATATAAAGCCGAAAAAGAGTCAGAAAAAAAACTAGAGCAAAGCTCGTTGCAAAGCAACGAGTGGGTCTTCCGTTAATGTCGGATGTAAAGCTGGAAGTTCCTGTAAGAAGTAGAGCTCCTAAACCAATAACAAAAGTAACTAAAATAAAAAGATGAAAACAATCGAATTATTCCTGGTACGACTTAACAATATCCGAATCATTTTAAGTACGACTTAACAAAAACCTTTCTGATTTCAAGAACGACTTAACATAAAAACCCGAATGTGTTTAAGTACGACTTAGCAATTATTTTTGGTACGAGTTAATATCACTTTAAACAAAACGCTATTTTTTAAACCAAGGACGCGGAATCAAAATTTCCGGAAAAATCAATTTTTAAACCCCGATATCTCTGTAATGCATCGTCCGATTCAAAAACGGATTTCAGTTTTGAAATCAGCATGAAAATTATTGTAAGATACGTACGTAAAATTTTTAAAATTGAAAAACATGAAAATTCAAAAAAATTGGTTTTGCTTCCGGTTTCGACTGGAAGTGTCCGAATTGAGTTTCCAGCCTTATGTCATAAGTAAAACGATTGTTCTATCTTCTCTGTAAATCTCATAGCTTTATCTTAAATCAAAAATGAGAAAAGCTCCGGACAAAATCACTTTTTAAAACGTAAAAAACGTCAATATCTGACGAAATTGATGACGTCATCAAATAATTTTTTCATATCATAGAGATCTTTTAGATACACATTACACTTGTAAATTTCAAAACAATCGATGCAAGCGTTTTTGAAATATTTGAGTTGGAAAAAAAATAAAAAGAATAATAATAATAAGAATAAGAAAAAAAAGAAACCGTAGAAAAACAAAAGGGTCTTCCGTTGAAAACGGAAGACCCTAATAAAAAATAAAATAATAATAAAAAGAAACCGAAGAAAAACAAGAGGGTCTTCCGTTGGAAACGGAAGACCCTAATAACTAGACACGATCTCGTTGCGAGCAAGGAGGAGGTCTTCCGTCCGATTTTTAGAAGAGGAAATGACCTTGTCTTTTATCTTCATCAACAAAATAAGGGAATGCAGATGTGATCTAAAATGGATGAAGGATTATACACCCCATTTGATCCCTAATTTGAAAGACCAGCCCAATTTTATTTCATATTAAATAAAAGGTCTTATGACCTAATAACAGGTCTATGAACCTGTAATAAAAAGAAACCGAAGAAAAAAAAAGAGGGTCTTTCTTTGTAAACGGAAGACCCTAATAACAATAAGAATAGAAGGGTCTTCCGCTGAAGACGGAAGACCTTAATAATAAAAGACTGTTTTTGTCTAAATCTTAATTGAAGAGTGTTTTTCAACTTGTGCTACAGTCCAACAATCCTTTTATATTGAATATTTTAGTTAGAAAAATAAATAAAAAGGAAAGAAAGAAATAGAGAGAAAGAACAAATCTGGGATCCGGCGAGATTAGAACACACAGCCTTTGCAGGTGTCTCAAACATGGCTGACGCGAAATAATTTTCGAATTTGTATTTGAATTTAATGCGTTTCCGCCCGGGAGAGGAGCTGAGTTTTTGTATGAGATAAAAAACAACGTGTAAGATGTCTGACTATTCAGGTTTGGTACTAGTGCGATGTCATTAGAAATATTGATGCGTGTTTGTGTCTCGAGGAGGTCTTAAATAAATCGAAAATAGAATTTTGAGGTGTGGATCTCGGATTCGGTTAACAACAATTTGGGGAAGTCCTAAAACAATGACTGATGCATTTTACCCATGTATTTCAGTGTTGAGAATTTTTTTTCGTGTCGTTAATATTATGTTTGACTGTTCTATTTCAGCAGGATTGATAAAATCTTTATGAATGTAGAAATAACGAAATCAGTAACACGTAAATTTATTCGGTAAAAATTTGATGACAGTAATTTCCACAGTTCTAATATTCATAAGTAGTTCACACGCTATCGTAGATACAGACTAAACGGAAAACAAGAAATATACATGCAACAGAAATATTACGCGGCTGCTTACATCCCTTGTACTGTGTAAATTTTAAGTCCCCGTACAGGCTATACTCGCCGTTTGATCTCAGAAATTTCTTCTTAATTATTCAATCCGCTGCATATTTGGCAGACAATAAGAATGGGGACCGAGGTACATTTACACAAAATGTCATTAGGATTGAGAAAGGGGCTCGGGAGTTAGAATTTTTTTCTACAGTACATGTCAAGCACGCAAATCGAAACTCAAATGCCCAAAAATTCATAACTCTCTTAAAAATGAACGAATAGGTTTGGTCATTAGTACAGTAATCTATAGTCTGTCCCAAGATATTTTTGCCGCATATTTTCTTGAATTATTCAATATTTATAAATACCTCTTGGTTCAGACGATGTTCATTCAATTGTATGAAAAAATCCCAAGATTTACCCTTTGAAACGCCCCCTCTAGCTTGTCGGTTATCAGTACACGGCTAAAAATAAAAAGTCTACGAGGTTTTTCCATTGCCAAGGAGATGAAGACGCCCGGATGATAACGTTGAAAAATTGCGCGAGGTGTCCCGAGTACTTCCGAATGGAGAAAAGATGTCAACATTCCCCATTATAAATCTCCGTAGGAAATCTGTTTTCGTTCCTGTGAATTTTTACGAGGGAAAAATGATAATGTGTGAATGAAGTTATCTTGGGAATTTTCCCTTTCATCGATTTTAATTGCACTTCAGTCACAGGTATGTGTATTTTTATTAAAAATCGTTCAAATATGCAGCATAAATATCTTGGGACAGACTATAGAATTGAACTAGGTTGAAAATAAGGGTTCAAGATGAAAGATCCAGTAAAATCAGGCCAGAAAAACTAAATGATTTTGTGAATAGGAAGGGGGGGGGGGTAGTCGGTGGGTGTACTGTGTAAATTTAATTTCCAGGTATAGGCAATAAGCGCTGTTTTTGTTTAATCTCCGGAATTCCGTCTTAATTGTTCAATACGCTGCATATTTGACAGACAATAAGAATGGGGTCCGAGGTTCATTTTCACGAATTTTCATTAGGATTGAGTGAAGGGCTTGGGAGTTAGAATTTTTTTTACAGTTCATGTCAAGCTCGCCAATCGAAACTCAAAGGCCGAAAAATTCATAACTCTCTTAAAAATGAACGAATTGGTCTGGTCATTAGTACAGTAATCTAGAATGGTAATTAGTTGAAATTAAAGGCCCAAGATCAAAGATCAAGGAAAATCGGGCCAGAAAAACTAAATGAACTGGGAAGGGGGGGGGGGGGGTGTCGATCGGTGACTTCAATTTTAAACGTAAAATATTAAATTCTAATATCACACATTACACAATTTCTAAATAAAATACATATGTTAGAACAATGTATAAGCGTTGTTTGAAAGATGTAACTATTGATTTTTTTTACATCTGTTTATTCTTAGGCTCAAACACTCATAAACGGGTGGTCATTTTTCAAACCTTGTCGCAGTCACCCGTTTTTTTTGTATAGTTACGTGAATAAACTTCGGAGGTTTTTCTTAATCCCAGACAGGCAGCAGATTTGTATCAGTATTTAGACATGCACAAAAAAGTACACCGTCTTTAATAAAAATGACTTTTTAGCGTTGACTTCCAATCAGTAAGAAGACAATCATTAAACAATGAATTTCAAATTATCTTAATCCCTAGACATTATCCTGTAACTTGAAATAAATACATGTATAATTTTTGGACGCCAATGTACATTTAGCCTCTATCCAATTGACTGCATGTTACCTGAACTAGTTCTTATTTAAAGGCTAAAACATTTGTACTTGAGAGAGAGAGAGAGAGAGAGAGAGAGAGAGAGAGAGAGAGAGAGATTACATAGTGTTTTATAATGTTCAGGAAATCAATATGTAAGCGAACATGCTGTAAGCGAAAATGTATACATGCATGTGTGTATCTATATATGGGATTAAATACTAAGCAGTCCTCCTTTTTAAGCCGAGTAGAATAACGTGGGTGCATTGCTAAATGTTGTGTGCATACAGTCATTGAGATGGCGGCATTTCTTTGATGCCGGTGTAATGAAGTATAATGACCCCCGTAGAATAATGACCAGGGGTCATTTTTCTACATAGAATAATGACCCCCCTAGCTGAAGAATAATTGGATTTTTCTGAAGAAAAAAGACCCAGGGGTTATTTTTCTTCATGTTAAACATGAAGAAAAAATGACCCCCATAAAAAAATGACCCCCCCCCCGTAAACATGAATAGAAATTGGTTACCCAGTATCCAAGATATGACTTTGAAATTACTTTATTTTTCACTCTGTTCAACTGATTTTGAAGTTATAAACACCGATCTTGTAAATAAATCGCTGTATATAGTTTTTCTTATCCGTAGCAAGCACACGCAAAACAATCCTACATTGCCACAAATTGATTGTTAACAGTTACGTTACTTCTCTCGTCGACAAACGGCGGGAAATGGCGCATATACAGAAAAATTCATACACAATGAGGATATTGTGTGATAATTAACGAACAATAATCATGAAAGAATAATTGTTGTAATAATATAAGCAATATTCATGGGTGAATGAATTGTCAATCGAAGAATGATACATGTATATATCTTTATGGAAAAAGACTAAGGGGACAGGTAACATAGGAATATGAATACTTCTTAATTACATTTCTTGGGGAAAGTGATTTTTAAAAAAAGCATTCTGCGTTAGTTTTGTTTTCTTCTACGTAATACATGAACATCAATATTCTAAACATTTGTTGTAATGGTGATCATGGATAGACTTTATTCATTTAGAGCAAATTTGTGAAGAGTACCTGACTATAGTAAATCTTAATAGATAATAAACACTGATCGGTTATAATAAGAAAAGATTGTTTCTAAAAGCGTTGATAAGAGGTTAGGACCCATGTTAGGGGTTTATATCCCGCTTGATTTTGATCACACGATCTTTATTGTATCCAACATTACCAATGCTCATACAAACTATTGATGCATTAATCATCTTGATATTAACTAAACTTACTAAAGTATGCCGAGGATAAAGTAAAATATATTTTCTGTACAAGTACTCTCAGTACTTTGACGATTTTCCTTATTAGCCGTTAACCTCTACTGGCGTAATGACTCTAACGTCAGATTGGTTATAATGCCTAACAGTAGAGTAAACTTTTCATAATTTTGGTTAAATCATTAATTCTGGGTGATGCACTTGTATACCCAGCAGTTTGTATTGCGGAAATCCTCAATGCAAGTATAATTCATGAACAATATGAAGAATATAGAAGTTGCGATGGCGAAGCGCGAAGATGCGAAGACGAAAGTGCTAAGTTGCGAAGGCGAAGAAGTGATACTACTATCGCTTCTTCGCCTTTGCAACTTCGCATCCTCGCCTTTGAATCTTCGCGCTTTTTAGCTCACCGAGACGAAATTAATGGGAGCATATGCTACACCCCCGTAGGCGTTCGGAGCTGGTTAAAGTTTTACTGGTAGTTGCAGCTCCTGTATCTAAGCTATTACTTGTCCTCTCTTCACCAAAGGTACATGGAGGATGCATCTGGACCTACTGAATCTGGTTCCTAACATTCAGATGCTGGAGGAGGTTAAGGTTTTTTGAGCAGGTTAACGTTTTTGTTGCAGGTGCCTTAAATAGCAATATCTAAGTTACTGCTGGTCCGTACTTTACCAAACTTGCATGGATGATGTGTCTTATGATACTAATACACCAGACAGGCTTGAGTGCTGAATCTGAGCTATAGGTTTCGGATGCAGGAGGAGGTAAAGGTTTTTGGAGCTGGTTATAGTTTCTGTTGCAGGTGCCTTCTAATGATAATATCTTAGTTACTACTGGTCCTAACTTCATTTAACTTGTATGGATGATGTGTCTTATTATAGTGATGCACCTGACAGGCTTAAATGCTGAATCTGAGCCGCAGGTTTTGGATGCCTGAGGAGGTTAAGATTTTAAGAGCTGGTTAAAGTTTTTAAAACAGGTGCCCTCTGATGACGATATCTTAGTTATTACCTGTCCTAACTTCACCAATCTTGCATTGATATAGTCTTATGATACTGATGCACCTGACAGGCTTGAATGCTGAATCAGAGCCATAGGTTTATGATTCTTGATAAGGTTTAGTTTTTTGGAACAGGTCACATGTTTTATAGCTAGATAGATAGCTTGCATAGTTGATTAAACTATATTATAAATGAAACGCAGAGGTTGCTTCAGATCCAGAGCCTGATCTCCATTATCAAGGATGCTAAAGAAATCTCCTACCTCACTCAAACCTGCTTGATAGTTAGATGTAGTTGTTGTTAAATGATGTTACATGATCCCTATGATATTGTAATATTATAGAATATCGTATCATACGATATTGTATAATATGATATTTGTTTATATGATATATTATCATATCACATGAAATTGTATTTTATGAGATTTTAATATATATTATTGTATCATATGATACAATGTGTATAGTATGATTGTATTATTATTATATTTTAATTTATCACATGATATTGTTTCATTTGATATGATACAATGTTTATCAAATTATATTGTATTATATAATACAATATCATATTATGTATCAAATATGATACAGTATCATACAATACAATATCATACTATAATGTTTACATTCACTCTCTTTCCCTTAATTAAATTGCATTGGTTAATTTTAGTGATATTTACAAACAACACAGAAGACTTACTCACCAAATCTGGTGCGTATGAATACATTAAATATTTCTTCAGTATTTCTCGAAGAACAAGAACTGACTGTTCTCTCGATTTCAAACCGGATAACGACCTGATATTATACTTACTCTGATAAATATTTCATTGATGTAAATATATTTTGACAGTTAAATGAATTCAATTGATTAATTTCTAAGTATACCAAGAGTTAATTCATTAAATTACAGAAAGAAAAATATAATTGTGTTATTAGAATTTAAAATGCTGCGTACTATGTTTGTCAGCATATTGTGGCTGTTTCAGTGGCCATTAATTTCGCATTACTTGTTGAATAAGACAGAGCCTTTTAAAAAAAATCATATTTGCGGGAAGGAAATACATGTTTAAAAAACGTAAATATAATCATTGAATTATTATTTTTTTGAAAAATGTGGTCTCATAAATGCAACAATGAGTGCAAACAAATTTTCATAACGCGTATGTATGAACACACCGTTGCAGTTATGAGACCACATCTTTCAAACAATAATAATTCAATGCTTAATTATACAATATAATATCATATGTTTCAATGTTATGATGTATTATTGCAGTTTGATATTGTTTCATATAATACTATATTGTGTTATGCTTGATGATATTGTATTGTTTGATCAAATAAAATAATGTAGAACACAATACAATGTCATATCATACGTTACAATATCATATCTCACAATCTTTTTACGGTATTTTATGGTATTATATGATATATATTTAATTATGATAGGATGTAATATTAATTTTATATTATTGTATTGATTAACATATGATTAACATACAATTTTTTAACAGATGATATACGATATTGTTTCAAAACAGAATCCATGAATATCCAAGATAATAAAGGATGGTTTTCAAATAAGTTATATGAAAACCATCCTTTATGATATAATATGATAAAGGTGGTGTCATAAAGGTGATGCCTCGTCTCGGTGAGCTTTGTAATCTGTGATTACCTATGTTTTATAATTGCGGAGCTCTCCATCGTTCAAAGGGTTCCGAGGCATATTTTGGAAATTTTATTTTTATAAAATATAATTTTCCAGGGGGATGGGGTCCGGACTCCCTCTCCCCTTTTACTGCGTGAAATTATTGATATTGAACTTTCCGGGGGGGGGGGGGCTATCCCCCTCTAGATCCATGCATGAGCAAGGAGTGTCGCATAATGAAATTACATTGTTACTGTGTTTGGTCCACGGTAAAGAGACGGCTGGAAAGTGACAGGAGTCTGGAAGTACATATGTACACATTATGGCGGACATTTAATTTTGTGTGGAGTAGATAATGATTACGCATAGCCATCACTGGTAAACATATATGTTACATGTACACATTAAAACATTCATAGTAAGCGCGATGGCCTAGCGCATGCGTACCAATAAAAGCATGGATTAATCGAAAAACCTTGGCGAGTACGGTGCCTGTATTAAATTTTATGTAATCGACCGAGACTTGCTGAATGCAATCCAAAAAGGCGAGGGCGAAAGTGCGAAGGCCAGAGTGCAAAGTTGAGAAGGAGCGATAGAAGTATCACTCCTTCGCCTTCGCACCTTCGCACTTTAGGCATCACATCTTAGCGCTTCGTCGTCGCATCTTCGCACTTTTGCTCTTTCGCCTTCGCACTATCGCCTTTGCAACTTCGCATCTTTGCCCTAAGGTCGAAGTGGCCCTATCGGAACACAATAGATATATGTAAATGTAATCGTTAAGATGACAACCATACCCCGATGCAATACGTCAATATCTTGTTATAACGGAAGGTTTTTTATTTTCTAGGATCTAGCCCTTCTTTCACTTTAAGTTTATTGGAATATGAATTATAATTTCTGTTACTTTTTGTAAACTTCAGCAGTAAAAATTACAATAATGTAAAGACTATTTCACAAATAATAAAAAAATATACTGAAAAACTTTAATCTACAAGGGGGTCATTATTCTACAGGGGTCACTTTTCTTCATGTGGAGTGTGCTCATTTTTATGAAAATGACATTTATTCTTCAGGCAAAGGGGTCATTTTTCTACGTAGAATAATGACCGGGGGGTCATTTTTCTGCGTAAAATAATGACCGGGGGGTCATTTTTCTACGTAGAAAAATGACCCCCGGTCAATATTCTACGGGGGTGATTATTCTTCATTACACCGGCAAAGCGACCCAGCGAACTCTAATGCGGTCGAACTGCAGGGGCACTTCGGCGGCATGTCTTTGATGTCGGCGATGCGACGAGCGTCGGAATTTAGAGAGTTGCTGACAGAATTTGCTCTCTTTGTACTGAAAAAAAAGCCGCTATTTTTTTTTTAATTTATGACAAAAATAAAACGGAAAACATTCAAATCCATCATTTTAAAGATAAAACCATTAATCAAAACACAAATAAGAGAGAAAAAAGATTCGGCACTCAGGGACTGAACCCGGGTCGCCTGGGCACAAGTCCACCACTCTAACGACTGAGCTACGCGGACCCTCGCTTCAGAACTTTGGAGTCCCAAATCTCAAGAATGCGTGGATTGATTTTAAAAAGAATTTCATATTCTGTAGTTTTGAGAGCGTCTCTATCGAATGAAAAAATAAAAAAATTCAAATCCAAACAATTGAAAAATTAAGGTTTTTCATTTCCTTCCGGTGACGACCGGAAGTGACGACAGACGTTCGGATATGTGAGAGACACTGTGCCTAACGACTCTCTACCACCACTGAAAATTTGAAAGTTTTATCTTTGATACTTTTTGAGAAAACGCGTGAACAAGCAAAAACATAAAATCTTTAATATCTCGGGACCGGAAGTGACGACGAAAAATTTGATCGATAAATTTCTGACAAATTTTGTGCATAGTGAGGTCTGAAAGTTTCATGAAAATCGGCTAAAGCGTTTTTGAGAAAACGTCAAAGAAAAAAAAAATAATAATAGGGGAAAAGAAACAAAGCAATAACAATAAGGTCTTCCGTTGGAAACAGAAGACCTTAATAACTAGACACGATCTCGTTGCGAGCAACGAGGAGGTCTTCCGTCCGATTTTTAGAATATGGAATGACCTTTCTCTTGATCTTTGTCAACGAAACGTATCAGGAAAAGGAGGCGGGATCTATGAGTATTGGGTGAACAACTGTCTATCCCTTTGGTGTCCCTTATTTGAGGGATCAGCTCCTATTCATTCATTTTAGTCAAAAGGTTTTTTTGTGTACCACTAATAAGTGTTTAGAAATTGGTTACCGTTTTTGAGATATATGAGGAAAATTGTTTTGATATCCGGTCCTAAAACTCCTTTTAGGATCCAGATAACAAACAATATATGGTTGTACATTGTTAAGCTCAATATTTTGAGCATCTTTTGTTCAATATTGCTTTCCAAAGTTGTCCTTCCATTTTGAGATATTGAGCATTAAGGTTTTAGTCTTCTGGCTCCTTAAAATCCTTTATAACGTAACATAAGAGTAAATGATTGCCATGTATAGGAAAATAACCTTAGAATGAACATATTTGATTCTATAACGTATCACAAAATATTTAACAGAAAAAGTAATCATTAAAAAACTTTAGAGCCCCCTCAGCCCCTTATTTGAAGGGCCAGCCCCCTTTTCTTGATCTCAAATGAAAGCCCTTGTCAATTCAAACACTTTTTGTTCAAAAAGTGTTTACAAATTTTGTACCGTTCTCGAGATATCTTGAGAGGGTCGTTTTAGGGGCCGACCCTGTAACTACTTTTAGGGACCACACCACAAGGAAATTATGGTTCAGATTGTTAAGCTCAATATTTTGAGCATCTTTTGTTCAATACTGCTTATACAAATGTTTCTTCATTTTGAGATATTGAGCATCAAAGTTTTGGACTTCTGGCCCCTTAAAATCCCTAATTACGTAACATAGGAGTACATAATTGCCATGTGTAGGTGAATAACGTTAGAATAAACATAATTGCTTCAATAACGCATCACAAAATATTTCACGGTAAAAAGTTATCATTTAAAGACTTTAGAGCCTCCTCAGCCCCTTATTTGAAGGGCCAGCCCCTTTTTCTTGACCTCAAATGAAAGCTCTTGTCAATTCAAACACTTTTTGTTGAAAAAGTAATTACAAATTTTGTACCGTTCTCGAGATATCTTGAGAGGATCGTTTTAGGGGCCAACCATGTAACTCCTTTTAGGGACCCCTAGCAAGGAAATTATGGTTTCAGATTGTTAAGCTCAATATTTTGAGCATCTTTTATTGCTGATCCAAATGTTCCTCCATTTTGAGGTATTGAGCATTTAAGTTTTGGACTTCTGGCCCCTTAAAATCCCTAATTACGTAACATAGGAGTAAATTATTGCCTTGTCTACGTGAATAACGTTAGAATAAACATAATTGCTTCAATAACGCATCACAAAATATTTCACGGTAAAAAGTTATCATTAAAAGACTTTAGAGCCCCCTCAACCCCTTATTTAAAGGGCCAGCCCTTTTTTCTTGATCTCAAATGAAAGCCCTTGTCAATTAAAACACATTTTGGTCAAAAAGTGTTTACAAATTTTGTACCGTTCTCGAGATATCTGGAAAGGGTAATTTTAGGGGCCGACCCTGTAACTCCTTTTAGGGACCACACAACAAGGAAATTATGGTTCAGATTGTTAAGTTCAATATTTTGAGCATTTTTTGTTCAATATTGCTTATACAAATGTTTCTTCATTTTGAGATATTGAGCATCAAAGATTTGGACTCCTGGCCCCTTAAAATCCCTAATTACGTAACATAGGAGTAAATTATTGCAATGTATAGGTAAATAACGTTAGCATAAACATAATTGCTTCAATAACGCATCACAAAATATTTCACGGTAAAAAGTTATCGTTAAAAGACTTTAGAGCCCCCTTAGCCCCTTATTTGAAGGGTTAGCCCCTTTTTCTTGATCTCAAATGAAAGCTCTTGATTTAATTAAGTTTGTTTGTTCTATATGCTTTAACAAAATGCTTTCAAGAAAATAGATATTCAAAGAAAACCAAGAAAAATCACGACGCCTTTTTGATCTTAATTTTCAAGCTCAGGCGAGCTTCGGCGCTCTTTGAGATAAAGATGATTAATGCCTATTAGACACTATTTCAGTCTTTTGTTTATCAGCCCTGAAAAGTTCAACATCATATCTTAAATGGTAAAAGAGGAGTTCTCCGTACAAAATACCCCTATAAAAACTGATAAATCCACGATATCTCAAAACAGGAAGTGACGTCATCAACAAAAAAATTTCCAACAAGGTTCTGATCAATACCTATCAGATCTGAAATTTTAACGTAAATCGGTTTAGCCGTTTCCGAGAAATTGCGTGCACAATATCAGTAAGAAAAAAAATAATAATAATAACTAGACACGATCTCGTTGCAAGCAACGAGGAGGTCTTCCATCTGATTTTTAGAATATGGAATGACCTTGCTCTTGACCTTCATCAACGAAACTTATCCAGAAAAGGAGGCGGGATCTATGAGTAATGGGTGAAATACTATCTATCCCTTTGGTGTCCCTTATTTGAGGGATCAGCTCCTTTTCATTCAGCTGAGTCAAAAGGTTTTTTTGTGTACCACTAATAAGTGTTTAGAAATTGGTTACCGTTTTTGAGATATATGAGGAAAATTGTTTTGATATCCGGTCCTAAAACTCCTTTTAGGATCCAGATAACAAACAATATATGGTTGTACATTGTTAAGCTCCATATTTTGAGCATCTTTTGTTCAATATTGCTTTCCAAAGTTGTCCTTCCATATTGAGATATTGAGCATTAAGGTTTTAGTCTTCTGGCTCCTTAAAATTCTTTCTAACGTAACATAAGAGTAAATGATTGCCATGTACAGGTACATAACATTAGAATGAACATAATCGCTTCTATAACGTATCACAAAATATTTAACAGTAAAAAGTTATCATTAAAAGACTTTAGAGCCCCCTCAGCCCCTTATTTGAAAGGCCAGCACCTTTTTCATGATTTTAAATGAAAGCTCTTGTCAATTCAAACACATTTTGTTCAACAAGTAATTACAAATTTTGTACCGTTCTCGAGATATCTGGAGAGGGTCGTTTTAGGGGCCGACCCTGTAACTCCTTTTAGGGACCGCATAACAAGGAAATTATGGTTTCAGATTGTTAAACTCAATATTTTGAGCATCTTTTGTTAAATATTGCTTATCCAAATGTTTCTTCATTTTGAGATATTGAGCATCAAAGTTTTGGACTTCTGGCCCCTTAAAATCCCTAATTACGTAACATAGGAGTAAATGATTGCCATGATTAGGTTAATAACCTAAGAATTAACATAATTGCTTCAATAACGCATCACAAAATATTTCACGGTAAAAAGTTATCACTAAAAGACTTTAGAGCCCCCTCAGCCCCTTATTTGAAGGGCCAGCCCCTTTTTCATGATCTCAAATGAAAGCTCTTGATTTAATTAAGTTTTTTTTTATTATACATATTTTAACAAAATCTTTCAAGAAAAGAGCTATTCAAAGAAAACCAAGAAAAATCACGACGCCTTTTTTATCTTAATTTTCAAGCTCGGGCGAGCTTCGGCGCTCTTTGAGATAAAGATGATTAATGACTATTAGACACTATTTCAATCTTTCGTCTATCAGCCATGAAAGTTCAACATCATATCTCAAATGGTAAAAGAGGAGTTCTCGTGACAAAATACCCCTATAAAAACAGTTAAATCCACGATATCTCTGTGACGTCATCAACAAAAATATTTCCAACAAGGTTCAGATCAATACCTATCAGAAATGAAAATTTGACGTAAATCGGTTTAGCCGTTTCCGAGAAATCGCGTGCACAAAATCGGTAAGAAAAAAAAATAATAATAATAGGGAAAAAGAAACCTAAGAAAAACAATAAGGTCTTCCGTTGGAAACGGAAGACCTTAATAATAGGGAAAAAGAAACCTAAGAAAAACAATAAGGTCTTCTGTTGGAAATGGAAGACCTTTACTAGACACGATCTCGTTGCGAGCAACGAGGAGGTCTTCTGTTCGATTTATAGAATGAAATATGACATCATCGACTTTGATTTTCGACAAGAAAACATGTTATGGAAAAATGGGAGTGAAGTACTAATGCTTTATTGTATCGCTTTTCACAAGTTCTCTTGCTTTTTTTTAAATACTTGCATTTCTTTCAATTAAGATAGAAAAGATCAAACTTGTTTACCTCTGGTCCCTAAAAAACCATAATTGGGTAACGCAAGAGAAAATCATTATATTGTTAGGATATATAAACGTATTTTACCTAATCTAGCTTAAATAACCTTTCACAAAATGGCTCTCATTTAAGGGCTATAGATAACAGATTTTAGAGCTCTTTGATCCCCTAATTTAAGGGGCAAGTCCCTTTTTCTTATATTCAAATAAAAGGACATTTAAGTCTGAACACATTTTGTCAACAAGTGTTTAGAAATTCGTTACTGTTCTGGAGATATATGAGAAAGAAAGTTTAAGGGGCCGATCCCAAAACTCCTTATAGGGGCCGTTGAACGAAATTTTGAAGGTTGCATTTTGTTGAGAACATCATTTTGAACAACTTTTCTTCTGTACTGCATTACAAAATATATTTTCTTTCTGAGATATGTGTGATAAAAAAATTGGACTTTTGGCCCCTTAAAATCCTTAATTACGTAACACATGATTAAATGATTACATTGCTTTGATACATAACTATAAGATAAACACATTTGCTTCTATAACATTTCACAAAACATCCCTCAATAAAGGGTTATAGATAAAAAAATTTAGAGCCCTTTGGTCCCCTAATTTTAGGAGCAAGTCACTTTTTCTTGGATTCAAATGAAAGGACATTTATTTTTGAACACATTTTGTCAACAAGTGTTTAGAAATTCGTTCCGTTCTAGAGATATATGAGAAAGAAAGTTTAAGGGGCCGATCCCTTATCACTTTATAGGGGCCGTTTAACGAAATTTTGGAGGTTGTATATTGTTAAGAACATCATTTTGAACAACTTTTCTTCTGTACTGCATTACAAAGTATATTTTCTTTCTGAGATATGGGTGATCAAAGATTTGGAATTTTGGCCCTTAAAAACCCTTCATCACGTAACACATGGTAAAATCATTACATTGCTTGAATACATAACTATAAGATAAACACATTTGCTTCTATAACATTTCACAAAATATCTCTCAGTAAAAGGCTACAGATTAAGACTTTAGAGCCCTTTGGTCCCCTAATTTTAGGGGCCAGCCCCTTTTTCTGGATATGAAATGAACGGTCATTTAATTCTAAACAAATTTTGTTCAACAAGTGTTTAGAAATTCGATACCGTTCTGGAGATATATGAGAAAGAAGGTTTTAGGGGCCGATCCCATAACTCCTTATAGGGGCCGTTGAACGAAATTTTGAAGGTTGCATTTTGTTGAGAACATCATTTTGAACAACTTTTCTTCTGTATTGCATTACAAAATATTATTCCTTTCTGAGATATGGGTGATCAAAATTTTGGATTTTTGGCCCCTAAAATCCCTTAATTACGTAGCACATGATAAAATCATTACATTGCTTGAATACATAACTGTGAGATAAAGATATTTGCTTCTATAATCTATTACAAAATATCCCTTGGTGAAGAGCCACGGAACAGACTTTAGAGCCTTCAAGGTCCCTAATTTTAGGGGCCAGCCCCTTTTTCTTGATATCAGCAGAAAGGTCTTGTAAATATCAACTTTTTTTTACATTACATGTTTTAACAAAATATTTTCCAGAAAAGAGATAAAGAGAAAAAAGCACAAAAATTCACGACGTTTTTTTAATGTCAATTTTCGAGCCATAGCGAGCTTTGGCGCCAGTAGTGCTAAACATACAAAACAACAATCATGCAAAACTTCAATTACATTTGAGCTTAATATCTCTTATAGTTTAGGAGAACAACAGAAGACAAAATACCCTTATAAAAATTAGAAAAATCTCAATATCTCAAAAACGAATATGACGTTATCAACACAAAAAATTTCCAATCAAGTTCAGACCACTATCTATCACATCCAAAAATTTGATTGAGATCGGCCGAGCCGTTTTTGAGATATCGCGTGCACAAAAAAGGAAAAAAAATAATAAGAAGCATAGGGAAAAAGAAACAAAGCAATAACAATAAGGTCTTCCGTTGGAAACGGAAGACCTTAATAATTTTAGGGAAAAAGAAACCTAAGAAAAACAATAAGGTCTTCCGTTGGAAATTACATAACAAAAAAAGAAAAGAAAAATGTACATATATGTATTTTATAATACTTAAATTATCACATTAGGACGATAATATACATATTAATTAAAGCAAATTATTTCTATAATCTGTGGCTTTCGTAAGAAAAATACATATAGTCTGTTTAATTGTTTCTTATTTCTCGAACTCAGCAACTGAACAAGCTTGAAGCAAGAAGGCCTTGACCAGTAATAATTTCTTATATTAATACACCATAAATGACTGTACTTTGGACATTCTAGAATGAAGTGATATTTATCTTCAATCCTATAAAAAGAACAAAATCTACACGTGCGACGCGAGCGTACAGTTTGATTATACCGACCTTGTTCTATTGCTAGTCTATAAGCAGACAATCTATATTTTGTCAAATAGTGAACAATATTTTCTGATATACATTTTTAAGATAATACTGGAAACCAAAAGGGTCGTACAAATATTTGTATACGTAACATTTAGAGGAACTTGTAAAGAAGGCGTCTCTTTCCTGGATAAAGACATCACATAGTCTTTGCTTAATATCTAAAAAACAGTTTTCTTTGATTTGGAACATTTTGTTCATACTAAACATAGCTAAAACCAGTAGAGCACAATCATTGTTTTACCATAGAAATCCAAGAGTTTTCACATTAGGTGGAATACATATCCTCATATATGTTTTTTAATTTACAATTTTGCGAATTTAAAATTTTCATCCAATATTTCAGTATTTTTAACTTTCTAAAAACGACCCAGTTCAGTATATAAAATGTGGCGTGGAACTGAACACTCTTAGTATTAATTTACAAAATCGAGTATAGACACGTTCAACGTCCTTTCCTATTATATTTCCTATTCCTAATATTCAAAACATTTTCCTTACATGTTTTAAGTATACCAAACATGCATTTTCTACCTTGTTGAGCCAGTATCTTCTGTGTTAAATTAAATTTACCATTTAAACTCAAGGTCATGCCTAAATAATTGAAACTATTTACAAGCTCGACCGGTTGCTTGTTATAAAACCATCTGTAACTTTTAGGTAGTTTTGATCCTTTTCGGAACACAACAACTTTTGTTTTAGTCACATTTACATCAATATTCCAACTTTCACAGTAACATGCAAATTATCTAAGATATTTTGAAGACCCTCCTTAGACTCAGACAGTAAAACAGTGTCCCCTGTTGCAACCACTATTGAAATAAAACCACTATTGAAATAAATTATTTCAATAGTGGTTGGGAATGCATTTCATTAGAAAAATCACTTTGCAACCACTATTGAAATAAACTATTTCAATAGTGGTTGGGGATTATTTCATTTGAAGAATCACTTTGCAACCACTATTGAAATACAACTACTATCGAAGTAATTATATCAATAGTAGTTGGGGATGCATTTCATTTTAAGAGTCACTTTACAGACACTTTTAAAGACTAATGTTTCATTATTTTTTTTTATTGTAGACGAGAATGAACTTTTTAGAAATATTACTTTGTTATTACTATTGTAACGCAAGAAACACTTTATCTAACGAACAATATCAGATACAAAAGGTAGGTATTATACTTGCATATTTTACGGTATTAATAATCAAGACTAAAAGGAAATATGGTATAATGTTACAATTTTCACGGGTGTGCAAAAATATATAACCAATTCACGCAAATTAAAATGCAAATAAAAGGTATTAAAGACTTATATTTTACAGTAATTATAACCGAGACTATGAATTTAACGTACCTCTTTTCGGATTTTTACTGTTGTGCAGAAATAAAAAAATCTCGTAGAATGATGTATAGAATTGTTTTCATATTCTTTTCTTTACCTTTTTCTTTCTATTGATATATAATGTGAAAATCGTAAATTATTTGTACAAGAATTAACACATTGGAAATTACCTGAACTTCAACTCAAACCCCCTGTATATTAAAATAAATCAATTAAGGATACATGTAATTATAAACATCACTATTAAGATAAATTATTTTAATAGTGGTTGATGATGAAGTTTATTACGACCACTATTGAAATAAATTACTTCAATAGTGGTGGGTTATGAAGCTTATTATGAGAAATAATTTGCAACCACTATTGAAATACAAACCCCATTTAAAATATTATATAACATATATCATTATAATAGTCTTTATTGAAATATATTATGATAATCGTAATTGTATAGATGTATTTCAGTACAAGAATAACTATGCAGTATTGGGAATAAATTTCATTTATCATATCACATTTATGCTATTTTTTTTTGTATAGGTCGTGGATGTACTTCATTTCAAGTATCAATTTGCAAATAGTAATTCGATTTTTTTTTATAAATAATGTATAATTGTTATTTCATTATATATATATATATATATATATATATATATATATATATATATATATATATATATATATATATATATATATATATATGGTTGATCAATCCAATAGATGGCGAGGCGAAGCCGAGCCTTCTATGAGATTGATCAACCCAATATATCTCCGTAATGAGTCAGTAACTAACCTTATAAGTGTTTTGTTTTCTCGAGGACTATCAAGCGACATATTTATTCACAAATAGCGATGATCTACGCAACGCCATGTACAAGATGCCTAACATCTCGTCCAATTTAACTCATTTAAACTCTTCAAAATGTTCAATCTATATATATATATATATATATATATATATATATATATATATATATATATATATATATATATATATATATATATATATATATGAGAGAGAGAGAGAAGTAATTTAAATAGCGGTTGAGGATGTATTTTATTATTAGAATCACTTAGTAACCTGACTATCTAAATAAAACCACTATTGAAATAAATTATTTCAATAGTGGTTGGGTATGCATTTGTTTATAACCACTATTGAAATAAATTATTTCAATAGTGGTTGGGTATGCATTTATTTATAACCACTATTGAAATAAATTATTTCAATAGTGGTTAAATATGCATGTTTTTTTATAACCACTATTGAAATAAATCATTTCAATAGTGGTTGGATATGCATTTTTTTATAACCACTATTGAAATAAATCATTTCAATAGTTGTTGGGTATGCGTTTCATTATAACCATTAATGAAAGAAATATGGATCACATTCTTAAATATGTTGTGTTTTATAAAGAATTCTTTACTTGTCAAAAAACTTGTGAATGCTTGTTAAATTTCTTGAGTGAAAATTCACTTCATATATTTTTATAAAAAATGCATTTGATTTTTGTTCAACAAAATGAATCAGTTATTTAAGGAGGAAATGGTATCAGATATTCTGGGAAAACCTTTCAACTACTTTTAAAATTTATTATTTCAATAGTAATTGATAATAAATTCCATTATACATTTTACTTTATAGCAATTGTTGAAAACTGCTGAAACACAAGCACTATTTAAATAAATATTGTCCCTGCTTTCATTCAAAGTAGGGTATATTCATTAGACATTTTCTGTTTGTCTGCCTGCCTGAGTCGTTGATATGTTCGTTCCAGATGGAAGTTAAAAGGAACAGTGCTATGCTAATATTTTAACATTTGAATACTGTTTTTTATATAAAATATTGTAATAAAAGTACTTTCATCGTTTAAGTTTTTTTTTTAAATTTTGAAATTTTTCCCCACAATAGACGTGTTAAAGCACATGATATTAAATCAGAGCTAGTTTTTATATTCTTATTGATATCATACCCTGTTTTCTAGGCATGCTATTTTTATGTGTGATTTTTATTATAGTTTTCAACTTACAAGAATTGGTAAAACTTGTTTAGAAAACTGATACTTTTGATGTGAAAATTCAAACAAATAAAAATGAATAAAAAATAAACTGGTAAGCTACATATGCCTGTCTATATACCTTCTATTCTTTCTTGTTAATATACCAATGAATGAATCATACCAAACTACATCAATTAATTTTGAGAAATCCATGCACAAACTTTTTAAAATTTTACTGTTTTCTGCACGAGAAATCGGCAATGTGAACAAATCATCCTTACCTTTAATTGTACAAAATATGTATCCTTCTATATTGAAAACAATGCCAAATGTAAGACTCATTTGAAATTGTTTACTCAAGAAAAGTAAAATAAAAAATAATTAATTATTCTGTATGATGTAATAATATCTCAATGATTAGTTTATAATCATAGTACTAGTGTATGCCTGTATACATAAAAAACGATAAGTATTGCTTATATTTATCGTTGAAACTGGACTGATTATTTATATTAAGATTAAAACATATTTTAGATACTAATCGAAAATTGAAGCCTATTGAATGTAAATAGTAAAATTATTGAAAATTGGCCTAGGGGCCCCCTACCGAATAAATTGGCTCCGTTTATGAAGTTCTCTACCATAACCGCATTTTTACACAAAAGGGGTGAATAAACCGGGGTTTTAAACTATTGGTTGTGAAATTTCCCAGGGTTCAAACGCATCAGGTGGAAATGCACCGGGGCAAACAAAATCACTTAGATCCGCGAAACACACTGCATTTCTCGAATTTCGAATCTTGAATTTCCGTTTTTCGTATTTCGAATGTCGTATTTTGAATCTCGAATCTCAAATGAGCCTTCTCGGCCTTTGTATATTTTTCTCATCAACATTTATCCCATGTCAGTCATTGTTGGTGACATCATTTTTGTAGTCGTAAACAATTAATTTTTTATACTTTTTCTCCATAACAACATAGCCAATATCAAACAAACATATAATATTGATATTTTTTGCAAAGTTTAGTAAGTTTTAGAGAACGTTCGCAATTAAATTTTTGAGCAGAAATCTTTTTATTTCAGTCAAAACCATCCTCTGTAACGTAATGATTTATCACCGGAGAAGGGGTGGCTTGGCTTTATATGTCAGGGTGAAACAATGTTTTTGATTTTATATTAATCAATAACATTCAATTGACTTAGAATTATAAAATTCAATAAATTCAGTGGCTGCTTTTTTGTATATTTAATTTTAACACGTAGTCGGTGTTTTATTAGTCATATTCATAATGAAATACATTTCAAACCAATATTGAAACAATATAATTAAAAGAATTTGTGTCCTCCGCTTGGTACTGAAGAATCTCTCGCAATTCATTGATCTCAGGTTTAATTTTGATCTTTTGACCTGAAAATCATTTTTCAGGGGTCATTTTTAAGCTATAACAAATGTTGATTTAGGAGTCCACTACAAAATCTAGTATGAAATACTTCCATATTGTAAAAATCTTTGTATCGAAATGAACAATTGAATCAAGTATGATTTTATACATTTAATTTTCCAGGTCGAAGTATTTATTAGTGTAGAAAAATAGTTAAGCTACGAATCTGTAAGTCATGAGTTCGATCTCGATCTGCCTTTTAGAAATTTGACCTTTGCAATTATTCTTCAAATGTAGTTTTAATCAAATATTGCATAATTGAAATTTCAACTCTGGTAGTATCTTGATTGTGATTACAATATGATGTTGATAATGAAATACAATCTAAACCACTATTGAAATAAATTATTTCAATAGTGGTTAAGGACGCGTTTCATTACAACCACTATTGAAATAAGTTATTTCAATAGTAGTTATGGAGGCGTTTCATTACAACCACTATTGAAATAAGTTATTTCAATAGTGGTTAGGGAGGCGTTTCATTACAACCACTATTGAAATAATTTATTTCAATAGTGGTTAAGGATCCGTTTCATTACAACTACTTTTGAAATAAACTATTTCAAAAGTGGTAGGGATGCATGTCATTTTTATGCCTATTATTCCGTCTGCGTATAGCTTTGTCAGTTCCAAATGACAGGTGGTATGGAAAGCATGACCATATAAAGGTAAATCATGATTAAAAAGGAATTTATCATATGATAAGACATACTTCATATCTGAAAAAACTCCCCTAGCAGAAAGGAAAGTGCTTCAAATAGACATAATAATAGACATAAAACTGATATGCATCATCAATCACTATTGAAATTCTTTTTTTAATAGTGGTTGAAATGAAAGGTATCCCTAACCTCTATTGAAAATTTTTGATTTCAATAGTGGTTGAAATGAAACGCATCCTTAACCACTATTGAAATACTATATTTAAATAGCTGTCGTAATGACGTACATCCCTAACCACTATTGAAATAATTTATCTTAATAGTAATATTTATAATAATATTTATCAATAAATAATGATTCATTATACAGGGGGTTTGAATAGAAGTTCTGGCAATTGACAATATGTTCACTATCATTTAATACATGTAATATACAATATTCATAGAACATGATATGTCTGTAAAAAGGGAAACGTAAAGAAAAAATATAAATTTTCAAAGTAATACTTATAAAGATATTCATTCTAAGCTACGATTGAAAAATAATGTTAATAGTATATGTACTTCAACAGTGTCTGTAAATTGATTTTTAAAATGGAATACATCCCGGAACAATATTTGAATAAATTATTTCAATAGTGGTTGTATTTCAATAGTGGTTACAATGTGATTTTTCAAATGAAATACATCCCCAACCACTATTGAAATAATTTATTTCAATAGTGGTTTTATTTCAATAGTGGTTGCAAAGCGATTTTTCTAATGATATGCATTCCCAACCACTATTGAAATAATTTATTTCAATAGTGGTTTTATTTCAATAGTGGTTGCAACAGTCCCCTGCGTATACCAAAAGAAACAATGAGATGTCCTTAAGTTGAATAGGTTCACATATACTCTTAAAGCTGACATGAATTCATAAAAGCATTTGGTCGCCATATTAGTTTCGATCGCTCCTCTACTGCCATTGGGGTATAAATACCGGTCGAGAAAGTTACGGTCGGTTGCTTTCCGATGGAGGCATTCACGTTGCACGGACTTCTAAATGCATGATCTACACAGTTTACTATCATTTATCAACGCAGTAGATAAATGATAGTAAATCCAAGAAAATAACAACGTTTCCATCCGTTCCTACAAAAACTCCCCGTTTATAAAATCCATGCGGTAATTGACATTGCTCGATCTGCCACAGTGTGTGGTTTGTGCATGTGCGATGTTATAACGTACACAGGGAAACAGTCTACATTTATCGAGGAATTTTTGAAGTATCTGCGCCTGGATTTCAGTCTGCCTTGTTTCGTCCTTTATTGGAAATATCTTGCCAGTGAAGTGGTTGTCATATTATTTTTGTTCAAAACGCGTTTTTACAAGTCTTTTCGTCCAAGGTAACGTGGTCGGGTGTATGAAATTCCTGAATGCAGTGAAGCAAGACGAGGGCTCTCGGCCTTATATAGGGGGTGTGTAGCGATGAGCAGAACAATAGCAATCGACAACTAATATGGCGGTAGTCAGAGATAAAAGGGAAATAATGCGTATATATGAATTCATTCGAAGTCGTTAATGTATAAGGAAAATATGAATGGAGAAAGTGGCCCACCCTGCATTACTCCCCTTGTGGAAGAAAAGAACTTAGAGAGATCTGATTTGAACTTCACACATGATTTAACATCACTGTAGAGTTTACGGATAACACAAGAAATTTTCCCGTGACTCCGCTTCTAGGAAGTTTATGAAACATTTTGTTTCTATCGACACTGTCAAAAGCTTTTTTATAATCTATAAAGCAACAATATGACTTTTTATCCTTATTAATGTGATGTGAAATCATTCCGTGTAGTGCGAATATGGCATCTACAGTACCAAACACTGGTTTAAATCCAAACTGTGCGTCAGATATAACATTATTAGCAAAGGACCAATCTAACAGCCTATTTTTTAAGACAGATGTACAAATCTTAGCTAGGTTACTCACTAGGGTAATTCCTCTAAAGTTATTAGTATCAGTGGTAAAGTTACCGAAAATAAACATCAGAGCCCCCTTCCCGATAACCATGATTGAAGAATATAACGAATTAAATCAATTCACGAATAGGTTTATTCATGACACATGTATACAAATCCACATCATGCTCTCACGCACGCACACATCATCAGCATGGCTATTTTCCCGTCCTCAATCCCCGGATGATACTCTCAAACAATACACATAAAGAACCATAACTCTTACTCACATCATACTCATACATTCATACACAAACAGTTACTTCCCTTAGATCATATAAATATGCTACAATGATAACTGCCTCTCTTCCAAATCAAAATCGAGTTCCGTGCATGCATTCGTACATTTCGAAAACTGTCTAGGAAAAACAAGACAGAAATTGTTAATCGCCCAGTTGAAAATTCATATCTTTGTGATTAATGAATTTTGACATATTTTTTTTTTGAATGGTTGGGTCTGTAATGTAAACGGCAGTTCGAACATTTTGCATAATAACTATGTCCTTCAATTTAAATCGTCTAATGATAAGATATAAAGTTAAACTCTTGATGTTTATTCCGCAGTAGTCGAATTTGCAGATTATATTGCACATGGCGGAAAGGGGTATATTCTCTACATGTTTTTAACTTGATATCTACACGTGCAACTAATATATATATCAAAGTACTGAAGTACTGTTGGGAGTTGATTTAATAGTTATTAAATATCTCAAAATCAACAATATGAAATTTCGAATGGCTAATAGCTTCTGAGATATATTTTAATCATTACGCATAATTTTTGCCTTATGAATATGAATTATCGAGCTTCGACAAGAAATCCGAACTATAGACGGAAAAGCCCATATGAATCATGTTTTGTACAAAGGTGTTTGAGGACAGGACCCCCTGCTTCTGAATACATTTTATTGAATTTATCGATTATATTCAAGTACTGAGTCTTGTCAGTGTGATAATTTGTGCTAATTATGTCCAAACACTGTTTCACTTCCTTTTTGCCTGAGAAACTGCAGATGGGAGTTGATTAAAATCAACTCCCAAAAAATGTATTAATTATCCATGAAAATAATGTCATTCTACTTTCTCTTACACAAATATGTATATTTAATGCATCTATAGACTTTAGTTTATCATTTTAGAAATAGAATATCAAACTATAAGGGTCATTTAAAAGTCAATTCCTCTAATGTATTGCGATTGTCATGAGAGCTTTATTTTATTTAAGGAAATGAGGTACCAACATTTGCTTAATCCCAATTTTACTTGAAAAGAAATTACCGAATTTCATTGTAAAATGGGAAGGATATAATTATAGAAAACTTTAAACATACGTTGTATGTGATATCGCCGCACATTAATTAAGCATCTATTTATACTCTATCCCGAGTTTTTGTTTCCACCACTTTTCTCTTTGTGTTTTGATAAACATAAATTCTTTTGTGCTTAAAGTACGTTCATATACTAATATTTACATTGCACATATTTTCGGATGTAAAGTGTGTAAAAAGATATTGCAGTTATAAGACTGTAACACACACGGGTACTCAAAAGTTAAAATGACGAGTTTTATAATGATGTCACAAACGTTGAACGCTGTAAAATGCAACGTCACAAGCAAGAATCAATTTCACGCTTGTGGCTGTTACAGTGGCTCTTTTATTAATTTGAAGTTACCCTTAGGATAAAACAGAAATTTTGACGTAAAAATCACATTTGCAGACAAGAAAAGAAGTTATAAAAAATGTAAATATAAGCATTAAATCGTGATTTTTTTAAAGATATAGTCTCATAACTGCAGCGGTTTGTACACACACATTATTTAATTTGTATGCACACACCGCTGCAAATATGAGATTATATCTTTCAAAAAATAATGAATCAATGCTATAATATACATGTAAGCATGTACAGATAATCTATTTTGATACACCCCATCTACCGCTTTAGGTTTCAACCCAAAATAGAAGGTCTACCGGGATTTTGCATTGCATCGGTCATGATATAGCCCGGATGATAACGTTAGAAAAATTGTGCGAGGTATTCCGAGTGCCGAATAGTGGCAATACATTTTTCATTATAAATCTCCGTAAGAATTTTGATTTCGTTCCTGTGAATTTCTATGATTAAAGAATGATGATTAGTCAATGAAGATATTTTAGACATTTTCCCTTGTATCATTTTCTTTTGTATATTTATTAAATATCATCAAAAAGCGGTGAAAGCATTAAATTAGGACAGGCTATAGCTTAGTGATTTTCGTATCAACGATTCACGTACACTTGCAAAAGTTTCGGTTTATTCGCAAAAGTTTTGCGTTTATTCGCAAAAGTTTTGCATTTATTCGCGAAAAGTTGAAAAGAATAGTGTTTATTTGTGAAAGTTTTGCTTTATATTGTAAAAATTTCACAGCCTTTTGCCAATATCTTTTATTATTTTCCTATGAAAAAGAGCTCAATGCATGGCTTTCTTAGATTATAACTTGATTTCATTGATTTCTGTATTTTGTGCAAAAGTACATGTACCGTGTTTTTCTTCAGTAGTGCCGCTGAAATAAACACGATTTCCGGCGTCATGCAGGCGTGGTATCAGAATTAGACATCTTATTTTCTTAAAGATTGTAAACAAGTCACCAAAAATGCACAGAATCTGACTGGGCAGGAATGTTATAGATAGCAATATCACCCATGCGTTGACCCAGAAAAAAAATTCTAGGGGCGGGGTGGTCCAACGGTTACTTGAGTGTGCCGGAAGGGGGAGGCGGTCTGAGATATATTTTGATAATTTTAATTTATAATGGTAATTTAAAGAAATTGAATTTGCAATTAAGGGAGGATTACCCTAACCCCCCCCCCCCCCCACCCCCGATCAGCGCATGTCACCGTCATAAACTCAATTTCTAAATTGATATTTCACAGATACATAATGCAATTTGACATGAATTAATAAAAAAAAAACAAATAAAACAACCATTGTTGTGACGTATGTCGACCAGACGATATATAGGAGGGCTTAGGAGGAAAGTAAAGTTTATTTCTATCCGTTAATATAATTGTTCCCCGTGAAACAAAAGGTTTGTCATATCATATATTCTACAATGTTCTACTTCTTCAATATATCATGCCAGGGACAATTTAGGTGAGATAAAACGCGATATTTTTTAAAAATCAACTACGTACATACTGAAATTAAATGGCTGACCCAGAAACAAACCTTCGAAATCGTGTCCTTCATGTATATGTAAAGTGTTGAAGAAAAAATTTGTAACTTAGTTCAGGTAAGGGAGGAGGGGGTAAGTTGTTTCAATCCAACAGCTGTATGTACCAGTGACAAGAGAAGTCGTTTGTTCAGACACAGAACCCCCCTCCTTTTAAAATTTTAATAAGTAATATAAAGATGAAATTAATTAATAATGAAAACTAAGTTGACCGATTAATACATTAAAAGCTAAATATTATAATAGCTCTTTTTTTTTGGGGGGGGGGGTGGCATTTGTCTAAAAAAAAAAGTAAGTAACATTTTGTTTTTCTGTTGAAAGACCAAAATTTTATGAAAATACATTTATCAATGTCTTAATCGCTTACCAGAATTTGAAAAAAAAATATATAGAAAAAGTTATTGCCACTTAAACATTTGTTACATGTAAGAATATCTATACTTATAGATGAAGACAGTTTGTCAATAAACTAAAAAATGCCTGCACCAGAGTAACTGCTTACACCTTTGGTATTTGAACAAGTGTAATATGATGTCCATAAACTATAATTGAATTTTACCTGATAAGTAATTATTGTAGAATTAATTAAAAACCTAATTTCATTTTCAATATTTTAAAACCAGCCTAAAATAGCAAAAATGAGAGTATGGTGGTGGACATGCTTAGGGGGATCCAAGTCAGTGGGAGTTTGTATCAAATTATATACTTGCAATGATATCGAATGATTAAATGTAAAGAGTGAATATATTTACTGGGAATTTACTTAGAGTATACATAGAAGGTGATACTTGATATTTATAGTTGCAAATATGTTTCCTTATATGAATCTGCAGAATAGCGAATCATTTCAATAATGTGTGAACTTTTTCATGACATCACAATGATAATGGCACGTGCTTATCGTTTCACAGTTGCATTACTAGCATACACTAGCGTCTTTTAATTTCATACATTTTAATACAGGAAAGATTCGTAGCAAACCTTTTACATTAATTTGTAAACAATGAACAGATTGTGTTCTACATCTATATGAATCAATCATGTATACATAGAATGGGAAAGTTGAATGGTGACTGGGCGATGAATGTTCATAAAAAAATGTTTTGTTTTTCCTAGACCGTTTTCCTATACTACAAATAATACACATCAACAGTGATCATTAATAGAATGGTGAATATGGTAGGATGTTTTAATAAACTAATTTAATTAATTTAATACATTAATGTATTTTAATATATACAGTAAAACACGGTTATAGTGAAAACGTTTATAATGAATTGACGCTTACAGCGAAGTGATTTTCATTCCCCGTGACTATATTACATGTTGTAGACTTGATGGATATAACGAACTACGCTTATAATGAAGCAAAATCGCCCGTCCCCGGCGCTTCGTTATAACCGTGTTTTACTGTAATACTGAGAAGGAGGGGGCGGTGTCCTTGAAACAAATAATCGACATCATTCTATTTTGATAAGAGAAAATTTGTAGGATTACAAAATTAAAATAATTGGCCTACCGTGTGCTTTAATAAAAAGTAATATTAATGCATACATATAATCAGCATGACCACGTGTGATAATTTAAAACACTTTATTAATATAAATAAAATGTGTTTTTTTACTACTTTCCTTCCGCTTTAAGTATTGTACCTTGATATTTCAAATACTCGGATTTCTGGAAGGTTTTAAACAGTCCCATCTAGTTCGAGATAATGAGGTTTGACTGTATTTTATACGAACTCTTTTAAAAATGGGCTAAAATACAGACGTTATCAGTTTCAGAGAGCAGTGATACGGAATCGGAAAACCACAGTGTGGTGATCCGGAAACTCAGATCAAACTCTGTAAAATTGACAGTATCAAGGAAGAAAAATTGATGGGTATATAATATGTATATATCATCCATTTTAGTTTAGATTTTTCATCCCTGCTCCTGTTAAAATCAAGCCATGCTGTTGGTTTTTTATTTCAATTTTAAAGAAAAGGTTAAGAAAACAATTAAGAAAAGAATCAGACAAAATATATACAAAATAAAAAAAAATATTTACAAAAATGAACCAAAAAATAATTTTTGAAATATTAAGCATTGTATCATATTAATGTATATATTATTAAATCACGCACTCGTGCGGAATATCATCAAATACTTGAATGTAACAGTTGATGGTCTCTTTACAGGTTCTCTGTGTCTGACTGTTGCCTGATGGGTTATACCAGTCTGTAGTATGTAACAGTTGATTGTCTCTTTACAGGTTCTCTGTGTCTGACTGTTGACTGATAGGTTATACCAGTCTGTAGTATGTAACAGTTGATGGTCTCTTTACAGGTTCTCTGTGTCTGACTGTTGACTGATAGGTTATACCAGTCTGTAGTATGTTACAGTTGATGGTCTCTTTACAGGTTCTCTGTGTCTGACTGTTGTCTGATAGGTTATACCAGTCTGTAGTATGTATCAGTTGATGGTCTCTTTACAGGTTCCCTGTGTCTGACTGTTGACTGATAGGTAATATCAGTATGTAGTATGTAACAGCTGATGGTCTCTTTACAGGTTCCCTGTGTGTGACTATTGACTAAAAGGTTATACCAGTCTGTAGTATGTTACAGTTGATGGTCTCTTTACAGGTTCTCTGTGTCTGACTGTTGACTGATAGGTTATACCAGTCTGTAGTATGTAACAGTTGATTGTCTCTTTACAGGTTCCATGTGTCTGACTGTTGACTGATAGGTTATACCAGTCTGTAGTATGTAACAGTTGATGGTCTCTTTACAGGTTCTCTGTGTCTAACTGTTGAGTGATAGGTTATACCAGTCTGTAGTATGTTACAGTTGATGGTCTCTTTACAGGTTCTCTGTGTCTGTATGTTGACTAATAGGTTATACCAGTCTGTAGTATGTAACAGTTGATTGTCTCTTTACAGGTTCCCAGGATGTGTCTGACTGTGCTGTGTACTGAGAGATCAAAGAGAGAATATATGTGGTATAGTATTCATGTAATATCACCATGTTCATGTAGCTATATTATTTTAGGTCACCTGAGTCACTCAGGAGACCCATTGCTATCTCACGTTTGTCGTCGTGTATCATTGGTAGACATTTAAGTCTACTAGTACATCTTTTAAATAGGTATGAGGGCAGTAGTCATTGTGTTAGTCCTGGGGTAAGAACTGTTGCCCGAGAGCATAGGCCGAGGTCAACATCAACTTCTTACCCAGGAACTGACAATATAACTATTGTCCACATTCCCATTTGATTATTGATGTGTTAGACGAAGAGAAACATATCCTTGTGGTAATGTCAGGGCTAATTTATCTACCGGGGGGCAGTAAAAAAATGATAGCCACGTTAAGGGAATAGCAATGCAAGGAAAATAAGCTGGTAATTAACATGTATACAATAGTGGGTTCCCATTTTGCACACATTTTATGATAAGGTATGAATTGTATTTTGATATCAATTAAAGAAAGTAATAATGAGAGAGAGAGAGAGAGAGATTACATTACAGAGAACGTCAGAGAGAGTGAGATATTACATGTCTGAGAGAATAAGCAAAATGCACATGTTTACATGTATAAGAACAAGTCTCTGAGAGAGAGAGAGAGAGAGAGCAAGAGAGAGAGAGAGAAAGAGGGAGAGAGAGAGCACATCTTTCTCTCAGCAATCCAGAAAAACAGAGAGAAAGGAATATAGGGATAAAAAAAGGGGCAAAAGTAGGGAAAATATATTATTCCTTAAAAAACCCAAATATATTTCTTTTAAAATTTGACATTGAATCTATAAAACAATAATAAATCTAAAACTCTTTATTTTCATTGAACAGGTTATGACCCAGACCGCCCACATCATGGACACAGCACGCTCCTCATATAGAGTACATCAGTGTTCTAAGTGTCCGGGGGACACAGAGTACTATTGTGTATCGTGTCCATGTGATCTATGTCACCAGTGTAAAGAGAACCATGTAAAAGATCTCCAAACAATAGACCATGATGTTTTGTCACGCCGTGATATAATCAACTACATCCCAACACAAGAGATCTGTGTGAGACATCCTAGCCATGTTTATACAAAGTACTGTGAACCCTGTCAAGTTCCTGTCTGTTACCACTGCAGAAAACATAGAAATCACAAGAAGATAGATGTTAAAACAGCCTATAAAACAAAGCGACAACAACACAGAGGAACCATTCAGACCATCAGAAGTGAGGCTCTCTTTTACAGACCTGTTCTCCTGACAGGAATCAAAGCTGATGTCAAAACCTGTCACACAGAATTCTCTCCCCTTCAATCAAAGATGTTAACAAAGGCCCAAATACTGAAGGATCTCATTGACTATGTGGTATATGATCTATTGAACAATGTGTTATGTTACTTTGATTTCAAACACAGATGTAGAAAACAAAAGATAAAAATGAGCAGACATATTGGCAGACTAAGGAGATATGAACACAGATATGTACAGCCAGCATTTACATTCAGTGCACTACAATTCCTCTCATTCACAAAGACAGCCCTCCGTAAAGACATAAAGACAGCCCTCCCCCAGATACATCTTACACTCCACACCAGGCAGCTCTCCATGACTGAGTCACTCAAGAAGGAGGATGTGATGGAGTCACTGAGTGCAATCCAAATCACAGAGAGAGGAAACCGACGCGTAGGAAACCAGTGTCTGCTGAAACTGATGTCTGGTGCTGAGCTCCATCAATCTCTCACACTGAAAGGTGTTTACAATTGTTTTCACATTTCCTGTGTGGCATCAGACCGGGGCTGGGTCAGTGATTATGTAAACAATCTCATCATGACAGACACAACAGGTGTCCCTCTACATCGTGTGGAGGATTCATGTGGTGGTTTATATAGAGGATCACACACAGTGAACAGTGAGAGTGAACTGATTTATATAGATAGGAATTATAACATCAACAAACTGTCAAAGGATATGAAAACAACCACAACATTTATAGAGAGAACAGACTCTACATGGAGACTTCGGTGTGTGTACTGGTCCCCGTCCACTGAGGATCTACAGGTCGGGATGGATAACAATGATATAAAGACAGGCAAGGTAACAGGCAAGGTAGCCCGGTACAACCAGAGTGGACAACTCACACAAACCATACAGAACGACAACACAGGACGGGGACTGTATAGTAGACCTCACTATATAACAGAAAACAACAATGGGGATGTCGTGGTGTCTGACTCTAGTGCTGTAGTGGTGACAAAGCGTGGAGGAAGACATCGTTTCTCCTACACAGGACCTCCATCAGGATCAGTACTAATGCCACGTGGAATCTGTACTGACGCGCTGTCACACATCCTGGTGTGTGATGGTAGAACCAAAACAGTACAGATGATAAATAAGGACGGTCAGTTCCTGTCACATCTACTGACAAAATCACTAGAGATGGGTATACCACACAGCTTGAGTTATGATGTCAACACTCACCGTCTCTGGGTCGGATCACTGGACAACAAGAAGGTGTGTGTCTACAGGTATATCACCAGACAGGACTCTGACAGGTAAGTCTGAGTCATTATCATTCACATTAATTAGATATAGATAACTAAGACACACAGTCCGTGTTAATTATCAGTCAATAAGATACATGTAGGACATGTTTATCTGTGTGAATGTTTGTCAATATAAACAACTCATTGTTACAGGGTTAGCTGTATCTACCAGTCATTGGGATTCATTGTTTATCTAAAATAAACAGAAATTAGATACATTATTTTATTAATTAAATGTACAGTTACATGTCATTGTGTTTAGTGAATAGAAATAGCAGGTTGCTGTATTTAATTATGAAATATATCTAGAGTTACACATGTATTTGTAATCAGTTATTTTGTGATATATGTTAATTGACATAATTTAATTAATTAGATAAATAATAAAGCAAGTGTCATGGTAATCAGGTTAAAATTTTAATTTGTAGATGTAGCTTTATCATTTTATATACTGTATGTATTAATTAACAGCTAATTAATGACATGTTGTAGATGAACACAGACCTCGTCCTGATGAGGAGGCCATGTCCAGCTCAACACCAGCCGTATAATGGAGATAGCTGGGATATTGACAGGTTGTAAATGTTTCTGTACAAATCTAGTCTGCTCTCAAAACCACACATGTTGTTTGTCACTTTGTTCAACATCTGCAGCTGAAATTGAACTGTGTATAATTCACATGGACTGTAATACTGACTCCTGTTTTAAAGAAAGTGTCATGGTTAAAGTTTTAACTTGTAATTGTAGCTCTATCATTACATATACTGTATGTAATTCATTAATTAACAGCTAATTAATGACTTGTTGTAGATGAACACAGACCCCGTCCTGATGGAGACACCCGATACACGACACCTCGTCACAACAAAACTCAACAACGAAACGAAAGTAAAACTCACTGACGCATGTATTTGTAATATGTTGTTTTGTTACATATGAATTGACTTAATTTAATTAATTAGACAAATATCAAAGCAAGTGTCATAGTAATCAGGTTAAAATTTTAATTTGTAGATGTAGCTCTTTATACGGTATGTAATAATTAATTAACAGCTGATTAATGACTTGTTGTAGATGAACACACACCCTGTACTGATGGGGAGGCCATGTCCAGCTCAACACCAGCCGTATAATGGAGATAGCTGGGATATTGACAGGTTGTAAATGTTTCTGTACAAATCTAGTCTGCTCTCAAAACCACAGATGTTATTTGTCACTTTGTTCAACATCTGCAGCTGAAATTGAGCTGTGTATAATTTACATGGACTGTAATACTGACTCCTGTTCATTTCACACTTTGTGATCATCCAAACATGGCTGTCTGTTGCTGAGTGAGAAACATCATGTTATACAAGTTTTATTTTCTGAATGTGGAATATTATAAAACAAATATCCACATGAAGTCTATAATATTAAACTGAACAATTATAAATTGTAAATGTCAGATCATTATCAATTCCAAAATGTCTTTGTTTTGCTAATTATGCCATTATTATACCCTATGCAATGGAATTGTTAGAGAATAATGACTTCGACTTATCGCAGTCAGTCCTGGATTTTAAGCAAAACTTATATATTAAACAGCTGCACAGAATTTTATCATGTTTAAAATGAAACTTTTAAGGTATTTAGGACATAACGTGTAGATGTGCTTATTACTAGGAAGTTCCAATTCATTTATCTTTCTGGGAATTTTAGCCCCATTGAACTTAGAATTTTGTCCAAATGTTGAATTTAGCAATGATTTTTTACTCACCGAGACGAAGTCAGGGGGAGCTTATGCTATACCCTCAGCGTCGGCGTCCGGACCTGGTTAAAGTTTTTGTTGCAGGTCCTGTATCTAAGCCATCACTTGTCCTATCTTCACCAAACTTGCATGGATGATGCATCTGGACCTACTTATGGACTTGAAAGACTTGGATGCTGAATCTGAGTCCTAAATTTTAGATGCTGGAGGAGATTACGGTTGTTGGACCAGGTTAAAGTTTTTGTTGCAGGTGCCCTTTGATAGCAATATCTAAGTTACTGCAGGTCCATACCTCACCAAACTTGCATGGATGGTGTGTCTTATGATACTGATGCACCAGGCAGGCTGGAGTGCTGAATCTGAGCTATGGGTTTCGGATGCTGGAGAAGGTTAAGATTTTTGTAGCAGGTTTAAGTTTTTGTTGCAGGTGCCCTTTGATAGCAATATCTAAGTTACTGCTGGTCCGTACTTCACCAAACTTGCATTGATGGTGTGTCTTATGATACTGATGCACCAGGCAGGCTTGGATGCTGAATCTGAGCCATAGGTTTCGGATGCTGGAGGAGGTTAAGGTTTTAAGAGCTGGTGAAAGTTTTTTAAACAGGTGCCCTCTGATGAATATATCTTAGTTATTACTTGTCCTAACTTCACCAGACTTCCATGGAGGGTGCGTTTTATGATACTGATGCACCTGACAGGTTTGAATGCTGAATCTGAGCCTTAGGTTTCAGATGTTGGATAAAGTTAAGTTTTTTGGAACAGGTCACATGTTTAATAGATAATAGTACTATTTTAAACTTGCATAGTTGATTAAAGTGTTGTATGAATGAATCACAGAGGAAACTTCAGATGCAGAGCTTGATCTCCATTATTAAGGATGCTAAAAAATATATCTTAGTTATTACAGGTCCTTACTTCACCAAGCTTGAATGGAAGGTTTGTCTTATGATACAGATGCACCTGACAGGCATGGATGTTGAATCTGAGCCATAGGTTGCGGATGCTGGAGCAGGTTAAGGTTTTAATTGCTAGTGCCCTCTGATGATGATATCTTAGTTATTACTGGTCTGAACTTCACCAAGCTTGTATACGGATGCACCTGACAGGCTTAAATGCTGAATCTGAGCCATAGGTTTCGGATGCTGGATGAGGTTTAGTTTTTTTGGAACAGGTCAAATGTTTTATAGATGATTGCATAGTTGATTTAACTATATTATAAATGAAACGTAGAGGTTGCTTCAGATGCAGAGCCTGATCTCCATTATCAAGGATGCTAAAGAAATCTCCTACCTCACTCAAACCTGCTCGATAGACAGATGTGTTTGTTGATAAATGATATAACATGATTTCAATGATATAGTATTGTATGGTATGAAACAATATTGTTTGATATGATACAATATAATATCATATGTAATATTATAAAAAGTTATATGATACGATATGATATTGTATCAATTTTTTGATATTTTATGTTATGATATTGTATCATCATATCGTTATGTATAGTATTGTATATTATGATACAATATTGTATAATATTATATTGTATTATTAATTTATTATTTTATCACATATTACTATTAAATTAAGATATTGCAAAATATGATATTGTATCCTATGATACAATTTTGTATATTCTATAATATTGTATACGATATTGTATAATATGATATTAGTTTCTGTAATATAGAATTATATCATATGAAGTTGTATAATATGATACTGTAATAGTATGTTATATTGTATCATACGATATTGTATAATATGATATTGGTTTATAATATGATATATTATCACATCACATGAAATTGTATTGTATGATATTGTAAAATATATTATTGTATCATATGATACAATATGTATGATATAATATTTTATTATATAATATTTTACTTTATCACATAATATTTTGTTTTCCCTCGGACTGAAATGCCACACTTTCATTGGTTTAAACATAGCACGTAATTACCTCATATATCTCTATGTAGGCACCGTGAGGATTATTATTAGGCAATATGGCCATCATTGGCCGCCGCTTCGCCTACTCATTTCGACATTTCATATTTAACACAGAAACCGTGTTCCGTAAGTTCTTAAAATATTTTGAGTAGTTGCCCTTTGAAATTCTTTAAAATTAGAGTAGTTGCCCTTTAAATATTGACGTCACATTGTTGTGTCTGGAGCAGAACAAAATGGCAGCATCGAGATTTGCTCAAATCTCTGCAGAGGAAAGGGAAAAAACCTTTAAAATTGAATAGCAACAAAACATTGTAAGAAAACATTAGTGAAGCGAAGGTTTTCAAAGAGAATTTAAAAGGTGAGGTTAATATTTTAAAAAGTTTAAATGAGTTAAATTGGACGAGATGTTCGGGAACTTGTATATATGAATTGTTTGCGTAGATTATCGCTTTTGTGAATTAATGTGTCACTTGATAGTCCTCGGGAAAACAAAACACTTATTAGGTTTTTTACTGACTCACTACAGAAATGATCGGCTTTGCCTCCCCATCTATGAGATTTATCAACCCCAAATATTTCTGTAGTGAGTCAGTAACAAACCTAATAAGTAAAAGTATCATTTGATATGATACAATGTTGCATCAAATTATATTGTATCATATGATACAATATCATATTATGTTTCAAAAATGATACAGTATCATACAATGTCATACTATATTATACAATAAAATATCATATGTTTCAATGTTATGATGTATTATGTAATATGATATTGTAATATAATACTATATTGGTTTATATATTATGATATTGTATTATTTGATCAAATACAATAACGTATAACACAATACAATGTCATATCATACGTTACAATATCATATCTCATCATTGTTTATTATGGTATTTTATTGTATTATATGATATATGTTGTAAATATGATTGGATGCAATTTTTAATGTTATATTATTGTATTAATTAACAAATGAACATATGATTATCATACAATTCTTTAACAGATGATATACGATATTGTGTCAAAACAGAATCCATGAATATCCAAGATCATAAATGTGATTTTCATTTAATATGATAAAGGTGGTCTCTTAAAGGTGAAGTCTCATAAGGGTAATGTCTCGTCTCGGTGAGCTTTGCAATCTGTGATTACCTATGTTTTTGTAGGTAGTTAGAACACAATGTGTTGATTTGCACATTTCTAGGAAATTTTAATTAAATGTTTTGTCTTCAAATTTTGAACCATTAGAATGTCGTATGTTGCTGTTTAAGACAAATGATTAAATATGTGCATAATTGCAGAAAGTTTTGATGTGATGATGTTTTGCTAGTAATGCCCTTTATCATTTTTAGCTAACTGAACTGAAAGCTCAAGTGAGCCTTTCTGATCACATTTTGTCTGTCGTCTGTCTGTCTGTTTGTTTGTCTGTCCTCTGTCCGTCAACTTTTCAGATTTTCAATATCTCCCCAAGAACTACTGGGTCAATTTCAACCAAACTTGGCACAAAGCACCCTTAGGCAAAGAAGATTCAAAGTTGTGAAAATTAAGGAAGCTGCCCCTTTTCAAGGGGAGATAATTAGGATTTATGTATCCCAATCTGAGAGAAATTCAAAGCCACCCTCCCATCCCTTTAATTAAGGTGGTATGGAACATCTGTCAATAATGATGTGAATTAAAGTACATAACTATTGAAATACTTTCATTGGTTTAGAATTTTCTTTCACAATATTTTACCAAAAAATATGTTTTAGAAAATTTTGGAAAAGTAATAAATTTTTCAAACCCGACTCGAACTCGTGACTTACAGGTCCGTAGTGAGCCCTCTAACCCACTGCACTACGCTGTAAGGTAACAATGATGGGAAAGAAACTTTTTATAAAATTACACTTGATTTATTGTTTATTTCGATAAATGATACGACACAACATGAAGGTGTCCCATACCACCTTACATGTAAATAATGAATTTTAATCAAAATTTTGATTTATTCTGTTCATTTAACAATTTTTTCAAATTCGCATCAGTTGCAATCAGCCGGTACCAGAATTACATGCTTCCAGATTTACTTTTTTGCGTACTGAGTCATCAGAAAGCGGTGTAGAATGCCACCTTAATGCATACTCTGCCATTCATGATGTGTAGCGTTGTCAAGTAATGGGAGAACATGGGGTGTTTGAGCTTGCTCACTCTTTCCTTCTTGTCCAAGTATTTGGTATTAATCATTTAATAGTATTATAATTTTTTTTTTCAGGAGGAGACAGTAGAAAACCTTCCCGGATTATCCATAATTCCAATGGAGTTACAGAAGCCAAATAATTACCGATCATCAACGGACTTTGTGTTCTGTGCGTGGACTCTACATAAACAACGTTTCATGAATGGACTCTGTATCTGTGTAGGTGAACAAAAATAACGCGTCATCAATGGTCACTGTTGCTGTGTATGTGAACTCTGCACAAAAATAACGCGTCATCAATGGTCTCTGCGTTCTGTGTACATGAAATCTGCACAAAAATAATGTATCTGTGTGCGTGAACTCTACATATATAGCGCGCCATCGATGGACTCTGTATCCGTGTGCGTGAACTCTACATATATAACGCGCCATCGATGGACTCTGTATCCGTGTGCGTGAACTCTACATATATAACGCGTCATCGATGGACTCTGTTTCTGTATAGGTGACCTCTACATATATAACGCATCCTCAATAGACTCTGTGCTCTATGTACCTAAACTCTTTATGACTAAGGCATCATCAATGGACTCTGTCTTTTGTGTACGTGAACTCTTCTGTAATTTGTTATCACACGTTTTTTTATTATCACACGTTTTTTATCAATTTTATCTAAGTGTAAATTTTGTTAGTATATAATATGTTTTACATATCTAAGCTCCTGTAATTTCTTGTATCATTCGGTGCTAGGACGGAGATGTCCATTACAATTGTAGCCAATGCGTCACATATTGTTTTTTTTTTGTAATTTTGATTTTTACACAAGAAATCTTTTATGTTGTAATAAACATTATATTCAATAGGGAATAACTCAAAATGTGTATTTTTCAGTCAGGATGAAAAAACAGTTATTCCCCTTAGATAATTTTCATAAGATGAAGTTTTACCTAAAAATGAGAAATGAATTTGATGGTGTTTATCCCTGACAGTTTTATTGGTAGGATTGATCATTTTGAAAGAAGTGATCTGATAAGCTTTTGATAAGAATTTGATAAGTTTTCAATGGGTTTTTTTAAACAATGTTATGTAGTTTTAATTTCAATATATTAATAGTTGATGTTAGTTTTTAATTCATTAAGTTTGAGCTGTGCCTGTGTAACAATTGGTGCATCATATATTGCTTGTTATGCGCAAAAGGTAGGTCACAATGACCCAATTAGAATTATGGTAGTTTATAGTGAAACTACAATTTCTATTTGATTTCTAATTCTATTTGATTGAAAAAATAAACTAACTTGTGTTTTAGAAATGATGTACCATTAATTATACCAGAAGTCATATACTCATGTATATATCAATTTGAAAGTAGGTCATGATGACCTCAATTTGTATTTAGCATGTTGTTAATCCTATGTGTTTGTTAATGGTGTGTAAGCATATTTCTCACACTCTGTATCTCTGTTGACCAGATAGATAGGACAACTCAAGTTAATGTCATTTATTTGGAGAAATATTGTACGCAAGTTTAAGCGAGATGATTTTTTTGGTGTTTACCCACACAATAAACCTGATTAAATACATTTATAACGTATATATATAGTATTATGTTTATTTTTATTGTGTTTACTCTGTTTACTCTTACCATGAAAAACATAATACTTGTATACAAATGATGTTTGGGGAAATGTAGCGAGCTGTAGATAAAAGTCAATAAACTTGAAGTAACATGTCTATATTGTTTGTCTTTTTTCATAGTCAGGCAGTACTGTAATACATGGTACAAAATGAGGACACGGATTAATCAGACTTCACCATTATTAACAGTTCAACGTATTCAGACAATACTAGCGCATCATGGAAAATATGCCACCAGAGCAATTGCTATTCATAATGCCGTGTTCACTAAATAATCGTTGTTTATTACTTATATTTGCATTTTACCACTCGCAAATACCCTGTATTGGCCTAGACCTAGACATTAAGGTATTGCATCAAAAATAAACATTCAGACTTTAATGTATCCTTTATGACGTCATAGTATACAGACAAAGCAATTGCGATTATAGAAAAATAATTGCAGTTCCTCTGTATAGGCTTACAGTGGGAAAGAACAATGGATATGCAAATATTTTATTATGGCAGCTTGGTTCATCCTTAAGCAGTATTATAAACACTGTTATTATACTGTAGTTTTTTTTAGCTTACCTGAACAAAAGGTTCGAGGGAGCTTTACTGATCACCTGTTGTCCGGCGTCCGTCCGTCTGTCTGTAAACTTTTTACATTTTACATTTATGGAAAGGGGATTTTAAATTATGAAAATAAAGGGCGCAGCCCTTTTCCAAAGGGAGATAATTGAGAAACATTGAATATAGGGTGTGTGTCCTTAAAATCTTCTTCTCAAGAACAACTGAACCAGAAATGCCAAAATTCACACAAAAGCTTGCTTATATAGTGAAGATTCTAAATTATAAAAATCATGACCCTCAGACCTAAACTGGCATGGGGTTTTAGTTGCGGTTCGAAGTTTAACATTGAAATACGTAGAAAAGATCATGATTAAAAATCTTCTCCAAAACCACAACAACAGAAATGCCAAAATTTACACCAAAAATAGTTTCTATTGTGAAAGTTCTAAAATGTAAAAATCCTGACATTCGGACTAAATTTGGGGCCTTAGGCGGGGTTCAAATTTTGATTTAGAAATACATAGGAAACTGTTGATGAATTTTCTTCTCAAGAACAACTGCACCAGAAATACCAATATTTACACCAAAGCATGTTTATATAGTGAAGATTCGAAAATGTAAAAATTGTGACTCTCGGACCAAACTGGGGCCCCAGGCGGGGTTCAAATTTTGATTTAGAAATAGATAGGAAAATGTTTAAATATTTTCTGCTCAAGAACCACTGCACCAGAAATACCAATATTTACTCAAAAGCTTCCTTATATAGTGAAAATTCAAAATTCTTAAAATCGTGACCCTCAGACCAAAGCTGAGGCCCGAGGCGGGGTTCAAAGTTTGGCATAGAAATTCATAGGAAAATGTTAAAAATTGTCCTCTCAAAAACCACTGCACCAGAAACGCCAATATTTAGACCAAAGCCTGTTTTTATAGTGATGATTCTAAATTGTAAAACTCGTTTAAATCTTCTTCTAAAGAACCACTGCACCAGAAATGCCAATATTTACTCAAAAGCTTATTTATACAGCGAAAAAAATTGGGTTCTGAGGCGGGGTTCAATGTTTAACGTATATAGAAAAAATCTTTACAAATTTTCTTCTGAAGAACTACAATGCTTCAATTTGTGAGATTACTATGCAGGCATCCTTAAATAATGTAATCTATAAAGGCGTGACCAACGGACTAATACTAGGGCCCCCAAAGCTAGAGGTTTAAAGTTTAACATAGAAATATATATTATGAAAATTGTTTAAAATTTCCTTTATGTGAACTAAATAATCTACAGTTTGTGAAATTACTAAGCAAGCATCCTAAGATAGTGTAGATTTTAATTTGTTAAAGCTAACCAAAATCCACAGAACAATACTAAGGCCCCAAAAGGGTTGAAAGTTTAAAATAGAAATAGCATATGCTACGAAATGAAATGTTACAAAGAATTGTTGTTCAGGTGAGCGATGTGGCCCATGGGCCTCTTGTTTTAATAAGCATTTAATGTCAATTGTCATACGGTTGTGTTATAAATTTTGTTAAAAACCGCGCTATACAAAAAAAAATACATGTACAAACCTTAATATCCACCTTGTTGCAGCAGGCACTTCAACACATGTAACGTTACACCGCCATCACGCACTTTACAGATGTATCTTTACCCTACAGCCACGCATTTATATGCATATACTGTAAACACACGGAATTTAACATATATACCATATACCACGCAATCAGGTAGTTTAATTTTAACCTTTACTCCGCAATGACGCAATGACGCACTTTGACGCATAAACCAGAAATTCATACAAACGCTCTATAATTAAGTCACTAACAGTTACTTCACAATCATGCATTTTAACATCACTGTCACACACTTTAAAACATTTACAGATTCCCCACAGTCACTCATTTATTCGCATTTACTGTAACCTTTGAGGTAGATACCGTTATCCAACAAAGACGTATTTCCATGGCATACAGTTACCTGCAATCAGACACTTTGCATATATCGTTAACCCACAATTAAGCACTTTGAACATTATAGCATTGAATGATTTATTTTTGACGTCGTGTCAATAACTGCCGTTAGGTGGGCAGACAAATTGAATAACGCGCGTTATGATAATTTGTCTGCTCACCTGCAGCAGTTATTGACACAACGACGTCAAAAATAAATTATTTAATGCTTATATTTATATTCCCCTACTGATGAAATTGATTATTCACTTAAATAAATCGATATAAATTGCAAATAACGGAGGGAGTAAATTAGTAACAACAAGAACAGCTTTTTATATTAAAAAAAAAAATCGATTTAAACTGGTAATCTAAAAGACTGTTGGGATGAGATCGACGAGCATGAAAATGTAATCCATAAAAAATGACTCTTAAAATTTTGCTTTTAATTATAAAGTCAATTTTTGGAAGAATAACTGTAAAACATGATGTTTTGACAACATTTCTAAAATGTATTTTTTCACCGATAACATAGAAATCACTGTTTGAGAATTTCTTATGTAAATTACTTGTAAATTGATACGCAGTTAGTAGGTGTTGCATTTAGAGGCATTTAAATATCACACTGAATTTAATGGAAAAACACAGTAGAATGTAAATATAACTAATTGTCCACACATTATCTACACTTAGGCTATAAATCTTATCAGTATCTTTATCGCCCATCTAATCTCACCCCCTGCTGACCACTAATTATATAATTTTGTTATACTTTCATGTTAAATACTGAAATCTGATTGGTTAAGACGCAGTTAATAATATTTACTTTTACCCTCAGCGTTAGCAACGCACCTGGCAACGGGTAACATTAAAAAATGTTACATGCGCGAAAATTATGCGCGTACGGTTCGCTGTAGAATTCACGTTATTCCTATATAAAAGCAGTAAAATTTTCTTAAAATTTTTAAAAAAGACATTCAGTATAACAAAATAAATAGTGCCTGTTTGGGAGGATAACAGTTGAAATTGACACCCCTCGAAAACCATTGTCAACCTCCGCTTCGCGTCGGTTGACAATGGTTTTCTCGGGGTGTCAATTTCAACTGTTATCCTCCCAATCAGGCACTATTTATATAATACAGTGTATTGACTCCTGATAGTCAGGATCCTAAAATGTGCTCCTGATCGTCAGGAGCGGATCTTTGGTATATATAGCGCGACAATAGCTAGTATAGTCAGAATTTATAACTTACTTAGACAGTCACTTACTTAGACAGATAGTCAGACTTCCTCTTGTTTACTTAGCAATTGGATCATTAATTCCGTCGATGTTTTGGATTTACGTGTATATGTGATTGTGTTTACTTGGATTTTATATTGTGGATAATTTGTTTGGAATGTTTATATTTGTGATGTGTTATAAACTGTAGACTATAGAAATTTGGCATCTATTTTCAAAATGTGAGGAACAAAGATCATGGAAACTGAAATCATTAAAGGTGTTGTAAGACCGCTCGGTGCGGCGCTACACATTTACCTATAATCTAATATCTAAACCAGGGATGGGGTAATGGTAATTTGTAATGGTAATTGAGAGTAATTAATTACAAATTTTGATGTAATTGAAAGTAATGTGTAATTGGCGAAATTTTCAATTACATGTAATGGTAATTTAATTAATTACTTTCAAAAAATGCATGTAATTCCAATGTTACTTTTCAATTACTTTCAATTATACACTGATGAACATATAAAAATGAAGCTTTCAAATACCCATTGTTCCCCACACTAACAATGGTACAAAGTCAAGTTAGGAAGAATAGTTAAAAAGCTTTGAACTATTATTATATATATCATACTAAATATTTTTCAAAATGGATTTTTTCACTGATTCAATATTTAATGATAAGTTTCCCAAATTTAATTAAGTACATGTATTTGATGATTGGTTTGATCCCTTTTTGCTTAAAAAATACTTATTTTCCTTCGTATTAGAATAATTAGTGTGTCAATTGTCATTAAGTTAGTCTAAAACATCACTGTTTAATTTACAAACAAAATTAGTGTTATCAAAATTTATATATAAACTATCAAGTCATGCTTTGTAATTAATACACAGAGCTAAAATGCATGGCTTCAAATGGGTGTTAAGTTTTTGGTGCCTGACATGTCCACAGGGTGTGTTCCCTTATTGCTAACATTTTGATAATTAGGTAGAGAACAACAGGTGTAAATTGTGTTTTGATAACAATTATAGTCTGCCCTCTACCTGAGATTTAACCTGTACTTTGGCATTGTATTTACAAAGAAAAAAAATATTTTTTAAAAATGCAAAGGAGAAAGTTTTCATATAATAGTTTTGCATGCAGGAAATATTTTAGTTGACATGATAGGTGTAGGTTAGGGTATATGACTTTTAAATGTTTATTGAATATTAAGGTGGTATGGGACACCTCCATATTGTGACTACCAATACCTGCGTATTGAAATAAACAATTAAACCAAATTTATACTTTTTCAAAAAACTTATCAGAGTAGTTAGCAAATTCTCAAGCAGTGATTTTTCTTTTATTATGAGGAAATTTTTATTCATATAATAGACATACGTCCTGAAATGTTTATGTGTTGTAGATAAATCATGGTTTTAGTAAATTTTGATGAAAATGTAATTTGTAATTTAATTAATTACTTCTGCAAAGTAAATGTAATTTAATTAATTACATTTGAAAACTCTTGTAATGGTAATGGTAATTTAATTGAAGAATTTAAGCAAGTAATTGTAATTTAATTAATTACTTTCCATTGTAATTGACCCCATCCCTGATCTAAACCAGAGACATAAAAAAAATTATGTCTCTGTCTAAACGTAAAAATAAAATAAAAACAAAAAAAAAATTATTTTGCTGTAATTCGAAAAATAAATTGCTTAATATGTGTAATGTTATATTCCAGAAATCAAAAGAATAACATTATTCTGCCGTTTTTAGCGTTTTAAAATCTATTTTAAAATAAAAATGACATTCTCTGTTACATCCAGGTTTGATAACGAATATTCTCCGTATGGATTAGCTTTGTACTGTTTATATGCACATAGATAACTCGTTCGCAAAATATTCATTTGTTTCCTTAACAAACATTAAACTGTTTTCTTTGCTTATCTCCTATTTAATCATGAACTGAATTAAGATATATATATTCGTTTTTTACACAATACACGAATTAATTCATTTTGTAAACATAGTGATTTCATGAAACAAAACTGGTCGAGGTACTTTGATGACGACCGGTACCATAAAAAAGAAACAAATCAATTGAAAGCATTATTTTCCGGATAATAATTTTGCCCAGTTGTAATTTTATAATAGACATCTAATTTTTTGTGAACAAACTGAATAAATAGCGAAGGATGATAATTTATCTAATTGCATTTGAATTCATTTCAATAAAATCGATGCATTGTTGAAAACGCTCTAAACGATTTATTAGTTTGCCCCCTTTTGTGCCCCTGTCGGCGATAGAGAATTTGTGACGTCACTCAAAATAAAAAAAAATCAGAGAAAATCCGAGTTGCATATGTAGAGAGCCATGGCAAATTTTAGAAACGTTCATCCTCGTTAATTGTCGAACAGATATGTTATTGTTCGACACTTGTTACTTGCAATCCGCGAAATGAGTAATTCTGAGGTAACAAAGCCTCGGGCTGTTTGTGTACAGAAAACTGATGGCACTGTTTGTGTACAGAAAACTGATGGCACTGTTTGTGTACAGAAAACTGTGCCTGAATCGACGTCAGGTTTTCTTGATGTCAACGAGTCGGCATCGACTTTCTCGGATATTCCCCCCGACCACACATACACGGTGCCACCAGACACCATAACGACTACGCCTCTGCATAACAGAAAACAACGGATGTCTAAAGGGACAACGGTTAATACGCCAGCACGTAAAGGGTTTATCGTTAACAGTACCCTCAATGCGGAAACACCGGCCAAACCCTTGGCAAAAAGAGCGACGGACTCTCAAGAAGTGGTAGTGAGTGGATTGGAGATTGGCCACAAGTTTCAGGTCTCGTCAAGAGAGCTGCCTCCAGGGTTCTCTGCTTCCGATTATAGAAGTTTGACATCAGCAGACACGGTGCATCCCCATGCGAACGGCTGTCTCCACAATTCTTTTCTTGGTCTTTTCGAAATGTTGCATATATTGCAGGGTAATTCCCATCCAAAGTGTTATTCAAGAATTCCCCGTGGTGTAAAGAATAATGTGTTTTTTATTATTCGTAGCTCTGAAATTGTTCCAAATGGCCACATCTGCCAACGTTGGACAATAGCTGATGATTGTGGGGCTTGGGGAAGGAACGCAGGCGTTTCCAAAACAAGTTTCATTAAATCGGATTCGGGGAGACTTGAGGTCGTTTACTTGAAGGATGGTAAATACGGATGTCGGAGAGAAATAAAGGGGAAACTTGAAATATTCGCACTGGAACCTCAACCCGACCCATCACAGGTTATAAAGCTTTGTCGGTTTAATGCGCAATTGAAATCGGATCAATCCTATAAGAAACGAGTCTCATGGATAGAGAGTAAAACTACAGAAAGAATATCTGTAGTTGAATATTTGGGGAAATATCCGACTATTGTTGGCCATGGAAAGCGGGAAATTGATATTGTTTGGACATCTAGTACAAAATTGCAAGAAGTTTCAGATCGTTTGGAAGGTAAACGAAAAAGGGCTACTCTTTCAGAAAAATCAAAGCAGCAATGTGGTTTAGGAAAGAAGAAGGGATCAGTAAAGAAAACAATCAAGGCACAAGTTGATAATCAAGTTTTATCCAACCAGTTCACCGGAGAAACAGATATATCCTCACTAGATCTTAGTGCATGCACAGCGTTAACAGAAATCGCCAATGAAACTGTAGGTCAACTAGCTCACGCCCTTGCCAACGGTATCCTCAAAGGTTCGTTCCTCAATTTTAACGACTTGCTCCCGCTGCTGAAGACTTATGACTTTTCAAAATGTCATCAAATAATCCCTTCAGGCATTAAAAACAATGTCTATTTTGTCGTGCAGAACTCATCGAGTATCTGGAAACGCTCTCAAAAGGAACGGAGTTTTTTCCCTGACGACTGCGGAACTTGGAATGGATCCGGAGCAGCTTCGCCGACGACGTACTTCATCAAAACCGAAACTTGTGAATACAAGTCAGCATTACTGAAAAACGACCAATACTGCTACCGAAGGATTGTAGATGGTAAAACCAGCTACTCGGTAATCGAGCCACAACCGGACCCTTCAGATGTATTGAAGCTTTGTCGTTATTATACAAGTCTGAAAGTCGACCCCTCTTACAAGAAAAGGGTGTCATGGGTAGATGATGGAGGTATTGAAAGTATTGCTGTCGTAGAGTACCTTGGTATATTTCCAGGTATTCCGGTATTGAAAACCACAACAACAGAAAAACCAAGACAAGCGAAACGGAAAATGCCTAAACAGAATAACTTGACCGAGAGGTATGGTGCATCAGAATCTCAGATTGGTGAAGAAAATGATCACACGCGCTCAAAATTGGTAAAAAGAAACTCTCCTCAGAAAGTTACTGAATCCGGAACCAAATCATTGCCAGTTTGGACTCTAACAGACGTTGAGGGTTCGACAGAGTTCGCTGCAAGTTTATTGTCATCTATTAACGACGATGTTCCAGTGAATGAATCAAAACGAGCAAAAGACAACGGTCGTCTTAAAAAATCATTCCTTAAATTAGAAGATTTAATGAACATACTTGAGAGTTGCCCTTATTTAGATTCGCACCCAACAATTCCCTTAGGTATTAAAGACAACGTTTATTTTGTTGTTCAAAACTTTGTAAGCATACGTAAACGTTCTTACAATGAACGGGGTTCTTTTCCGGATGACTGCGGATCTTGGAATGGGTCGAATGCTGGCTCTCCACATACCTATATATTCAAGACGGACTCCGGGGAATACAAATCAGTGAGGGTGAAAAAAGGCCAGTTTATGTTTAAAAGGATTGTGGGGGGTAGAACGGAGTTGCTTCCCCTAGACCCTCAGCCCGACCCCTCCCAAGTTGCGAAGCTCTGTCGGTATTACACTACTTTGAAAGCCGACTCGTCTTACAGAAAGAGGGTTTCATGGATTGAAACTGAGAGTGCAAAGGAAGAGTGCATAGCAGTCGTGGAGTATCTGGGAAAATATCCACGTGAACCGACTCGTGGAAAACATGAGGACAAACCGACCAAGATGGGCAAAAAACTCACTTCTCAAGCAGCTGAAGGAATTGAACCGCCCAAATCAAGAAAAATGTGTGGAGAAAAAAGTGTGTCCAAGAAATCATCGGAATTGATCTCAAATAGTATGCCAGTTTGGACGCTGGAGGATTGCCATATGTTCACACAAAATAAATCTGACGTGTCAGTGAATGAGTCAACGTTCCCTGTTAATGAAACTGTTTGTGCTGAAGCCAGTGGTGTTCTCCAAAACTCCTTTCTTAGTTTAGAGGTTTTGATAGAAACTCTCCAAAACTTGTCACATTCAGCCGTATATACATCTATTCCGTTAGGCAGTAAAAACAATGTTTACTTTTTAGCTCAAGAATCTGCTAAAATTTCGAAGAAGTATAGACAGGTGCCGTTTGTCGATGATTGTGGGGCTTGGGATGTTTCTTCAGCAGGCTGTACCAAAACACACCTATTGAGATCAGAGACAGGCGGATACAAGACATTAGTATTGAAAAATGGCGTGTATGTTCGTCGGAAAGAAACAGCGGGAAAAATCAAGTACGAGGAACTTGATCCACAACCTGATCCTTCTCAAGTACTGAAGTTGAGTCGTCGCTATTCTTGTCTAAAAGGAGTCTCCTCTTACAAGAAGAGAATATCGTGGTTAGACAGTGGGAGCACAGATCTGGTTTACGTCGTGGAATATTTGGGAATATTTCCTGGGCTACCTGTTGATTCCAGCTATGAAGTAACCAGAGCAAAGAAGGATGAGGTAAACGAAGACACGTCTGATGTTGATTTTGACGAATTCAACGAACATCCAGACGAAGGTCGTATTCAGGATGTGGAAGATCGGAGCAAGAAAAAGAGACGCAATGACACGGAACAGCCCAAACTAAAACACAATATTGAAGCACACATTTTGGAATTGGAAATGTCGCCAGCAGAGGTGAAAACTATTGTGAAAAAAGACAAATATACGCCATTTTGTATTGTTCTTTATTCAGATGATCAAATAGCAGATATAAGAAACATTTGTTGTACCAGGAAGAGTGTACTTACCGTGGAAAAAACGTTCAAATTCGGTGACATGTTCGTGACGAGTACGTGCTTTAAGCAAATTAAGGTAATGAAAGAGAAAACTGGAGAATGTCCTATCTTTATAGGGCCTTTACTGTTACACGATAATTGCGATGTGAAATCGTATGAAACCTTATTCAGTCTCATTGAAACTTGTTTAACTGAAACAGAAAAATCAAAACTAGTTTTAAGTTGTGACAAAGAACTCTCACTTGTGACGGTATTAACGAACGTTTTTCCAGAAGCCACGCAGCTACAGTCTGCGAAAAATGTTAGTGAAGGCAAGACACAGAGCTTATGTGATGATGGAGACAAGAAGGCCACAGGAGATCAGATAATAGATCTTGACGAGGTCATTCAAGCTGTAGACAGCATCCTCCCAGATGGAGTTTCAGTAGGATGTTCAAGCGAAATCAATCAGCGAATAAGTTCAGAACTCGTTGAAATGAGTTGGATGAGCGATAAAGGTAGACCGTTACATCAGGTTTTGAAGCAGTGCGTTCGCTGGAAATCACAACCACTAGAAAGTTTGACTAGCACCTTATCAAACCTGATTCGATCACAGTACAAAGAGTTGAGAAAAGCGCTTATTGGATTTGGGAATTATAAGTTAACAGAAACATATAAACAGTTCAGAATATCGCAATCGGCTTGGACATCTAAATCTACAGAAGAACGAGACAGACATTACCATCGATTTTGTTTGTATTTCCCAAGACACCAAACTCAGGTTTCACCAAAAGATGGGGGAAAGGCGACAATAAAAAGGCCTCTTAGTAAATTAGGCAAAAGAAATGCTGCAAAATAGACTGATTCAGTTCTCAGTAGTGTGGTTTTGATTTTCCCTACACATTATTTCATTCAATTTTTTATTACATGAACTCGGATATTTACTAATTAATTTGTAACCCTGGATACTATTGTGATTGTTGATTTACGGCCTTTTTTCCCTAAGATTACAAATGAAGATATTTTACATTGTATCAGAAAACACAGGGTGAAAAATGGATTTCTGAAATCTAACGTAAAGGAAGTTAACGAGGTATTGAAACTTGACTAAAATTAATAGTTAATCAAATTAAAAATACAAGACTGCACGGAAACACACAGCTTAAATGAAATAAAACCAAAGGAAGTTGCTTACAAAACTCATATTTTTATGGGCTTTTCAACCTCAATTTTATGTTTGATGTAGAAATTTTAAACATAATGATAATGTATTGTTGGTATATCATGCTTGGAAAAATATTTTACCTGGAATTCTTCAGACTGTATTATGGAGTGTACAATGTATATTCATTTATGTCAAATACAAGTCAAACATACTATTTTATTTTGAGGATTTATTGTGAAATACCAAGTGCAAAATGTCATGATTTTGCTAAATTTTTGCTGTACCACAGCCTGTCAAATATCCGACGTGCATTGCTTATAACACAGTCATTTATAAATTGTATGTAAATTAATTAAAATACATGTGTTTAGTGAACCAAACAAGGTTATAAAAACGATTTATATGCAGGAATTGCAGAATATTCATTAGATTTATTACCATTTATAAAGAACATGTATGAGTTACAACGACGTAATACAAAACAAAATGTTGAAAACTTACTGCAAATAGAGAAATATTGCCCCCCCCCCCCCCTTAATAAAATAAAATGGCACTCGTTCGTTTTGCCCTCATTGTCAAGGGCGTATTTAATGGTTTTATAGGTTCGTGTTGTAGACGTAGTTTCGAGTAAATTATCTTTATCTTTCAAAAGGAAATATTACTAAATAACTGAATTTATTAATTCATGGATCAGAGGTATCTACGAATTTACAAAAATTGAACCACCACGAAATGTAATAAATCCAGCACACTGTGTTATACTATTGTTAACTTTTTTTTACCTTGATTGCAACTTATTGACCTTTACATATTTTGTATCTCAAGGTCAATCATTGGTATGAAAATATGTCTAAATGACATCATAAGGTTCCGTTTTTAAGTAGCCTTAAAAACCGTAGATAATTGACCTACATGTTAGGAAAAATTAGATATACTTTGTTTTTAAAGGTCAAGCGTTTTCTGAAAAATATAGTCCGGGCACTAACTTATAATTTCTTGATCATATATACTTTAAAAATGTATCATAAATAGATGATTTAAAACCTAGCTGAACTCTACCAAAACCTTGACCTAATAATTCAAAGTTTGAGATCATATATGAAAAAATCATATACTGAATATTCTTTTCTGAAAGGCTTCGAACTTAAAACAGATTTTAAAAGAAGAACAATGATAATACAATACCCTCTCCGAAAGAGAAGGGGGTATACTGTTTTGTCCTTGTCTGTCCGTAACAAAAAATTCTGTCGCTAAGTTCTCAGCAACTATTTATTGCAGATAGTTGAAATTTTAACACACGATGTGTTTAGGCATGCCATATCGTGGTATATATTTTTGTACCAATTGGACGTCAACTTCCTGTATAATGACGACTTTATTTTTAGCCTAAATTTCCAACACATTTTCGTCAAATATTTCTCAGCAACTATTTATCGCAGATGCTTGAAATTTTAACACACATTTTGTTTAGGCATGTCATATCGTGGGATATATTTTTTTTACCAGTCGGACGTCAACTTTTTGTTAAGGTTGTCCATCCATAACTGTCATATTTCATATCTCATGAATTGCAAGTTGGATTACTAAAATCTTAGTGTCATTTCAAAGGGTTTATTTAAAAATATAGATTCATCTTTAAGATTTTGAAAATTTTTGAATATTAACAAATTTATCCCATCTTGAAATTACCATTGAAGTTTATGGGAAAAATGCATTTTTAAATATATCTTTATAGTACAAAGAATTTTCTCACAAATCTCTTGGTAAAAAGCTGCAAAAGCTTCACATGTCTTTGATAATGTTAAAAAAATTAACATATTACCGTACATATTTTTAATAATATAATTTTACTAATTTATGCAAGAGGCAGATAACTCTTTAAAAAAGTTCTCCGAGTGCAAAAAGTTCATTTAATGGACTGCATACATATTCCCGAGTTTGGTTTAAGTCGGCCTCATATAAATTTCAAAATAGATAATCAATATAGTTCATATCAACCAAAGTTGTTGAATTCACCTCAGTTATGGATGGACTACCATAAATGACGACTTTGCGTATTTTGCATATTCACATTACAGCGGGGAGGTCACAAGAGAGCATTGGCTCACAGGTATCTTGTTTCGTTCGGCGGTTTAAAAAACCGCGTGTTGTTTTTCAATGGCTTTTTAAAAAGTGTATAACCTCTTTCACACAAATCCAAAACATTTGCGTTTTAAAATTGACATCAACTGTTTATATTTCGTTGCTAGTACCACTTTAACGTACAGACTTTGATATAAATATATTTTCCCCAAAAATATGAAAATTAACATAGTAATGAGTTTAAAATTATGAAGCAAATTCTTAGTTTTGGAGTTATGATAAATATAGAAAAGACCCGAAGGGATAAAAACGAAAAAAGAGTTGCTTTCATTTTGAACGCAGATGGTCAAACGTTGTTAATTACGTTTTTATGAACAGATAACCCAGTCACCATGAACCTTTAAGAAAAACAATTAATAAAACGTATAATATTAAAACAATCACAATTTTAATCTAGAAAATAAATTCGATATTAACAAATCTGAACCATCGTTACTCATTGTTCAGTTGTTAGGTGTATCGCTCTACTGTCATAGTATGTTCAAGTCTCAGTTGTATCGCTCTACTGTCATAGTATGTTCAAGTCTCAGTTGTATCGCTCTACTGTCATAGTATATTCAAGTCTCAGTTGTATCGCCCTACTGTCATAGTATGTTCAAGTCTTAGTTGTATCGCTCTTCAGTCATAGTATATTCAAGTCTCAGTTGTATCGCCCTACTGTCATAGTATGTTCAAGTCTTAGTTGTATCGCTCTACAGTCATAGTATATTCAAGTCTCGGTTGTATCGCTCTACTGTCAGAGTATGTTCAAGTCTCAGTTGTATCGCTCTACTGTCATAGTATATTCAAGTCTCAGTTGTATCGCTCTACTGTCATAGTATGTTCAAGTCTCAGTTGTATCGCTCTACTGTCAGAGTATGTTCAAGTCTCAGTTGTATCGCTCTACTGTCATAGTATATTCAAGTCTCAATTGTATCGCTCTACTGTCATAGTATATTCAAGTCTCAGTTGTATCGCTCTACTGTCATAGTATGTTCAAGTCACAGTTGTATCGCTCTACTGTCATAGTATGTTCAAGTCACAGTTGTATCGCCCTACTGTCATAGTATGTTCAAGTCTCGGTTGTATCGCCCTACTGTCATAGTATGTTCAAGTCTCGGTTGTATCGCTCTACTGTCATAGTATGTTCAAGTCTCAGTTGTATCGCTCTACTGTCATAGTATGTTCAAGTCTCAGTTGTATCGCTCTACTGTCATAGTATATTCAAGTCACCCGTTTTAATCCTCTCCGTCGCTTTGACCAAGTTATCGCGGTTAAGTTAATACTTTAGCTAGTTGTTCTTAAACTATTTTGTATTTGGTGTTTTTTAATAATGTGTATGACCCATTTTCATAGTAATGACAATTCAATAAACTCGATGTCCAAAAAGCACACTCCATAGCAGGCTGATCCCCCCCTCCCCCCCCCCCCCCCCCAAAATTAAGACATGGCAGAATCTTTGACCATATTATCATGGTGGAAGGCAGTATTTATAATGTAGCTAGAATTTCTTGCACGCTTTATATTTGGTGAACCAAGAGTTCACCGATAATGATGGAGAAACCTTGTGTTTTTGAATGTATGACCCATCATCATATCTATGACCATCTAAATAAACTCGATGTCTATTTAATAATGGAGTTTATAAGGTGTACGTATCTTTGATTTCTGCTTCTGTTGATATACTGCTTCTGTTGATATACTACTTCTGTTGATATACTGCTTCTGTTGATATACTACTTCTGTTGATATACTGCTTCTGTTGATATACAAATGCAAACACTGCCAATGAACGCTGAATTGACGAAAATATGTTTGAGCGTTTATGGTTTGAGACAGCAACAAAACGAACAATTATTCTTTTAAAATTCAGAATTAGACACGCACCTAACTTTCAGTGTCACTTAAATATATTTTTGTGAAAAAAATATAATAGTTTTAGCCACCAGCATGACAATTAATGTGACATGGTAGAAATATAATCTGGTAGATTACCAGCGGCAAACAAAGCCAAGTTTTCTCCTCCCGACGTGAATGTATTTCTGTAAAATACACGGCTCAGGATATGAACCGAGAAACGCTGGCCCTTTTCAGTCCGTTAGAGACTTTGTAACCTGTAATGAAGATTTATTGAAGTCCTTAAAAAACGTCTCGTGAGAGTATTACGTGGATGGCCATATATTTACAACATTCTTAAAGAATACTTTGCAAATGTTACAAAAATAGATTTTTTTATACCTTGAACATGCTATTTTAATCAAGAAGACAATTATGTACATAGACAATTTAAATAAATGCCTTCAGAGAATGAATAAATCTATTACCTTCATTCATGGCATCCATTTGTCCAAGAAATTTTCCAACAGGTAAATCTTCCCTCACTGCAGGGAAGCATTGAAAGATACTTTTATCGATTGTCATAGAATGTCAACTGCGCTTATAAAATAATTCATGTTCACATGCTGATACATCTAACAACGCATACTCTGTAACAACATATTGCCTCATACCTTTAGCATCCATTCTTTCTTTCTGTTCTGCTTTCTGACACGATCTGTTTACACAATCCCAGCCAACTATGTGGCCCGTGGAATTTTTAGTATTTGGGAAAACAAAATTGTTGTTAGGTTTAATTCCTTCTGCTCCCCTAACTTTAACATTGACTAAACATTCTTTGTTTTCAAGCGATCGATTGGGATTATGTTTGGGACAAGTTCTGCAATTTTGGAATCATGGACATGTGCTATTTTAGTGTAACCAGGGTTATATAATTAAATATGTACTTGCGCTTTAGCATTTGTTTTGAGAGTGTTCGTGTACGTGTGAGTGTTTATTTTTAGCCCAGTGACGACAGACTCATCTATAAATAAATGTCACATGATATCTAAAACCTGTTCTACCTGTTCCCGCCAGTATTCTGCACTAAATGCTATATGTGAAATACCTGGACACTTTCCACTTCGATGTCCAGACAGACACATCGGTTGAAAATCCTGATGATATGCATATTGTCTGTCTTGGGGGAAGCTGTCCCGGTAAGGCGTTTAAATAAATGTAATTGTGTAATTGCTTTATGTGAAATTATTATGTGTTTAAATATTATAATGAATTATTACAGGTTTTTGTATAACTTATAATACTAAATGAAGTGAACCTTTGACCAAATCGCGTTGTCTGAATTATTTCTACCGACACCAGCTACATTAGTATCACATAATTTTTTTCAAATTCATCATTAACAAAATCTATCATGCTCTTAGCTATCAAAAGAGTATATTCAGTTGAAATTTAATATCCCTTGCTCGAAGCATTCCTTTTTCGTTCCAGTCCTGCTTCCTGTCACTTTCTGTTGACATAGTCCCATCCAATAACATGACCCATAGAATTCTTAGTGTTTGGAAAAACATTGTTGGGGTTAATTGCTACTGATCTTCTCACTTCAACATAAGTTAGAATACTTAACGCTTTCAAGCAATCTGTTGGTATTATGACTGGGACTAGTTTAGCAATTTTTGAAGCAAGAAAATAAGCTACTTTTGTATTACACAAAAACTCTTTTCATTTAATCTTGAACAAAATGAATTCTGCTCCTGTCTACCCACTGTCTTGGTACTTGGTTCTCCTCCTCTTCTTTCTTTGAATTGAGTGAGTCTTGACAGAAGAGCATCTCTTAACTTACTGAAGTCCAGCAAGCAATACCCATTCTTTGTCAGATCTTGGATAGTTTTCTTTGTGTGGTCTCTAAGTTGCATTAATAAGAGTAAGTCTGGAAACGAGGGCATCTCTAGGTTTACAAAAAATGCATTTTGAAGTAAGATATATCCATCTCCTGTTAAATCTTGGATTGTTTTCTTGGTATAGTTTCTAATTATAATTTTCATGATATCAGATTTTTATCGGGGAGCTTGACGGAAGCCCTTAGTTCTGTTATTATTTTGGTAATTACATATTCTTCTGCATTCTTGAATGATGACCATGGTTTGCTAAGGACTACCATATAGTTTCAAAAATCAGCTGATTTTTGATTTTCCTTTTTTTCAGTGAAACACACATTTTTCACCAGATATATCAATGTAAGCTTCAGACCATTCTTAATAATAAAAGAAAATATAGCCACGTTTCGGAGGTTGAATCGTCTTGTCATCAGTTATATACACCAGAGATTTTAGCCTGAAGACAACAGAATCAATGTCATCGGAAGAGTTTTAATTATTACCTCTTACGTAAACTTGTTTCTAAAAGCGGAAATGACAGTTGACCTATTCCAACATGCTCAGGGACCCCCCCCCCCCCCCCCGTTAGGACAGGTTTGGCGCTTGCGTAGAGCAGTCACAGAATCTATAAAATGAAAACAATGCATATTATCTAAAGATTAACAAAAAATATATACAAAGTACAAACACAACCAATTAACCATTTATATACATATCTATATAAACCCTTTTATACTTATTTTAAAATGTGGGTTTTACATACTGTGTGTGTTTCTGCCTGTCTGTGTGTCCGTCTTTTCTTTTGTCTTTCCGTCCGTAACAGAAAGTTCTGTCGCATTTTTCTCAGCAACTAATCATTGCAACTGCTTGAAATTTGTACACACTGTTTGGTTAGGCATGCCATACAGTTGGAAATGTTTTTGTACCAATCAAACGTCAACTTCCTGTTAAATGACGACTTTGTTTATTATTAGCCTACGTTATAAACAAACAAAATAACTTGGTTGTGACCAACCTTTATAATTTCAAATCATGTTGCCTCAATCTCCTGGCACGTTGCTTCCTTAACAGCAGTTTCTTCGGCTGCATCAACTACAAAAACGAGAAAAAGAATATAAATGATTTGAACATGCTATGATTTTAGTTAAAAAATGTGCTATATCAAGAGAAGTTGTATGAAACATCTCAAAATTATGGAGCTCATCAAAAGAACAAAAGCATGAAACTGCAATGTACACTACTTCTTATAAGATCATCATAAGGAAAACTAAGGCTGCTGAATATTTTGGTTTGTATTTACATCTCATTTAAATTACTATCTGGCTATGACGTAATATATCACTCTATAAAGCAAACAATGAATCTCTGTTAGGAATAATCTGATGTAAGGAAGAGGACTGTGTCTTTCGTTAGGACCCCCATTGGGATTTTTGCCACCTTCCCGACTTTACCCTTAATCCTAATTTCTGTCCCAGGAGTGTTTTTAAGATCGCAATCACATCAGGAACTGCAAGGTTCAATGACAAATCTGATGATTTTTTTTCTCCTAGAAAATTGAAATGTAAGAGAAGGTGGATATGTTAAGATAAATATCATTACTTTTAAAGTGTACTTAGTGATAGTTATATGACCTCTTATATTTAAATACATGAACTCACGTATTAGCACAATCCTTCAAGTTCTTTCAGTATCCGATTCGCTGCTTGGCATGGTTGACGGGTTAAAGTCGTTTTCTCATGGTAGGACAGCAGCACATCCTTGACATAGGCCCGACCTCCTGCCAAAAATGCTCTTTGGCTGTTACCTCCAACATATAAATAAAAAAAAATATAAATGCATTTATTTTCTGTCATTGAAAAGCACCGTCTCTTCTATTGTGTCATGCTTTGTTTGAACAGGTGCTCTGTAAACATCAGGTTCTGTGACGAGTGGCGCACGGGCAATGTACGACTCAGCACTTTTTAGAATTCGGTCAGATATTTTAGCACGTGGACTTTCCCTATTATCATTTAAATCAACAAAAGTTTGCTTTGATTGACCATCTGGTACCCCGTAAAAATCTTTTTTTATCCATTTTTTGCGTGAATTTTATTAATGTTTATTGAAACAGGCTATAACAAAACAGCTGACTGAAAAATACGTGGGCGTGAAATACACAAGTGGTTTTACCAACAACCAAAAAATCACTCAAAAACCCAATTACAGCGGGCTCAAATCCTGGGTAGACGGCACCATTTTTTGTAATAGGACGACTCTGAAATATGTTTACCGTTTCCCATGTTGTTATAATTTATTTCCCAGTTTCTCTGTTTGTTTTTTGAGATTCTGCTTGGTCTGAAAGTTAAATTATATGTTTCACCTTTTGACACCTTTCAACACACTGTAATGAAAAACAGCAGCTTCAACAAACAACAATATTTATTGACGACTTTATGAAAATTAATAAAAACAAAATAATGATAACAATTGTAAATTACTGCCACGTATAGACAACAAAATATGTCGCCATCAATATCACCATCAAAATTATCAACAAAAATCACCCCCCCCCCCCCACCAATCTAGCGCACGGGAACGCTACCCCACCTAGCTGGGGGAAAGGCCATGGTTAAAATACAAAAATCACTTTTAATAAGAACCTAACAACTAACTTTTAGTTTAAGGGCCGAAAATAATTCAACAGGAGCAAATGACGACGACAAAATGATCAAACTATTCTCCTAACGGGTGCAACCTGTTAAATATCTAATAAATCGTGTTAGAGAAGTGAGAAACTTACAGCAAATTAATGCTTAACAAGTCCCCAAGAAACTACGAATTTCAGGACTTTATATAGCAAACCATGACAATAGTCAAATAAAACGTTAAATCTTGTGAATAGACTATAGGGGTATTACCTTTGACTACATTTAGCATAGACTATAGGGGTATTACCTTTGACTACATTTAGCATCACTCGAAAAAGGTTACTTCCGGTATATTAACCAATAGAAAAGTATAAACAAAAACTGGGTATTTTCTATGATGATCGAACACGTGTGAAGGATTATTATCGATCTATTTGTAAAAACGAAACCTATTTACAGTATCCACGGAAGTAATTATATAATCTAGAAACTTCCAAATATTATTATATGCAAAAGTAGGGGCAAATAGGGGATTTATAACGTGAATTGAACCCATTTCTGCTACACTCCCCTTGCTTAAGAATAAATAATATCATCATTTATTTTAAGTATAACGTTATATAATCATAACAGGAACTAATATAAAAATAAAACATTTTTCTTTCGCTACAAACCAAATTTAAAATTTAACAATGATATCAATCAACATATGGCCAATGATTAACAATCATTATAAAAACTAAGACAAAATGGTCATATGTTTCTTTTCCTCTGTAGAATACTTAATCTAATTCAATTGTTCCTTAATCGCACAACTTTCTCCTTGCTCTTCGGCCCCCAGAGTTTCTATGTCACGATTACAGTTTCCGTTCGTCGCAGGAGTTGGTTTCCTCTCTAACCAAAGGGCTCTCGTTACACGTGGCAAGCTTCCTAGTCTCTGAACTGTCTCCCACATATTGGCAAAAAGCCATTTCCTGGGTTTTTATATTTCTTGTTTAAGAAGGTGCTCGGCTCCAGGCCCTCGATCGGCTTGTTAGGATGTACGCGACTCATATGTCTCGTTGTCTGGTTTCTCCGCATGGTCGAAAACCGATACATGGTGCACTGGTATCTAGAGACAAACTCTGTGTGGATTTCCGACCAGTGTTTCCGACATTTCGTCATGCTGTCCAAGAAGACGTCACATCCGTTGGCTGGACAGCTCATTCCACCTTCTTGTCAAAAGGGACGAATATCCGATTCCACAATTTCCTCGTCATTGACTAGGATGTCCAAAATAAACTCCTCCATAGATATTTCTGAAATTATTCATGACAATTAAGTACATACAATATATACATAGCATTATTCATTATCTGAGAGTACTAGTAATTACAGGGTTTGGAAAAACGCGCTCAATAGACCAGCTGTTTATATATATATATTCCAATCCCCTTCTTACAAACAAAATTTAAACACAAATTTTATGAATATATCTGCATAAAAGATATTGATATAAAGAATTTATTATTTTAAACTTATCTGCAAATTATGGAGAGTAGATTTCTCTTGGTGTAACTATTCTCCCAGTTCTTGTTTTCACAGGAGAATTATTTCAACTGAATAGAATAACAAACACGTCTGTTGGCAGTTTTTTTTGTCATGGCTTTACTTTAGTAGTAAAATAAATGGCAAAGAATACAAAATATAGAATAAGACTTTAATCAACAATGAATTGAGGTATCAATGGTTAAACAACGGTCACAACAAAGATGATCAATGAAGTTTGATAAATAATCAATATGGTTAACTGACACAAATTCAATGTCAATGTTTTATGCACAATGGTCTACGCCGAATTTTTCAATAGTACATGACGTAGAAAAACAATAACAATGACAAAATGACGGAAGCCCATATTACTGGCCAGAGACACTTGACATAAACAGAATCTGGGGCGGGGCTTCATGCAAAATTCGGCCATATGTACGAAAGCATCAAGATGACTTGCTTGATGCTTGCGGACATCCGCATTTGAATGTTGCAACTTATGCAAATTAACACTATCGGCCTGAGTAAGCGCATGGCATGGTGTGATGTACTTGTTTGGAAATTGATAATATGGACTAAAGCCAAATTATCTGTATTTATATGTATTTTTGCTTACAAAGTAATCCTGCCATAAGCAGATTGCAACAACTATTGGTACAAGCTCCAAAAATGTAATGTCTCTGCAGACTTCAGGTGACCATGCATGAGTTAGACCACTTAATCACTATCACTGTCCAGTCCCCCACCACAGGAACCACAACTGTCAGAAAAAAGATTGCATGCATCATTACTGGACCAGGCTAACTCAGGGAATGGGGTTTTACCATTATAGTTTTCAGGAAACTGGATCCATATTCTAGCATCCTCCTTAATTGCATGGGTCACTTGAATTAGAAAATGTGATTTCTTTATGCCAATAGTAGCATTATAAAAGCGACAAAATGCCCTGCCACCAGGAAGTGCCTTAGCAAAAAAATTAAGTGAGCCGCAGAGTGATTGCATTTGTTTCAAGGTAACCTTTTGTGTTGTTAGTGCAGTCTGAAGCTCAGAGCATTTATGTGTTGGGATGAAAATATTTTGTGTAACAGTATCTTTATCCAAACCCAGGAAAGTTAGTTTGCTAGTAGGACCTTCAGTTTTGCTAGAATTGATAGGTATACCGACACTGTTGACACAATGTTTGAAAAGACTCTGCCAACTGGGTACAATGAGATGTGTCCCTACTACCCGCAAACAGGAAGTCGTCAAGGTAATGAATAATGTTTGGACTATTGCAGTTCTTAGCTAGTACCAAGTGAAGGAATGATGATAATTTTTCAAATGTAGAGCATGCTAAGACACATCCAAAGGGCATACACTTGTCAAAATAGTATTTACCTTCAATACACTTAATAAAATTCAGAGCTTACGAGGATTACAATAAATGTATCAAACATTAAAAAAAAATAGAAGAAAAATTTCCAGATAATGCCCAATAAAACACCAAGGATATGGAAAATACACATATTATTAACCTGACTGTGCAAATTGCACATGCATTGATTTAAGATTTACATGTAAAGGTAAAGACTGCGACATCATCTATTATTTTTTTTTTTTTTACATTTAACATGTAAAAAAAATCCTGTTCATTCACCTGATTTATTGGCAGAATAATATTTAATTAAACACCCTTTTTGCATTGTGCAAAAAAAAATAAATATCCAAACATACGTCAGGCGCAGAGCATTGGGCAGCCCCCCCCCCCCCTCTTCTAATTTTGATATTTTTGTCCCCCGCCACAACGCGGAGCGGTGACATAGAAATGCCGGGCGTCCGTCCGTGTGTCTGTGCGTCCGTGTTTCCGTCCGTCACATTTTTTTTGTAAGCGCTCTCATGCCTACATAATTTGACGGATTTTCATTAAATTTATACCACTATTACCGTGGTCAAGTTCGAAAATCAGATTTGGTCGATACTTTTTGTTGGAGTTATGGGACTTTGACCACAATAATGACTCCGTTTTATTCAAAAATTGACCTTGTAAGCGCTCTCATGCCTACAAATTTTGACGGATTTTCATTAAATTTATACCAAATGTTTATATCATTATTACCTTTGTCAAGTTCCAAAATCAGCATTGGTCGATACTGTTTGTTGGAGTTATGGGACTTTGACCACAATAATGACTCCGTTTTATCCAAAAATTGACCTTGTAAGCGCTCTCATGCCTACAAATGTAGACGGATTTTCATTACATTTATACCAAATGTTTATACCACTAATACCTTGGTCAAGTTCCTAAATCAGCCTTGGTCGATAGACTCGATACTAGTATACTGCTTGACCGGCGGGGGACCCAGGAATTCTATTCTTGTTAAAATATACGAGTGTAAATTAACATAGAATTTGCCCCCACATTTTGGGAGCATGTAAACATAAAGGTAAAAGGGAGGACATTAATAGTGAAATTAATGTTATATGAAGTTATAGGATATGCTTCGCTAAGCTACCCCCCTCCCCTCACGGATTAGAATTCTTATGATTTAAAAAAGGACCCCCTCCACTTTCAAAAACCATGCTACTATGGGTTGAAATACCACAAGCAAAAAGAATTGTCAGAGTAGACTACATATCGCTAGATATTCAGCTACGTTTCATAATATAAACGGATCGTTTATGTATGAGTAGTAAAGGGAGTAGTCTGCCGGTAGTTTGACGGCAAGGTCAAGGATATAGGTCAAGGAGATAGATCAAGGATATAGGTCATCTTCAAGGTTCATCTTCAAGGTCAAGGATTGAGGTCCTGTTGAAGGTCAAAGTCATCTACAAGATCAAAGATATAGGTCATCTGCACGGTCAAGGATAAAGGTCATATGCAGGGAAGTATTTTAAAAACATCTTGATGTATGAATCACCTCGATAAATAAGATTGATCATTCATGCTACCTACGCCTATAATGTGGAACAAAGTCAAGGTCATAATAAAGTAACAAGGTCATACCAAAGTCAAGGACAAGGACATTAACATTAACAAAGTCACCAGGACAATATCACGTCAAGGTCATAACAAAATCAAGAGCAAGGTCATAAAGTTTGAGGTCATCTTATTCGTCTGCAGGCACAGACAATACAGTGTTCTAAAACCTATATAAATCAGTATCTCAACACACGTTTTAATTCCTTCTTTTTTTCAATTATTGGTGAACACATTACATAGTGTAATTGGAAAAGTGTAGCGTGGAACTGCATTAAAGGAGACTAGAAAAAAAAAGTTTGACAATCATTCGGACAAAGAAAACCTTTTAACACGGAAAAATGGTACGTCTAATTTTTTTTCATTCTTCTTTCTCTATTTGAAAATTAGTAGAAATACATAAAGAAAACAAATTAGTATTTCACAGCTAGAATTAATTTAAAATAACAATTATGCTTCTTTTTTTAAAATAACCACATGTATTCATATATGATTTGTATTTTAATACTTTCCTAATTTTAAAACACCAACTCATATATTGCAAAATGCTTATAATGTCACACATTTAAATATTAATTAAAAGAAAAATACATATTAGAACGATTAAAGATGAAACAAGATGGATTTTTGTTCTTTTCATCATCAAAAACAATTTTTATCGAAAATAGATAGTTCCTTAATATCCATATAGAAATGCTTCAAAGAGATTCTTTTTCACAAGGGGAAAAAAATGAATCCCTTCATGTTTGGTTCGACTTATCTTTTCCCATCTTCCAAGTGCTGCTTCGTTGAGGTACGGAATATTAACAGTTAACATAAAGTGTTAAACTTGACTCTTTTCGGCGGTGGTTCATATTTTTCTTCTAAGTAATTCATGATTATCTCACTCTGCCTTCAACACTTAAATTCACTTGTTGATGTATTGTTGGGGTCAGTCAATCTTCTCTCAAGGGCGTAGAATTTCTTGTGATTGTTTCTTCTTAAAAGAATATTTTTATATGATTAAAATAAGTGATTAAAAATATATATAGAATAAATTGAATCAATTTAATTTACAACCCTTACAAAAATATTTCCAGTATTGTTTGACTCTATGATATTCAACTTTTTAAAATAAAACATTGTTTTTATATAAAAGATAATTTCCAACACAACTTTGTGAATTAGCTTACCTTAATGTTGTGAGGATAGAGTCTTCGGCATTCAAAAAGAAGGGCTTGTTTCATCATCAGTAGGTATAGATGGCGGTCAGTTCTCGTCATGGTCCGGAGAGTAATAGGGAGTGGAGTCGGTGGTCTCGCATGTAGCATAACAAAAATATATATTTACATTATTAAAAAAAACACGTTTATTTTGTTCAATGGAAAGACAGTTTATATCAAAATAAAATATTTATAACACCATACAAATATATCCTTACCTTTTAAAAGGTACTTCTGCAATTTACAGTCATTTTCCTCCGATACAACTGGCGTAAAAGATATTGGTACATTAGGTTTTTTTGACGGAAGTTGAAGCGGTCGTGGTTGTTATCGATTTCGTTGACGGTGTTGAATTTTTAAGCAAGGTTTTCAGAAGTGATGGTTTTTTCTCAGCGTCTTTTGTGTTCTGAGGGGTAGGCGTTTCTTTAAGAACGGAGGACACTGATGTTGGTTTAGGTTGGATTTCCAACTTCTCGGATACCGGATTCCAGAACTCTTCAAAGTCAGCAGATGTTGTAAAGTCACTGTATAAGTAAAATAAATAGATTCAATTTCAATTTGATAAAATAAAATAAATTTTACCCATAAATAGAGAAAAAAATATATACTAGTAACACAAGATCATGTACCTTATTTTTAATTCTTGCATGAGAACATTTCTTATAATTATCGGAATATGAAAAAATATCGCAATTGCATATATGTTAAGTTAAAGGCATAGTGTCTAAGTTAACGATAAAATTTTGGATGTGCAAAAAAACTGTGACAAAAAGAAATATAACACAAAAAAAAATGACTACAAATGTTGTAAAATGATTACAAACACATTCGATATGACAATAATTACAAAATGAATCTAACTGTACTGAATTCAGTTCATAACACAAGATAAATGACAAATCGTGTCATTTTCTCAATGAAATTAAACACTTAGATGTCCAATGTACATGGAAAGTAACGTGTAGTTGAAATATACGCTGCTGACATCCTATATAAGTGGTCATTTAGGCAAGGTCAAGGTTGTTGGAAAATATGGTGCAAAATTCGTGTCCGGTCATCATCTGTCTTATGGAGAAGCAGAATGTTCTCACTTCACACAAATATTGCTTAGGACCAAAGGGTGTGTCATGATCTTGACCCAAGGTCATCTTGGCAAGGTCAAGGTCACTTGCAGAAAAAGTGCAAAATTCGTGTCCGGTCATTATCTTTCTTATGGAGAAGCATTGAATGTTCTTACTTCACACAAATATTGTTTATGACCAACAGTTTAAAAAAAATAGAGCAGTTGTTATTTATAGAAAATGGACGGTGAAATAAATTCATCTAATATTTTCTATAATTGCAAAAATACACGCATTATGATTTTTATCTTAGCGGGGGGTATCAATTGTGAGTTTGCTAGTTACTTCTGAGATGAACTTTATAGTTTTTCTACTATTTTTTGTCAAGCCATTTTTGGGAAATAAGATAGATTCTATGCCTTTAAAAAATAAAAGCTTTGTTAAAAAGAAACTATTAATTGACTGTACTTACAGAAACTCTGTTAGGTTAGACATTTTCAATCGTCCGATACTTTTGTAACCGTCTTAGGTCTCTGAAGTTTCTTTTTCAAAAGAATAATATTATTACATCTTCTCATTTTATACTCTGGTGAAAAGTATGTGGGAGCCTGACCAGTGTAAGAATATGGTTTTCCACGATAATTTCGCTTGCGGACGTCGCGATTCACAGCACCCCGTAACTTTATCGTATCGTCGTTATTGTCGGCCAATGGATCGTCTAAATACTCGTTCACAGTGTCCCAACCGTGTCTGTCCGCTATTTTTAAAATTTTGTTACGTTGACGCAATTCAGCAATTTCCTTATCAATAATCGCTTCTGCTTTTTCCAAGTCGTTATGCGCTATCAAAATCTTCAATTCACTCAACCTCTCCAATCCCTCGGCATTAAATGAGTGCTGTATTCTGTGTCCTTCATGCTGGAAGCCAAACTGACCGCCTTTTGCCGATTCCTCGTGTTCTTCACACGTGTTCGCGCGGTTTTCACTTGGCTGAGATTTTAACTTCTTCACAATGGAACTTACAATAACTTCGTTTTGCTGTTGTAAAGCCTTTCGCAGAGAACTGTTCAACAAAGACACAGCATCGTCATTCGAAAGTTGCTCACCGTTAGCCTCGCCTAATAAAACATTTTCAGACATATGTATGTCCGGATCAGAACTTGCATTACTGGTAGCCATCACTCCTTTACTACGTCCTAACGAGCGGTAGAATGATATATATATATATATATATATATATATATATATATATATATATATATATATATATATATATATATATATAATCCAAAATGAGTAAAGTTAATCCACACAAGTAATAAATAATAAAAAATAACAGAAAGCCGATTCAATTGAATCGGCTTTCTGTTATTTTTTATTATACATATATATATATATCTTTGGTCTCAGAAAAGTGTAATACTTTGACCATGATCTATATGGGTGGGGTCCATATGACGTCATTGCCTTTGTAGACTACAGACTACAGCGTCAGAATCATATCAATTCGAAATTATGTAATTAATGATTACCAATCGAATTAATTGACACTTGTATCAATTTTAATGAACAATTCATAATCAATCAATTTGTTAAATAAACTCAGTAGATGACGTCATAGGTATCCTCACACCCTGTGAGAATAATCAATCAAATTGTTAATTAAACTTATTAGATGACGTCATAGGTATCCTCACACCCTGGGAGGATACCAGGAGGAAACCCCATTTCTAATTTTTGAAAAATCCTAAGGGATGTTTAATCTAATTCAAAATTTTCTTAGAGTTCCTAGCTTGGGGAATTACGGCAGCAGTCCTCATTAAGTTGAAACACCTCTATCACTAAAACCCCAGATTAGCCCGTCCCCTGTCAGTGCGCATACAAGATCCAAAATAAGCCAAAAAAGTTTCAGTTTGAATCAATAAATTTCTTTTAGGTTAAATGTAAAAACATAAGTGTTGTCTGCTGGGTTCGAGCCTGCGATGTTTTGGTTGTTGAGCCATCGTATGTTCCACACGGCCACTCACGCTGTATTATTCTGGATATTTAAACGTTTCAGTCGTGTGTGTTATATTATAAGTACTATATTATGTATCGTAGCGATTTATGGGTACTTGGGCTCTAGGGTATTTAAATCCAGGAATCGGTCATAGTAATCATTCGACATTAGTTAGCCACACGACTGACAAGTTACTAAATTTCTCATTTTATTATTATAAATTGAGTTTTATTTTCAGATAAATAAGCATTGGGAATAAATTTCAGTCTTCAACAGTTGCCATGGTTTTTGCTGCATCCATCAAAGATCCAATCGATGTTTATTCTATGGAAGTAGAACTGTCCTCCTAATTACTTATGTGCAATTTGTAGTTTAATAAATGGCTAACTACGTCTATCCTATATTATGTGTTTGTTTTATTTTATTAGAATAGGAAATAATTTATGTTCGGCTGAGCGAAGCGAAAGAGAACATAAAAGGTTTAAAGCATGGGAGTGCTAAAAACTGACATGGGGTATGATGACACAAAAGTAACATTATTTCTTATGTAAGTGAAAGTAGACATTTATAGTTTGTATGCTGACTGTGTATATTTAAGGTCTTCCGTTTCCAACGGAAGACCTTATAGTGATTGTAATGTTTCTTATTAAGGTCTTCCGTTTCCAACGGAAGACCTTATTGTTTTCGTTCTGTTTCTTTTTCTTCGCTATTTTTCTTTTTTTTCCAACAAATTTTGTGCACGCGATTTCTCAAAAATGACTCAACCGATTTTCATCAAACTTTCAGATATGATAGATACGGATCTAAACTTTATACGTAATTTTTTATTTTGATGACGTCATTTCCGTTTTTGATATATTGATTTTAGCGATTTTCAGAGGGTCGGCTTGTCCTGGGATCTTCTCCTTAACGATTGAAGATATTGAGTTCAAACTTTCAGGGATTGTAGTCGAAAGATTGTAGATGTGTCTTTAGGTATTCATTTTTGTCTGACTCAAAAGGCGCTGAAGCTCGCCTGGACCCGAAAATTGAGATTAAAAAAACGTCGTTATTTTTTCTGGTTTTCTTTGTTTATCTCTTTTCTGAAAAATATTTTGTTAAGACATGTAATGTAAAAAACGTTTGTATTTACATGACCTTTTCTTTGAAATCAAGAAAAAGGGGCTGGCTCCTCAAATAAGGGGTCAAAAGGGCTCTAAAGTCTTTAATCTGTAGCTCTTTACTGAGAGATATTTTGTTAAATGTTATAGAAGCAGATATGTTTATCTCACAGTTATGTATCCACGCAATGTAATGATTTTGTCATGTATTACATAACTAGGGGTTTTTAGGGGCCAAAAGTATAAAATTTTGATCATCCATATCTCAGAAAGGAAAAATATTTTGTAATGCAATACAGAAGAAAAGTTGTTCAAAATGATGTTCTTAACGATATGCAACCTTCAAAATTTCGTCGAACGGCCCCTATAAGGGAATAAGGGATCGGCCCCTAAAACCTTCTTTCTCATTTATCTCCAGAATGCTAACGAATTTCTAAACACTTGTTGAACAAAATATGTATAGAATTAGATGACCTTTCATATGATATCAAGAAAAAGGGGCTGGCCCCTTAAATAAGGGAACCAAAGGGCTCTAAAGTCTTTTACATATATCCTTTTACTCAGGGATATTTTGTGAAATGTTATAGAAGCAAATATGTTTATCTTACATTTATGTATCTAAGTAATGTAAGGATTTTATCATGTGTTATGTAATTAGGGGTTTTTAGGGGCCAAAAGTCCGAAAATTTGATCACCCATATCTCAGAAAGGAAAAATATTTTGAAATGCAGTATAGAAGAAAAGTTGTTCAAAATAATGTTCTTAACGAAATGCAACCTTCAAAATTTCGTCAAACGGCCCCTATAAGGGGATAAGGGATCGGCCCCTAAAACCTTCTTTCTCATATATCTCCAGAACATTAACGAATTTCTAAACACTTGATGAATAAAATTGTTTAGAATAAAATGACCTTTCAAATGATATCAAGAAAAAGGGGCTGGCCCCTTAAATAAGGAGACCAAAGGGCTCTAAAGTCTTTTATCTGTAGCCATTTACTGAGAGATATTTTGTGAAATGTTTTAGAAGCAAATATGATTACCTTACAGTTATGTATCCAAGAAATGTAAGGATTTTATCATGTGTTATGAAATTAGGGGTTTTTAGGGGCCAAAGGTCCCAAAATTTGATCAACCAGACCTCAGAAAGGATTTTTTTTTAAATGCAGTATAGAAGAAAAGTTGTTCAAAATAATGTTCTTAACGAAATGCAACCTTCAAAATTTCGTCAAACGGCCCCTATAAGGGGATAAGGGATCGGCCCCTAAAACCTTCTTTCTCATATATCTCTAGAACGATACCGAATTTCTAAACACTTGTTGAACAAAATGTGTTTAGAATTAGATGACCTTTCAAATGATATCAAGAAAAAGGGGCTGGCCTCTTAAATTAGGGAACCAAAGGGCTCTAAAGTATTTTACCTATATCCTTTTACTCAGAGCCATTTTGTTAAAGGTTATTAAAGCTAGATTAGGTATAATACGTTAATATATCCTAACAACATAATGATTTTCTCATCTTTTCTATCTTAATTGGAAGAGTGCAAGTATTTAAAAAAGCAATGTCAGAGAACTTATAAAAAGAGATACCAAAAAAAAAAAAAACATTAGTACTCCACTCCTTTTTTCATATCATGTTTTCTTGTCGAAAATCAAAGTCAATGACGTCACATATCCTTATAATAATCGTACGGAAGACCTCCTCGTTGCTCGCAACGAGATCGTGTCTAGTTAAGGTCTTCCGTTTCCAACGGAAGACCTTATAGTGATTGTTAGGTTTTTTCTTTCTTTCTTATTAAGGTCTTCCGTTTCCAACGGAAGACCTTATAGTGATTGTAATGTTTCTTATTAAGGTCTTCCGTTTCCAACGGAAGACCTTATAGTGATTGTAATGTTTCTTTTTATTATTATTATTATTTTTTTCCCCTTTTTGTCTTATGAATTTCTCAGAGATGTATTGATGAATTCTTATAAAATTTTCAGGAATGACTGAAAATATAAACATCTAGAGGCTTTTTGAAATAGATTTTCTAAATTCACTTCCGTACGTCCGTTTCCTGTCCCGCGACAAAAAGCTTGTCACATCGAGATGTCAGAAACGATAAAGACTTGAACATCCAAAATTTGAGGGATGATAGACCTATAGATGTAGATGTGTTTAAACATTTTTGTTTTGTTCGGCGTAACTTCCGGTCGTCACCGGAAGCACTTCAATTTTTTTTGTTTTTACGTATTTAATTTTTTTCCGTAAAATAAAGATATTAGTATAGATCCTTACATATGTCATCTATGCGATGTTAATTCAACAAAAAAATTCTACTTCCGGTGAGATATCTCAAATATCTCAGGTAGTTTTTTTAAAACACATTTTGTACCCGCGAGATCTCAGAACCTATAAGTGATCAAAGCACAAAACTTTCATGGATGATAGACATTTGATTGAAGATGTGTTTAACCGGTTTCGTTTTGTCTTCCGGCACTTCCGGTCCACACAGGAAGAGTTCAAACAAATCGAACTGTTTATCAGTTTAACTTTTTTCCATTGATATTTGTAGTGTTCTGGATGAGAAACGAACTACAAAAGGCAAGTATACAAGAAATATTAAATACAATTAAGATTGAGCACTTCCGTTTGTCCGTTTCCTGTCCCGCGTTGAAAAAGCTTGTATCAACGAGATCTCAGAAACGGTAAACACTTGAACATCCAAACTCTGTGGGATGATAAACATAAAGCTGTAGATGTGTTCACACTATTTTGTTTTGTTCGTCGTAACTTCCGGTCGTCACCGGAAGTACTTCAAAAATAACTACTTTTTCGCATAAAATTCCTTTCTAATAGAATAAATTTATAAGTATAAATCTATGCATAGGTTGTCTATGCGATGTTAACTTAACAAAAAAATTCTACTTCCGGTGAGATATCTCAAATATCTCAGGAAGCTTTTTTAAAACACATTTTATACAAACGAGTTCTCAGAAACTATAAGTGATCAAAGCACAAAACGTTCATGGATGATAGACATTTTATTGAAGATATGTTTAACCGGTTTCATTTCCTTCCGTTACTTCCGGTCCACACAAAAAGAGTTCAAACAAATCGAACTTTTTATCAGTTTAACTGTTTTCCGTTGATATTTGTAGTGAACTCGATGAACAATAATGTACAAAAGGCAAGTATACAAGAAATCTTTAATACAATTTACATCGAGAACTTCCCTTTGTCCGTTTCCTGTCCCGAGACAAAAAACCTTATTTCGACGAGATCTCATAAACGGTGTCGACTTGAACAATCAAACTTTGTGGGATGATAGACCTTTATACGTACATGTTTTTAAACTTTTTTATTTTGTTCGGCGTAACTTCCGGTCGTCACCGGAAGCACTACAAAAATTATGTCTTTTCTTTATGCATTTCTTTTACATGGAATGAATATATCAGTATACAATCTTAGATGTGTCATCTTTATAATGTTAGATTTTTAAATAACTGTTACTTCCGGTGAAATATCTCAAATATCTCTATGTAGCTTTCCTTTTTACAAATTTGATGCCCGCAAGATTTTTGTCACTGTAAGTGATTGAGACACAAAGCTTTCATGAATGATAGACATTTGATTGATGATATGTTTAGCGGGGTTTTTTCTGTCAACTGTCACTTCCGGTTTTCACCGGGAGAATTCAAATAAATCATATTTTTAACAAGTTTAACTGAATTTCTTGGGTGTTTCATCTAGCTTGATAAACGTTTAGTGATGTACGCTAAGCAAATGTACGAAAAATACCAGCTTTTTTTATTAATCACTTCCGTTCGTCCGTTTCCAAAACTATTGTTTCAAAGAGATTTCAGACTTGGCAGAAATGTGAACAACCAAACTTTGAAGAAAGATTGACTTATGATTGTACAAATGTTTAACCTGTTTTGTTTAGTTCGGCTTTACTTCCGGTCGTCACAGAGATTTCCTTTTTCAATCTAGTTGTTTTACATGGAAAAAACGTCTGCATATATCATTCACAATAATTATCCTATCAACTATTTTCTCTATGTAAGAGAAGCAATGTCTACGGTTAAATTGATTCATTTATATCAAAACGGAAGACCTTTTTGTTGCTTTTGCAACAAAAGTCTAGTTAAGGTCTTCCGTTTCCAACGGAAGACCTTATAGTGATTGTAAGGTTTTTTATTATTATTTTTTTTTTTTTTCCTTTTTTTGTCCACAAGATTTCTCAGAGATGGCCGGATAGATTTTTTTGAAATTTTCTGGAATGAAAGAGAATGATAATATCTCTAGGCGTTTTTTTCATTTTTTCAAAAATCATTTCCGGTCGTCCGTTTCCTGTCCCGCAACGAAAAAGCTTGTCACCTCGAGATCTCAAAAACGGTAAAGACTTGAACAACTAAACTTTGTACGATGATAGACCTATAGTTGTAGATGTGTTTAAACTATTTTGTTTTGTTCGTCGTAACTTCCGGTCGTCACCGGAAGCACTTCAAAAATAATTATTTTTACACATTGAATTTCTTTTCCATAGAATTAACATAAAACTATAATTCTATACATAAGTTATCTATGCGATGTTATATCAACAAAAAAATTCTACTTCCGGTGAGATATCTCAATTATCTCAGGTAGCTTTTTTAAAACACATTTTTTACCCGCCAAATCTCAGAAACTATAAATGATCAAATCATGAAACTTTCATGGATGGTAGACATTTGATTGGAAATGTGTTTATACGGTTTTATTTTGTCGACCGTGACTTCCGGTCCACACAAGAAGAGTTAAAAAAAAATCGAGCTGTTTATTAGTTCAACTGTTTTCCTTTGATATTTTAAGTTACTTAAATTAATAATAATGTACAAAAGACAAGTATACAAGAAATCTTTAATACAATTTACATTGAGCACTTCCGTTTGTCCGTTTCCTGTACCGAGACAAAAAACCTTATATCGACGAGATCTCAAAAACGGTAACAACTTGAACAACCAAACTTTGTGGGATGATAGGCCTATGTATGTACATGGGTTCACACTATTTTGTTTTATCCGGCGTAACTTCCGGTCGTCACAGGAAGTACACCCAATCTTGATTTTTAAAAAAAATATTTGGTTATTTAGCATGGAAGTAACATTTAAGCTATAGAAATAGAAAAGATCATCTACACATGGTAAAAAAAGCATATAAAGTTCTACTTCCGGTGAGGCATCTCAAATAACAAAAACCAAACAAAGTTCCCACAAGATCTCAGAAACTGAGAGATCAAGACACAAAACTTATACGGATAAAGGACATTTGATTGAACATGTGTTTAACGGGTTTCATTTGGTCGTACGTCACTTCCGGTTCTCACTTGAAGCGTTCAAGCAATAAAATTTTTTTTTTACTTTTGATTTTTAAACATTTTACTCAACGAGATGTTTTTCGTTGACTGTTTCATTAAGCCTGATAAAAAAATTATGTACATTACGCAAATAAACAAGAAATACCAGCTTTTATTTTCATTGAAAATTTCCTTTCCTCCATTTCGGTCCCAAGAAAAAATCCTTCTCTCAACAAGATCTCGAAAATGGCAACGATTTAAACATCCAAACTTTGTGTAAAGAAACAAAACTTTAGATGATAGACATGGACTTGAGATGTGTTAAACTAGTTTGATCTTTTTCAACCCTCACTTCTGGTTCTTACCGGAACAGTAAAGACAAGAAAACTTTGTTATAATTTTAACGGTTTATCTTTGTCTGTTTTAATTGCTTGATAAACTGTATAATCCACAAGATAAATGAACAAGAGTCACAAACTTTTAATTTTATTCAACACTCCCGGTTCCTCACACTCACCTGACTGATATATCTCAACTTTGCTTGCATGGCATAAAGAAAACTAAAACAATTCATTAATAAAAGAATAAATATTTTTATTCAACAATACACAATTTGTTGACTTTATGGCATTATTTGTTAAACAATTGGGCAATTATATATGAAAAAAATCCAAAAATACAATATTAAGTTGTGAAAATTTGGAATAAAAATTTTAAAACAATAAATGAAACCAATAAAAAGTAACAATAACATGCTGACATGGTTAATCTAATAATTGAATACGTCGTGAAGTTATTCAAAGACAATAAACCTGCATATTTTGAATTTGTATACCTTTCCTTAGGTGTTATATGATTATTATAAAGAGATGGGTTACGTGTTACCTTTTTCGTGTTTTTTTATAGGCTGGCCATTGACACTGTCTTTACAATGATATGAACAATGTCTACACGTGTGGACAAGCAATTGACAAACGTGTATTTCCATGAGTATTCTGATTTTAAAAGGATTCAAAGTCCAACACGTTGATAAAATAATCAATCATTGGATTGTAAATTGGTGTATATGAGTGACCCAAAATATTCCCGAACATTTGTGAATTCAACAACAATACACATCAACTAACAAAGTAATCAGTTATTGAGTCTGTTTTCTTTATTGTGAGTGTTTCCGAGTGAAAAATGATAATTTAATTGTCAATCAAAATACTTAAGTTATTTTTCCCTTTCATTAATTTCAACTATATTTATATATATATACGAGTATGTGTATTTTGATTAAAAATCCTCCAAATGTTATGAGAGCATTTCTTTGGACAGACTATGGATAATGTTTAAAGATAATAACGCTCTTACATATTTAGCAAATAATCTCTAGTATCCAAAATCATTGCATGCACATAAATTGTCAAAGAAGAATACAACTACATGTACTTGTATAATGACAAAGTTACAGATTATTAAATTCAAATACACATATCAGATAATGCAAGGCACTCTTTTTCCTCAAGTAAATACAATCTTTCATTTTTCATGAATAAGAACATATGGACACATATCTAGGTACATATTATCTTCATATCACATCTTATATAATCACATCACATTATTTTGTCTGAATAAGAGGGACTTAAAGGCCAACTGTAGATGCAATGACGTTCAAGCATTATTGAGTCCAAATCCACACAAAACTAGACTTGGGAGAAAAATACATGTAAAGGGGGAAATGTCTGAAATAAATGATTATTCAAATTTGGCTTTTCTTCAAGTTGGTCAAAATTGGAGGGAGCAAAAAGCCCTTCTCCCACTGCATTCTGCAAGTATCTTTACAAAATCACCAATTCTTTGCAATGTACAAAACAAATTTGGCTGGAGTCAAAAACAATTTATTTTATCTAAACCAAAATTCTAAATTGAAAAAAAAATTCACATAGGAGAAGTTAATCTTACTTGAATATGCATATCTACATATTATGTCCTTATTGAGTAATTTCATGACACTATGTTAAGGGTCTCTCAGAGGAGTTTCAATTAAAAGAAAAAGACCAAAGTCGGACGGATAGACAGGTCACAAATATCATACCCTCCCCAACTGATTGTGTAAGGTATAAAAATATGGTAAGGATTGCTTGTCATTTATGGGCATCTACCAGCTTAACAATTTTTTGTGATAGAAAATATAATTAACCATGCTCTATATGCATGGGAATATCTAGCTTTACTTTACATGAGATATTTCAATGGAAATATTGAATGTCTTTGACACAAAAATTTAAATGGGTATGCAGTCCAGTAATGCATTTTCCATAGGTGGTATTAAATGTTAACATTAGGGTTCATAGCTCCGGCTCTAATTTTAGTTCACCAACAAGAGACCTCTTGAATAAAAGCTCATGAAATTGTCTCTCTCTGGTTCAAATTTCATGGTGTGAAGTCAGATTTGTTTTCTGGCAAAATGCATCTGTATTGAAAAACTCTGAAAATAAAAGGAAAAGTAGGGAATTTTACAGTTTTAGAAAGTGTGTACATAAAACAATTTGAATTCTTTCGTTCAAATGATAATTCAATTTTGACACTTGCTTTTAAAATTGCATATTCTCTTTTTGACATGTCAAGCATTCTGATTAAAAATGACACAATATATAAATAGTGCCTGTTTGGGAGGGTAACAGTTGAAATTGACACCCCGAGGAAGCCATTGTCAAACGACACGAAGCGGAGGTTGATAATGGTTTTCGAGGGGTGTCAATTTCAACTGTTATCCTCCCAAACAGGCACTATTTATTTTATTAAACTAATTGTCTTAATTTTGGAGAATTTTTTACTGGTTTGCTTGAATTCTACAGTGAACCATACGCGCATCATTTACGCGCATGTAACAATTTGTTGCGTTACCCGTTGCTAAGTGTGTTGCTAACGCTGAGGGTAATAGAGCGGATTATCAACTTTGTCTTAACCAATCAGATTTCAGTATTTAACATGAAAGTATAATAATAAATGTATATACAATCTGCAAGTACAAGAACTATTTTGCTGAATGGCACTACTTTGTTGTCCTGCCGGCTCTAAAAATAGTTAGATGGATATACCCAATATGAAACAGTCATTGTGGTTATTTACAATTCTAAGCTTATATTTTCACTCTAAACACAATACAGAGCTATATGATTTCAGATCTGGAAAAATTCAATACATTATAATAGATTTTGCCGCATTCATGATTTCTGAAGAAACAGTCAAGTCAAATTTACCTAAACATCTAGTTCATTGGCTTTCGATGTTCTTCATATCCCATATATTGAGGAAACTTTCATCTCAAGGATTAAAACAAAAGTAAAACATAAACATTGAAATATTTTACCAACTCTATTTGTTCATATTCTTTTGAAAAAGCTCAATGATGTCTGATTTTTAAAAATTTATTTGCAGAATTTTGAAGTTTTTTTAAAGTTACCAAATAGAATAATTTTCAAATACCTTAAAAAAAGGTAAAATTAAAAAGTATAGGAATTTCCCTATCATTTAAGGTATTATATGTAGGTATTGGTCCGTAAATATTAAAGTTATATGACTCTAAATTGTGAAGGCCTTAGTTTATTTTTTGCTTCATTTTGATGCTAGCTTGACATTACCTAACCTATGGTGTCATAATGACTTTATAAAGATGAGTTGCTTATACTCCCGTAAGTGTAATATTAACTGTAACAGAACTTTTAATTAAGCCAAATTTCAGAAGAAATGCACCATAACTTTACCCCTTAAAGATATGTCATAGGGACTTGTAAATTGCTAATAAGGAGGGTTTTTTTTACTCTTGTATATGGTTACCATAGTAACGAATTTAACAAAATTTATGAAGAAACATATCGTATGAAAATTCTACTGTGATCTATAGTTCAAAATATAAAAAAAAAAAAAAAGTCTGTGAAATATGTATAATCCATATCAAGTTTCCCAACCTTCTAAATTATCTGCATGTCAAGTACTGGGTATATAAATTTTTACAGATTGCTTCTTTAAACTTGGATGACTGTAATTAGATATCATTGTTACAAAAATATTTTTCACTTATTAAGTGTACCTCATTGTTAAGTTTTAATCTTTGATGAAGTTTCATTTCAATTAACATAGTAATGTATATAAAATGAAATATTTTGAATTTAATTCTACATGTATCAAATACTATCCAAAACATTTGCAATTTCATGTCACAAGCAGCCATATATTTTAAGTTCAGAGAGAGAGAGAGAGAGAGAGAGAGAGAGAGAGAGAGAGAGAGAGAACAAACTACATTTTCCATCTTAGCTAGCCAAGGGTTTTTGGTCCACTTTGCTACCAATAAACCCTTGGCGGGTTTCATTGTGAAAACTTGGTGATGATGGCGCTATCTAGCGAGCAACTTGAGTCGGCCCCTTGCATATTTACATTTTAATCGAAATAAACAACGAGCTATTAACACATCATGGCATTAATACAACTTGAAAACATGTTGACTACTGAATATCGGAACATAATTAACGATTCTATTAAATACGAATAAGTTATAACCTTGGGAAAGCACGGAATGTTTTATTCACAGTGTTTTGTAAGGACCTGTACCAGAAGTGAAAAAGTTGCCGATTTATATCAAAGCTTTCATGTCATAAAACCACATATCGTTGTCATAAATATTGCGGACCAAAGAAATTAAGTAATATAAATCTCATTGAACCTTTAAAAGCAATAACCATAAGCAGGAACGTATATACTAACAGGATAGGCAACTTCTACATTCGCCATGTTTACTTCCCATGCTATCATGCTAGCCTTGACAAGTTTGTAGAACTATGATCAATCCCAGTAAAATATATAGGTTTTTAAAGCGATGATCTGGTAAGACCGTCACTGGCGAGGCACAGTACTCGAGAACTTGTGTCTCAATTTGTTAAAAGCACCGAATGATTTACCAAAGATCAAACATGTGTTTTCTTTTAAAGTTTATATTTACAAGCACTGCGATTGGATCAGCTACTTGCAGCTGCAGCCAATCATAAAATGGAGCTCGTCACCAAATTTTCGCAATGAAATCCGCCAAGGGTGTATGGGGAGCACAGTGGACCGAAAAACCCTTGGCTTGAGAAGATGTACATTTTCATGCACAACACATTTCTGCAACCTAAAGTACAACCCCCCTCAAACATTCAAGATAACCCCCATCCCCAACTAATATATCTATTGTTTTAAAAGTATAAAAAATAACAATAACAAACCGTCAATAGTGAATAGAATAGATAAATATGAAAAGATAAATAGATAAATTACCTGTAAATATCTTCTTAAAATGATAACAGATAATTTCATTCAATTTTAATTATGATAAACAAAGACAGGTTTTATGCATTAAGTTTTAAGCAAAATGATACACTTTGACTTGTTCAAGTGTGCATACATACATCTACATAATTATGTCACATGCATGACAGATTTTTTATGCAGATTCAAGGTAAAGTTTTAACATCTACCGTTTAAAGACTGTCATAACTTTAATACAAAATCCATGATGTTGAAAAAATTCGTTTAGTTATTGATATACATACATTTTACTCCGACAATAAGTGATAGGAATGTAGGTTAATTAAATGATTTGTTCAACAGTTGTTTAAAATCATGATAGGTTCTGAAAATAAAGATGACAGAATGTTTTATTTGTCATGATTTACAGCATTAAAGTACTATTTGTAACATATTAAAGTTTATTTTATAGTTTATTAATTATCATGTATTTATACCTTTTATTATTTTTTCGACATCATTTCTAAAATTGAACACAATAAACAAAGATAGATAAACATATTAAGAGTTTTTAAGGAATTCTTTCCTTACAAACATTTTTTTCCTTTTTATGGTAGAAGAGTGTTTCCATTAAGCTTTCATGACATTAATATAAAATGAGGCTTTGTAGGTCTGGAGTACGTTATAAGAAACAAGATATCTGTCAGCCAATGCTCACTAGTAATACCCCCGCTCTGATGTGAATATGCAAAATAAGCAAAGTCGACATTTAACAGAAAGCTGGCATCCGATTGGTACAGAAATATATCCCACAATATGGCAAGCCTAGTGTGTTAAAATTTCTAGCATCTGCGATTAATAGCTGCTGAGAAATCTTTGACGAAAATTTGTTTAAAAATTTTAGCTAAAAATAAACAAAGTACTCATTAAACAGGAAGTTGACATCTGATTGGTACAAAAATATATCCCACTATATGGCATGCCTATACAAATACTGTGTAAAAATGTCAAGAATCTGTGATAAACAGTTGTTGAGAATTCTTTGACAAAAATTTGTTTGAAAATTTTGCTAAAAATAAACAAAGTCGTCATTTAACAGGAAGTTGACGTTTGATTGGTACAAAAATATATCCCACGATATGGCATGACTATACAAATATTGTGTAAAAATTTCAAGCATCTACAATAAATACTTGCTGAGAAATCTTTGACGAAAATTTGTTTGAAAATTTTGGTTAAAAAATATGCAAAGTCGTCATTTAACAGGAAGTTGACGTTCGATTGGTACAAAAATATATCCCACAATATGAAATGCCTTAACAAACACTGTGTAAAAATTTCAAGCATCTGTGATAAATAGTTGCTGAGATAAATGTGACAGAAATTTTTGTTACGGACGGACAGAAAGACAGACAGACAGATGGACAGACACACAAGGGTAAAACAGTATACCCCCTCTCCTTCGGAGGGGGGGGGTATAATAACATTTCAAAAAGTAAAAATTGTACCCAGTTGAAATTTTATACACAGAATAATGCTTTTTGGGGTTATTTTGCTGAATTTTTCAATGAATCCATAACCTCAATCTACATTTGTAATACTCCATATTTATAGCAAAATTTGGTGCAATTTTACATTTTGAGATAGCTGTCCCTAAACACCAGACTGTAGAATTTAGTTTTTTTTTTATATGTGAGTTAGAACATGATGACTTATGACATATTTCTATTTGAGTCAAATTCCTATTAATAGAAGTATTTTAAAAATTTGCTCAGAAGAGTGTAAAATGACTATTTATTATACATTTTTACATGAGGTAAATATACCTACATTTTGAGATGGTCTCCCCAAAAAATCCAGATGGTCAATTTTCTTAAAACTTTGCAAATAACCTATAGTTGGTGTTACCATTACATATGGTTGAAAAATAAGAAGTTTTGCTATTGAAGTTTTTATGCCAAACAACCCTAAATTGGTCTCCTTAAATGAAATTTTTACATATATATACACTAATTTTCAAAAAAACCTTAAGGTTAGGTATCAGCATAATGCATGAGTTAAGTATATGTTGTCTTGGAAATGAGACAAGCGAACACAGAGTGCAGAATTCTTATAGCTTCCGATAAATAAAAATCATATTCAATTTCTTAATTTAGTATTCAGAGTAAAATTATTATACGTGAAATTTATGACATTATGCCAAACAAAACTTTTCTAAAGAAAATTTTTCTCTTCAAATTTTTTTTTATTAATAAAAAGAATCCGTTAATTAAGGGGCCTCACTTACATAATGAATTTAGTTTGTAGCAACTCCTGTGATAAAAACGCAAAATACATTCTTACAAAATTATAATTCTGGTTATTTTAAAAACTTTGAGCAATAATTACCCGGGAGAATTAGAAAAGACATATTTCTATCAACAAACCTGTGAAAGACAATCTTCGCGAGCCCTGCATGCGTCATGTATATAGTAAATATTCATGCATAATAGTATAGAAGGCAGAAACCTGTAATACGTTGCGATGTATATATTTATGAGTTATTCATAATTACATCATTAATTTTAATGAAAACAATTAGATTGACTTCATGGAGATATTCATCATTTTCTCAAATTTAATAAACGAGGCGCTGTACTGTTTCTTCAAGTATTTCTTGGAAAGATACAAATTATGTGCATCTTTTTTGATTAACCATAAACCATTTTTACCTAACTTTGGGTAATATGGAGCAAAGACCTACTCATGTGGAAATATTGTGTTTTGAGTAAATGAACCTTTTTGTCCATAAATGGTATTTCAACAGCAAATTATTTAATTATTTTATTCAGATTTTTTGCAAATTGATATGAAAGAAAATTTTGTTATCATGGAGATGTATCATCTTTATTAATTTGTTATCCTATAGACATTTGGCTCACTTCATTTGCCCATATTCTTAAGTTTTCTTTCATTGACAACATAAGAAAGATTTCTTTGCTTAAAGTATTAAACCTAGATTTCTTACTAAAAATATTGAAATATTGAATGCATAAAAGAAGATGTACATATACATGTATACGCTGTACAATATGTAATACATACAAAGAAAAGAACCTATATCATGAACTTTTCTGTTTAAATTATATTGCAAATACAGTTTCTTAAAGTTCCAGCAATTGGAATTGTAAATCAATTCATTATTAAGAATTTTTGTGGCATAATTACCTTCAAATTGTAGCCATTTTTCATTTTTCAGCTCTTCGCCTTATGTACATTTCCCATTCTTTATGTATATTTCATGTACTGTTAGGATTTCTGTATGCATTGAGAGTCCAACCCATGTCTCAATAAACATCTGTCAAAACAACAATGAAAAATATAAGTACATATGTATAACTGATATAATCCATTGTAAACACAGTATCAATTTGATTCTCAGTATCTCATAAATTTAGCACTGCACTCTTCTATTTAAAAAATCACTTTACACAGATATTAAATATGTCCTCTGAGCATTGTTATGTCATAGGAATTAAGTATGAAAATTTCTTTCAAATTGAAAAGGCAACATATTTTATAATATTGAAGAAGACGTCATCTTTTGAAAACTAAGGCTTCCAAATAAAGAAAGTATCTAATAATATATCAACAACCAGTAAATTCATTTTTCATCAGGCAAAACTAAAAATAGTCCTTGTTAAAAAGATTGTGAACTCAAAATCAATCTGAACCTTTTTATTTAGTTCTCACATGAATTTCAATAGCTTCATGATAACTGAAATAAAATGAAGCTTTGTGTACACAGGTTTTTAAAGGATCAGTTACATATACATGATCTAATATTGTTCCACCCTCTGTTGTGTAAAAATGCACTATTTGCATAAATCCCATTGTTTCTAAGAAACTCCATATGGGTCCTTGCATTTTGGCATCTTCATTCATGTCACCTATAATAATCAAGTTGCAATAACGTCTCTTATAAAAATCCACCACTTTTAGTAATGTTTTAAGAAAATTGTTTACAGGCAGTAAACTGGGCCGGTAGAGTGTAATGATCGCAATGTCTTCCTGATGTATTTCTATAGTTATTCCCTCTATGTTCTTGTATTCCAAAGCATTGATCAAAATTGTCTCTTTTGTTTCCTTTTTGTACACTCCAACTCCACCACCTTTAGCTTTTCTCAGTCTTGTCATCAGATCTTCACTGTCATCATAACACTGGTTACGTACAACATGGTGAAAATCAAAGCCTGAAATTTCAATATCTTGAATGTCCTCCTCTTCTTTCAACCATGTTTCTGTTAAACAAACAAAATCTGCTTTCATTAATCTGTTGTCACAATTTATCTCCTGAAAATGTCCTCTCAAACTCTGTACATTAAACAAAAGAATTGTTTTGTAATTTCCATTTTTTGCTACATTGCATATCCAGTCTTCATCTAAAATGTATCTCTCCATACTCTTAAGAGCTAATTTCACATCTAAATCTGCATATATTTTTTTCTGCAAGACACTTTCATCATTAGTCTCAATGAATAGACCATCTTTTGAAGTTACGCGACTTATTGCTACGTATGCTTGCCCAGGAGAAAAAGTGCGATCTAAATTAACAACAACACTTTTGGTAGTCATGCCTTGAACTTTATGTGCTGTACATGCCCACGAGAGTTTCAGTGGAAACTGATGTCTGACAACACTCTTTACATTTTTTTCATTTATCTCTTCTTCTACTCTTTTAATTGGGACCACATTCCCCTTGGGTGTCATCTTCCCTTGGATTTTACCAATATTTGCACTATCAAAGATGACTTCAACTACTTCTACTGCATTTACAGGCTGTTTGCTTTTAAACACAAAATTTGAAATATATCCCATTGCACCATTCACTAGTCCATCCTCAACACTTACATTTCGTGTTAGCATTACTCGTGCATTTACGGCTAAAAGTAATGAAGCAGAGAGGCCATCAGCTCGGGAACTGGTCAAAGGTTTATCACGTAAAGTTAACTTTCCTGTTGTCTTGTTTTTCTGGTAATCATCAGCTTGGACTTCTACTAATTGTTCACAATTCCTATGCAACATTTTGAGATTGTATTCATTTGCTTCTTGGTTTGTAGAATAAACATGTAAAACATCATCTGGTCCTTCTCTAATGCATTCTTGAAGTGTTGACAAAGCATCATCTGATATAAGTTCTTCAGATGTCCTAATCCGCAATGAATTCAAAACAGTTGCAAATGCTTTATCTTCTCGTTGTCGCATAATTTCATCCAACTCCACAATTTTAAAAAAATCAAGCCAGTAATCAATTGGATATGAACCATTTTCTTTATACAACCTCTCATCTTTTCGTTGTTTGACAGGTGGAAGTTGGTAGAAATCTCCAACTGCTATCACAGATACACCACCAAAAGGTTTTTTACATTTTTTGATTTGGACAAGTCGTTCATGAATATAAAACAGTAGCCTTTTGTACACCATAGAAACCTCATCAATCACTAAAATCTGCAAATACTCTAATCTTGTTCTTATTCCACATAAACTTTGTTCCTTCAGGGGTTGATATGGAATTGGTAAAGCTTTTGATAAAGAAAAAACATGATGAATGGTATTTCCTCCAATATTGAATGCTGCTGTTCCTGTAAAAGCTGTCAAAATCACAGATATTGCATTTGGGGAAGGCAAAGTTTTTTCAAAGAGACGAGATGCTTCATAGTGTATTGTCTTTATCAGATGGCTTTTTCCTGTCCCTGCTCCTCCAGTTATAAAAATGTGCATAGGTTCTACATTCTCTCCAGATATTTTTTTAATACACCATTCATGAACAGCATAAAAAATCTGCCTCTGTCTCTCATTCAAACTGCGCAGTAAGGGAAGCATCTCTTTTCTAGTGTTTTGGGTTTCTCTCAAATGATAAACAATGTCTTCAGAACCACTAATTTCAACTTCGTGTGTGACTTCTGATTCTGTATTGTCTTTTTCCTTTGATTTTGATTTTTCATTCAAACATTCTCTTCGATTTAATTCTGATTCTGGACATAAATTTGCCCACGCATCTTCTGGTTCACCAAGCATTTCTACAGCATCCTGAGCATTTTCAATATCATCCTCATTCTTTGAGAAATAATCATGATTGCTATCCACAATGCTTTTCACTCTTTCTAAATCTCTGTTTGAATTCACTCTGACATATCCATTTTCATAAAAAGTCTGGTACAAATCAAATCCAGGTGGTTTCAATTGATTTAGATTGCAGTATGGAAGAAAAAGTTGCAGGCGACATTGATAAAATTTTTCAGGAGCATTGTCACGACTAAATCTTGGGTAACGTATAACAGCTGGGTTCCCTCTGCTTCTCTTTTGAATGTAACCCTTTCCATTTCTCAATTCATATACACCATCCTTTTTGCCCTTTGGAATTTCAGATTTGCTAAGTACTCTGTATTCTGAACAGAATTCAGCAAGACACATTTTATGGAAAACATTCAACTGAGGTCGGTTTTCATACCTTTCCACAATATTTGTCATCCATAAACTGTTTTCTTCATCACCATCATTATCATTGTCCGTAATCACATCATTTTCACCAATTTTGACTTTCTTGTTGTTTGTTATTTGCCGAAGAGGCTTACTCAGTCGAGTTGGATTTTCTCCCACAGGAATGAAATTGACTTTTCTTGAACTCTCCTTCATTTTAAGATTGCACACCCTGTAAACTGCTTCCTGTGCACTAACTTCTCTATGATTGAGATAAGCTGACCCTACTCTCTTGATGGTGTCATGTGCACTCAAATTCCCCTCTGCTGCTTCTAGTTTAGTTTGCTTTAGTAACATTCCCATTTCCCTTTCTGATTTTGAAATATATGAGATAATATAGACTATGCAGCTGAAAGGGTCCAATACATACTGTATGTCCATGTTAGCATCCCAGCTTTTGAGCAGGCATGGGTTGTATTGATTTGTCCACATTTCTGTTGGATTTCTTTTCAAAATACATGTGGTTTTAGAGGCCAATACTCTATGTGCTCTTTCATATAAATCCTGTGATAGCTGTATGTTGCTGAAAATTTCCTCTGTTGTTCTACACGTATTAGCATCATTAGTTACTTCATTCCATACATTCAACAAAATCTCCTTTGCCTGCACACAACTTAATTCATTCCTTGAATCATCCAAATTTTGTTCCAATTGTCTTGTAATGAATGAACGCTCAGATGGTGGTTTAGGAAAATTGAACCTACACTCTGTTCCTTTTTTTCTACATGATTTCGAGTGACTTTTGCTATGTTGTTGCACATCCAGTACAGTTTGTCTAAGTTCTTGGTCAGAGTCTTCTGATGGTAGAGCACATGTGATATACCTATCAATAAACTGACAAATACTCTCCTCACTGTCTTCATCTAATTTTGGGGCATTCTCAACCCAGTACAAGCAATGCATATGAGGAGAACCTCTCTGCTGAAACTCAACTCTTACAAAATAATCTACAATGTGTCCAATGGGTTTCGCTGGGGACATTATTACATTTTTCTGGAAAATATGGAACCTATGTTCAAACATCCTTCCAACTGTAACAGGATTGCTTCTCAAAATTTCACTTTTTTCAGACCAATCTAAATCGGAGGGATTTCTGTTGTCATTCATTTGTGACATAATCGAGCTCAATATTTCATTCCACCTGAATTCTGCAGCAGAAAAAGAACAGAACCATGTTGGAATTCCAAGTTGTCGAAGCATTGCAAAAAGATCTTTTTGTGCAGTTGACCAATAAGCAGGTGTTCCTCTAATTGGTTGCATAAATCGTAGGGCTTCATCACTCCTGAGCAGTTTTGCAAGTACGACAGGATTTTGTAACATTTCTGTAGTAACTGGTATCCCTCCATCAAGTTTTGATACAGATTTGCGAATTGAAATTTGTGTTTTCTCAATGACCTGATTTAATTCAGATAGATATTGACAAAAGAAAATATAATTTGTATCTTTTGCAAATCTATTATCTGCATTCATCAACCTGTTGTTAAAATATCGAGAAAGTGTTATCCTTACATCTCGACTTTCATTCCATGAATATTTTCCAGTTGGATATAAGTGAGGAAATGTCTTTGCTTCATTGCCCTCCTCTTGCAACATTCTTACTGGATTTTGTCCTTCACCTGGGGCTATATTATAAACATCGTCAAAGTAGTGATCTAAGACATCTTGTGCAATATCAACAGGTTGTAAACAAGTATCTGTAGCAACTTCTTCAATTTCATTGTTCTGTTCTTCGACTATTTCTTCATTGTCAAATACTTCTGGCTGGCTAAACAACATACTTTGGTCATAATCTTTCTCCCATGTTGTGTTGAGTTCAACATCATGATACCACTGATTGTTTTCTTTCAGATAATTGAGGGCTATTCTAATGTGATTTGGGTTAACAAACTGATATTCATAATATCCCTTGTAGGACAACTTTCGCTTGAGCTTAACTCGTAACAAGAGATTTTCATTTCCATCCAAAGGCAAACTACTTGTTTTCTTTATGTTTGATGGCACACATACAACAGGTCCATGCACATTTTGTTGGCCACCTTTTGGAAGCATTGTCACTTTCATGAAAGGTATATGCAGAGCAATAAGATGCTGTTCTAAAGTATTTAAGCTATTGAGCTCTGGTGGAATATCTTCCAAACTCATTTTGTTAAAAGCTGCTTCAGCGGGAACATTTCCACTGAGAATTTTTCTATGGCATGTAAAACAAATCCAGGTACGTGATTTGGGACAATTATCAAAACATGCAGATGTACAGCTATGAACATATTTCTTATCAATGCACAAATTTGCAACTTGAACTGCTTTGATATTTTTTTCATACATTTCAAGTGAACATCCTTGAATCTGGTTTTCAAACAAAAGGCGATGGCAGCAGCAGCATGTATATTCCGGTCCACGTCTAATGCAATTTTTAAATGATTTCACCACTTCATCAGTATTTTCAAGCATTTTGTGCAGTGCATTTCTTTGTTTTTGCACAGAAGCCTTTATCTGTATCTTTGTTTCTGCATTGGAATGATATTTAACTTTACCTGCTGTTTTAACATTTTCTTTATGCTGTTCATCTGTTTTATACTTCTGTATGCTTCTTTGTTTGACTTCCTCTTTGAACGACTGATCTGTTTTATATTTCTGTGTGCTTCTTTGTTTAACTTCCTCTTTGAATGATTGATCTGTTTTATATTTCTGTCTGCTTCTATCCTTGACTTCTTCTCTGTGTTGCTTGTTTGTTTCATACTTTTTTTTACTTTTTTCTTTCATCGTTTCTTTGTGCAGCTGGTCGGTTTTATATCGTTGAATACCGATTTGTATTAAATTGTCACGATAGTGTTCATCATTTCTGTATCTTTTCTTTGCATCTACAATGCATTTTCTTTTGAATTCTAAGTCTGTCTTGTACTTCATGTTTTGCTTGTACAATTTATTTTCTTTAGCACTAACATCTGACTTTTGAACTTTGTTGCTTTCATTATGGAATGAAACAGATTCTCGTAGTTGTCTCTTTCGGTTTTTATCTGCAAATTTCCTACTGCTTTCCTTTAAACATGATAGTTTCTGAGATGTTGTTGCAGGCACATTTTTTCCCAAAGTAATAGATGTAACAACGTTATAATGATTCTGATTCTTATGATCCAAATAAATGCCTCCCAATGATGTCATGTTTTCCTGTGAATCTACCATTAACCCAGAAAAAGTAACCCATTTATTCTCTGAGTACGTATGAATTTCAGTTTTCAGTAAATGGGACAGTGCAAGAATCTCTATTTCCGTTGCCCATTTTCCATCCATGCTCATACCTGATGAGGAAATGTGGTTTTCTATAGAAGTTTCACCTGGCCTTAAGAATGATGTGAAAAGCAACCCATTTTCCAACAGATGATGACATACTGCTAAACGTATCATGTGATGATAGTCTTGCTTTCCTGTTAAACACAATGAGATTGATCTAAAGAAGCAATTCCCGTCAGGCTCAACTGGTACAGTGGTCATTGACACTGTTATTTCCTGTCCATACTGATGTTGATTTTCACATCTGTGCATTGAATATGGTATTCTTAACATTTCACAATGTGTTTTCTTTTGATCATCAGAAAGAGGTAAAAATCTATTCTGATGCTTCTCACACCCAACAAATTCTAGTTCATCATCATTTTGTAAACCAGTACTACTAATATTGCATTGAAACTCTGCAGACTTGTACAGTTCACGTTCTTCATCACTGATATCCATTTGTTTTCGAATACCTTCTTCTATACCCAATGAAAGCTGTTTAATTGAGCATTGCACTCCAGTTATTTCACATTCAACTGCTTCAGAATAACCCATTGATATAGCTAGAGAGGATATATGATTGCATACATCTTGAACTGATTCATACAAAACCCGTGTACTTCTACCATTTACACTCTGTAATCCTGCAGATGACCTCGAGTGGGAATCAAATGTAAAAAAACTATGAAGGCATTTCCCAATCAAAAATGTATTTCCACCAAAACACACAAAACAACCATCGTTGTCATCAAGGGCAATATGAAGTGCCTCTAATACCTGATAAGCATTGAAGTCATCATAATTCAGTACTACATCTGCCAAGTTAATCAGACTTGGTAAAGACTCGTTTGCTTTAAACTCAAACATTCTACCAAAGCATTCAAAAAACGGTGGTAATTCATTAACCAATAGGTATCTGTTTGCAATTGTTGAACTACACTGTAGAAATGAATACATCTCATCTCCTGTTGCCAATATTTTGTTCATATCTTCAGATTGCCATTGCTCACAATTCTTTAATTTATGATATGCCAATGCTGTTAAAGAATTTGCTACACACTGAGTTCCAGCATTTTCCCCAAACATTGGATCACCCTGATGAAATGAACCTTGCACAGACCAATTGAAATGTTTTGAACATTTATCATCATTTTTTCCACCAGTAACTGTAGGTTTTCCATCATATATCATATTGTTTTCATTCAAACATGTATTCCCATTTTTTTCAAATTCAAATTTCTTTCCTTTTGTGTTATTTGTTTTGCATCTACCAATACATGTATTATATCCCTGCACAAATATCTCTTTAGCATTTCTCTCATATCTTTCTGATTTCTCTGTATACTTGTTTGATTTCTTTTTAAATTTCTTTGATTCTTCTATATTTTTCTTAGTTTCCTCTATATTTCCTTTGTGTTCCTCTATCTGGCACTCATCTTTTTTTAAAGTCCTGCTGACCTCTTCCCCCATGGAAGGTATCAGCTGCGCCTGACCTGCTGAACTTGACATCATCCAAATGTCTGATTCAGGTACTCTCGGTGGAGTACAAACCCACACTGGGGAGTCAGGGGATGCTACCTTGTCCTTTGGGACAATCAGACGACTTCCCCGAGGAGATGGCAACCTCGGGGCCAAGTGCATTCTCTCACAAGGAGAGGCCTGCACCCTGGCCATGGGTTTTTCCTTAGCAGGAGGTAACCCAATCAAACCTTGCCCAGGAGGACCCAAGTCAGCAGGAGACTCTGTCTTAATCTCATTTTGTGGATTGTGATCTTGTCTCTTTTGCCTTTTCATCAACTTCCTTTTCTCTCGCTCCTTTCTACCAGTCAATGACTTTCTCTTCGGCATCCTTAACATTAAAAAAAACTTATATATGTAAATACAGTTTGTGAAACGTTCTACTTTCCCATTTTTTGTGCTCACTGTGCATTCACAAAGCGTTCACCTTGCGCTCACCGTTCATTCAGTCTGTTCATTTTCATTTTTAACTCAAAAGAAACATATATTTCACATCAGAAACTTCACTTTTTAAATTAGAATCTAATCCGTATAATTTAAAGTTCACATTCTTGAGTAATCAACGATTCAACACATATATAAATAGACAAAATTATACATAAGAAACGTGTGTTTCAAGATTCACATAATTCCTTTGATGTCCGATCATGATCAAATTAAGAAATGAAACCTTACTATAAATGGGTGTGAATAAAACAAAATCCAATTGATTTATCAATTAATGCAATGTTTTTACTGAGTCATCTTAATTTGCCAAATCATGTTTACATTTCTAGCTGAATGAATCGGCCCAGAATGCATACGGGGGAGCCGGAAGTTCATTTTTAAGCCGATTACCGATAAACTCACTTAAAGTCAGACGACACGTTCCTCGAGCATCTTTTTTAGTATCTGCTCGTAATAAAGAGTTCCAGTAAGAATTATTATTTTCATAATTAAATTTAGAATGATTAAAATTTTCTTGTGTATGGAGAAGTGCCTAGATGGCTGAGTGGGTAGAGCCATGGCCGCTCACCGTCAATAGTGTAGGTTCTAGAGGTTGCGAGTTCAAAGCCTGGCCTCAGCCAGGATAGAATTTCAATATAGTGAATTTCGCTGTCCTGTATATTTATTTATTTTGATATCAGCAATTGAAGTGTATTTTCAGATGATCATATAGGATATTGCACACTTTAGTATTTTGCAGAAATGCCTGGTAAGGTATCTTAATTTTTTGCAAGAAAGCTTGTCAAATTAGTAGTAAACCAAGAGTAAATTCCTGGAAAAAGTTGTATAAAATTGAGGAACGTGTCGTCTGACCTTAATTATTATATGATAAGAAAAACAAGAGGCCCATGGGCCATATCGCTCACCTGAGGACCAATAGATTTATAATGGAATCGTAATACAAACTATCTGGACAATGTACAATAAAACATGTAGATCCTGTATAAATAAAATCCATTTCCCCCCCTGGATATTCTTATGTTTATAATCATTGGTCCCTTTTTTAATGTGGTGATTTCTTAGTCATATTACATGTTGAGTATTGCAGTTCTCAAAAAGATCCTTAACAATTGTTTATACATGTATATGGGATATAAAGCTACATCAAAGTCTGAACCTTCTTGTGAGGCCGAAAAATTGTCCTGGGGCCAAACTCTTAACAATTATAGAAATCATCTGGCTGATTAGTTTACTGAGAAGAAGATTTTTAAAGATTCACCTTATGTATTCCCATGAAAAACTTTAACACCCCGCCCCCAATGTGGTCCATCCTACCCCCAAGGATCATGATTTGGACAACTTTGAATCTACACTACCTGACAATACTTCCACACAAGTTCCACCTTTTCTGGCTGATTAGTTTCTGAGAAGAAGATTTTTAAAGATTTACTCTATATATTCCTATGTAAAACTTCCACTCCCCAATGTGGCCCCACCCTACCCCCAGGGATCAGGAGTTTCACAACTTTGAATCTACCTACACTACCTGAGGATACTTCCACACAAATTTCAGCTTTCCTGGCTGATTAGTTTCTGAGAAGAAGATTTTTAAAGATTTACTCTGTATATTCCTTTGTAAAACTTCAACCCCCCAATGTGGCCCCACCCTACTTCTAGGGGTCATGATTTCCACAACTTTGAATTTACACTACCTGAGGATGCTTCCACACAAGTTTCAGCTTTCCTGGCTGATTAGTTACTGAGAAGATTTTTAAAGATTTATTTTACATATTCCTACGTAAAACTTTAACATCCCCCCCCCCCCCCTCCAGAAAGAATAATCTTACCGTGACCAGGCTACGCTCTGGTCAGAGTAAGAATTCGTCCAATATACTTGCAATGTAGCGGATCAGCTTCGCGTCGATTTTAAGTCTGTTAAAAATATTCTGCATGGGAAAACCACATTTTTTTACATTACAAACCTTTATGAACATGCATATATAGTTTAATCCACAAAATATCCATTTACTGAGTCGAACCAAGGCATTTTGTTGATATACATGTTTGAATTTGCCTGCCATTTTGTCAGAAATCGCACTTGGAATGTCTCGGATTTTTTCATTAACATGGCGACCATAAACAGCGAGTTTTCAAACATGATGTTAAAAGTGGTAGTGATTTCATTGCAAAAACAGTTAATCTGGTAATATGGGATTATAAAAGAGCAACAATGTAGAGACCAATCATATAAAAATTTAGGCCAGATACAGTGCGATATAAATTTTTTATTTGCTACAAAGCGAGTACATATGACACAAATTCTATCGTTGAACCGGGTTCGTAGGACATCTGTCATTTTAACGATAGAACATTCTATCTATCCCCCCCCCCAATCTGGCCCCTCCCTACCCCCAGGGATCATGATTTTAAGAACTGTGAATATACACTACCTGAGGATACTTCGACACAAGTTTCAGCTTTCCTGGCTGATTAGTTTATGAGAAGAGGATTTTTAAAGATTTACTCTATATATTTCTATGTTAAACTTTGACACCTCACCCCAAATACTACCCCTGGGGGTCATGATTTTCACAACTTTGAATCTACACTACCTGAGGATGCTTCCACACAAGTTTCAACTTTCCTGGTCTTATGGTTCGTGAGAAGAAGATTTTTGAAAAATTCTCAAAATATTCATAAATTCCTAATTATCTCCCTTTGCAAAAAGGCGTGGTCCTTAATTTTCACAACTTTCAATCCCCTTAGGCTAAGAATGTTTTGTGCCAAATTTGGTTGAAATTTGCCCAGTGGTTCTTGAGAAGATATTGAAAATGTGAAAAGTTTACAGACAGACAGACAGATGGACGACAGACAAAATGTGATCAGAATAGCTCACTTGAGCTTTCAGCTCTGGTGAGCTAAAAAGAACAGTTACATTATAAACATTACTACAGTATGATATGATAAAATATAATAATAAATTATATAATCTCTACACTATACTCATATAAAAAGTTACAAGCAGGGACAATGTGGTGTCAACTTGATAGTGTAAGTTAAAAGTACAAATATGTACGACGATTAATCATAATCATAACTCTTATTTATGAGGTAATTAATGGAGATAAGTTTTCATATGACTGTGTAAGTAATACTTAAGTAAAAATATCGATGTCTCATAAAATCATATCTTTATTATCAACATCACAATGATAAACCAATTAAAGCGCAATATGAGATCCTTTAGGTCATCACCACAAAATAAACATTTATGCATGTTAATAAATCCTATTCTGCTTATCGAAAACATATATGTAAACCACATGAAACCTATCAATTAAACCAAAGGTAGGACATCATTTGTCAAAACAGGCCTACCCCGAATGCGTCGCATGCCCTTTGGATACGTGATATGTTATTTTTCCAGGTTATGTTTACCATCTATAGTACACAAGTTTTTCTAACATGCATAGCAGAAAGAGGCCGCAGAATGCATAAAATAGGGTATCATTATGGAAGATAAAATCATTTTGGAAATTCTGCGGAGGAACTACATGTACTGAAAAAATCTGTGTTTTGAAGTACTTTTAATGAAATTGCATTGCTATATATTTAGAAGTTATTGTCTTTTATTTAAATGTATGTAGAAGTTATGTTAAATCTGAAATATGTTTTTTAATACCGGGTAATTAAAACACAATGTTTTGGGTTTTAAAAATATTCTTAGTAAATTTTAGCAATTCTTAGTACAACAGTAAATCCAGTCTTCGAAATAACCTGGGAGTCCGATGCCAGGGGGCCTGGTAAATTTGCAGGCGGACATGTAAAAGTTGCCAAATTACATTACCGGAGGGCATGTGTAAATTTTCTGTCAACATACAATCTGTTTACTTGCCATTTCTTCCATCATACCCAAGTTATTCGCAAAACTTGCTTTGTGCAGTCTACATTCTCGGTACGACTTGTCAAATAATCGTCAATCGTAATCATTGAAGTCACAGTTTAGTTAAACCTATTGTATATATGTTTGCTAAATTATGAGACGTACATCGATGCCACATGTAGTCATGATTGGGCAGTCATGATAACGTTTTTGAAATCAGCTAAACTGGTCAAAAGACCAGCATGTGACTCTAAAGTGAATTATGAACAAAAACGTAAATATAAAAAATTTGAGTTGGGCATGTAAAAATTTGTATGGGCTGGGTTAAAATGATGGGTCTACATGCCTTTGCTGAAAAAAAAATTGTCGTGAAGACTGTAAATCTTATTAAATATCAGTAATTATCAGTATTAACACCAAAAACATCAGTAAATATCAGGACCCACATCAGTTATCAGTAACAACAGTAAAATTATCAATAAATATTAGCAATTCTCAGCACTAACAGTACAATATCAGTAAATATTATTAAAATATGGCACTTTCAGTTCTTTTTAGAGCCAGTAGTGCAGACAGCAACAAAGCAATATGTTCTCTCTTCTTCAAACTCAATTTACTTCACAAAATAGACAGTCACACAAATATATTTTGCATGTTTCAAGTTTTCCTTCACACGTAAACTGTTGCACAACAAGCAAATTCATCTTTGTCAGTTTGATCTGTTTGTCATGCGTCAACATTCAAACATGGCTGCTTTACACACAGAACTTTCTTTTTCAATATGGAATACCGAACCCGAAGTTATAAACTTGATTAACCCAATTTCATGTATTTATTAATTTTATTTTCATAAATTACTCAAATTTGAAACAGAATTAGCCCAAAATTTTTGCAATTTATATTCTCCTTTCCATAAGGAATGTTTATGCTAAATAACGTTGAATTTGACTCCGTACGTACTTCTTGAGAAGAAGATTTTATAAAATGCACCCCCCTTTTTCAACGGTTTCGAAGTTTTCTCCATTTTAAATAAAGATCGGTCTGTTATTTCTGCAATTTATTATCACCTTTCAATAGTGATGCCAGGGGTCGACACTAACTTTTTTATGCATTAGTCCTGCCGGACTACTGTCTGTTAACTTTAACTAGTCCGCAGGCAATTTTATTAGTCCGTCAAAAATAAATGAAATTCATTATCGTATTTTGTCATATATAAAACACTGTTTTTTATTAGAATTTGTAAGAAGGAATTTTTTGCCGCCATTACAGATGTTAAAAAAAGATCTGTGCAATAGATCAGGGAATCGAGCTACCATGTTCTTTTTGTTATTTTAGTTCTTTAAAAATCAGGTATAAATAATAAGCAATTTAAGACAAATGATTTAAACACAATTCATTAAAATTAAACAACAAGAAATTTCCTTTCACCTTTTAGTTTTTTTTTTTTTAAACACCTAAGCGTCTCTATCAAAGCCAGGGTTGTTTTTCTCAGACATCTCCTTAGGGCAAAAAAATTATCAAATCACCCATAACATCCTGCATACCTCTGTTGTTTTCACTCGGTAACTCTATAATCACCAAAATGTATCATATATCAATTTACTGTAAAAATAAACTCGGCGTTTTCCAGGAAGTTGTCAACAATATTGCAGTGGCTTTGCAACATCGATAATTTACACAATTTTTTAAGCAGATTTTTTTATTAGTCCAACCGGACTTATTAGACAGAAATTTTGTTAGTCCGACTCAAAATCAATTAGTCTGTGACTAACGGACTAAGGTTAATGTCGAACCCTGGATGCTTTGTACCAAATTAAGTTGAAATTGGCCAAGTGGTTTTAGAGAAAAAGTTTAAAATGTGAAAAGTTTACAGACAGACAGTAAAAGACCATTTAACCTACAGTAATTTTTTTTTTCAAAATAACCTGATACTAAAATAATCTTATGAATGTTATTTCCATCTAATGTCTCTGCCCTCTCCAATTTGACATTCAAATTAATCTTTTACCATATATACTCGCTTATAAGTACGCAAGACACACAATCAAGTACAATTCCTTCAATCTTGCAGCTTTTCTGGCTCATCAGTTTCAGAGAAGAAGAATTTTAAAGAATTTTCTCTGGGAAGAAGTCAAAAATGTAAAAAGTTTACAAACAGGCAGAGAGACAGACTCCAGACAACAATTAATCAGAAAATCTCACTTGAGCTTTCATTACTCCAAACCTTTGACCCTATTACAACCATTATGCAAATGATCTTTTATTTTTGAAAATAACTGTTAACAATTTTCTTAATGTTTATTTCAGCATTAATTTTGTGTTGTTTGTTTTTAAAACAAATTTTATACATTATTTTGTACATTTTTCATTGAAATATGGCTTAATTGACCGTGAAAACTACTGCAATGTCTTTTATTATACATGTAGCCCAGATAATAACATTAAAAAAATGTGCAAGGCATTCCAAGTAGTTCCGAATGAAGAAAAGATGTAAACATTTCCCATTACATATCTCCATAAGAAATCTTATTTCATTCCTGTGAACTTTTATGAGTCAAAAATGAAATGTCAATTAATGTAGATATCTTGAATATTTTCCCTTTTATAGATTTCAAATGTAATTCTTTCACAGGTATGTGTATTTTTATTAAAAATCCTCAAAAAGTGATGGAAACAATAACTTGGGACAGACTTTAAAAATTGAACTGTTAGTGCTCACCTTACAACTGTTCACAGGTGACCTTGATTTTCTCTATGTCACACTTCTTTGTTCTTGACAAGTACTCCTGGGTAACAAGGCAGAAAAAAGGTTCTGCGCTAAAATGTTCAATGCAAAACAAAACTCTGTACAATTTATTATATATGTTAATATTTGAATTTTTTTTTTCAATATAAACAAAAGCAGTATCATGTAGTACAATCTCTCTCTTTCAAAGTTAAATAATATGTATCAATATTGTTGTTTGTTGTGTACTTTTAAATCGTTGAACAGTTTTGTCAAACACTGTATCCAGTACAATATTATAAGGCCAAAAAAAAATATTTGTGTTTCCTTTTCATCAAATTTTAAAATAGGGTAGAAAGGTCGCTTTTTTTTTTTTTAATGAGCTTTTAAGTTTTCCCCTTTCCTAGCATATGATTTTTCTATACAATAAGAAAATGAATTTTAAAGGTGGAGCAATTGTGGATAGTGACAACTGTTACAGAATTAAAGCTTTCTTAAATCTAAGGTTAATTTGGAATGACGTATTACGATTATATTAAGATTATATTTTCATGTAAATAGAAAATATAAATATGACAGCCACTATAAATTAACAGAGTTAATACTCATTACCACAAATATATTATATATTAGTTATTAGTTCTATTTTCTTGGTCAACTGACATAACAGTAAACATTAATATCGTAACTGTAAGTGTTGAATTCAGAAACAGAGGAAATTCTGGTTGATCAGACGAGAGCCTTAGAATTAAATCTTTCCAATTATTTAAAAAACAAGAGGCCCATGGACCACATTGCTCACCTGAGGAACAATAGGAATGATAAAACCAGCTTAATGGAGTCATAATACAAACAATCTGGACAATGTACAATAATACATGTCGATCCTGTATAAATAAAATCCATTTCCCCCCTGAATATTCTTATGTTTATAATCATTAGTCCCTTTTCTAACAGGATGATTTTATAGTCATATCACATGTTGAGTATTGCAGTTCTCAAAAAGATCCTTAACAATTGTTTATATATGGGATATAAAGCTACATCAAACTCTGAACCTTCTTGTGAGACCAAAGAATTGTTCTGGAGACAAAGTCTTAACAATTATAAAGAATCATCTGGCTGATTAGTTTCTGAGAAGAAGATTTTTAAAGATTTACTCTATATTTTTCTATGTAAAACTTTAACACCCCCCCCCCCCCCCCCAATGTGGCCCCACCCATGGATCATGATTTTCACAACTTTGAATCTACACTACCTGAGGATGCTTCCACATAAGTTTCAGCTTTCCTGGCTTTCAATTTTACTCTATATATTCCTATGTAAAACTTCCGACCCCCCATTGTGGCCCCACCCTACCCGCGGGGTCATGATTTTCATAACTTTGAATCTACACTACCTGAGGATGCTTCCACACAAGTTTCAGCTTTCCTGGCTGATTAGTTTATGAGAAGAAGATTTTTAAAGATTTACTCTATATATATATTCCTATGTAAAACTTTGACCCCCCAATGTGGCCCCACCCTACCCTTGGGGTAACGATTTTCAAAACTTTGAATCTACACTACCTGAGGATGCTTCCACACATGTTTCAGCTTTCCTGGCTGATTAGTTTAGGAGAAGAGGATTCTTTAAAATTTATTCTATATATTCCTTTGTAAAACTTCGAGCCCCCATTGTGGCCCCACGTGAAAACGGGTGTCACCCTTAATTTTCACAACTTTGAATTCCCTTTGCCTAAGGATGATTTGTGCCATGTTTGGTTGAAATTGGCCCGGTAGTTCTTGAGAAGATGTAGAAAATGTGAAAAGTTTACGGACAGACGGACAGACAGACGACAGACAAAATGTAATCAGAATAGCTCACTTGAGCTTTCAGCTCAAGTGAGCTAAATATGATAACATACGGTAATTAATGGTTTAAAACTAATTTTAAAAATTTCATTTGCAATTAAACTGCAGCATTTTAAAATCATATTTATAATGTGAATGATTCTTGGGCCTATTCAAAGACTTACGATGTTTACAGTCTCCACACCCATAAATAAAAAAAAAAATTTGCCTCTGCTTTTTTTTTTGTACATCTTTATATTAATTTATAACACATCACTGCCCTATGAAACTATTTATTGCATTGATAATTTAGCTAAAATAACCAAGAATAATTAACTTTCATTCATGCTGTCAATTCGACTTAGAAATCTTTAAAACGCTTTGATAAGTAGTGTTTTCTATTGAATTGTTCCAAGCGTTTTTTGAACTCTGATTTGTAAAGACTCTGTCGTTTAAACCAATTACGGTTGGTAATCTGGAATATGGAATAAAAACTGTTAGGGTCAGCGCATAAAAAATAGGGTCGCTCCGGCAACACAAATAATTTTTTTGACATATATAACAAAAGATTAAATCCTGATAACACAAATTGTACATAAATTTTCTTTCTGTCCCTCTTTACATTTTATTGAAAAACCACAAAAAATATGTTTCAAGTAAACTTACCCAGAATTGGACAAACTCCTTGAATTTCAATTATCAATAAGTGTTAATTTAATTGAGCTCTTATCATGATGAACAATTTCTGACAGATAACTGAATGCATGTGCAATATTTTGCCCACCACTTTCACAACAACCACGGTGCAGCGTTGCATAAATAATAAATAAAGCAGCATGTTGAATTCAGATGAGTAAAAATCTCCAAATCAAAAGCGCTTCATTCATAATATCGTTTCTCAGATGGTCTGTAAATTTTTACCAGTACAATTTCTTCATTTAGCTATATAGTTTGAATAAGCTATATACTTTTATTAAGCTATTCAAAATAGCTCCATAAAACTATTTTTATGCAGTTTTTCACAAAAATGTTCAAAATTTCATCATTATAAACCGTCAACAAATTTAATTTTGAAATAAATTTGGGGATCTCGAAGCCGTTCGTAAATTCCTTGTCTAGTTTTATATTATATATTTTTTTAATATATTATATATTATTATACGTAATTATTAAATGTTAATTAATGTATTTTAAAAATTCTTCTTCTTCAGAATACTGAGTAGGGCTCTTCAAAGAGCATTAACACGTATACAAAGAAAGAGTTGTACTAAAATAATTTAATGCTGACTGAAAAACTTTGAATGCCATCATAACTTACTATTGAGGTCGCATTATAACATAACCTTGTTAAAAAAATCAAGCTGTCTTCCTAGCTACTATTATGCAACATCAATAGATCAAGGTCAGTTGACGGAGCATCTTCTTATGATTGAGGTCAGTTCATCAAGGTCAACTGCATTACTGAATGAATCTTTCAATCGAAATTCTTATGCATGAGACAAAATGTGCATTCTTTAATTAATAACAGGTCGAACTGTATTTTATGTATGTTTGCATCTCTTAGGTAAATGAATTGAAATTAAACGGAGTAAAATGTTATATAAATTCTTAACCAAACTTCAAGTTTTTATAATAACTACTTATGCAAGCGGAATGTGTGCGCACGTGGAAGCATTTGCTGGATGCCTCATATGGAATACAACAGCTAGTGATCGGCCAAAGCTGATCACAAAAATCACAACTACTCATCAATGACCATTAGAAAAGTAACCCTAATGATATTAACATTGCAGCGTTTAAACATTTGTAAGCCTAAAATACATTTTCATTGTTTCAGTAATTGTCCATCACTTTGAGCAGATTGTGGCATCGATAAGAATGATTTAAGCTGAATTTATATTATTAATTACCAATCAATTTTCTGCTTTACCATAACTAACCACTTTTAAGAAGTAACTGTTAGGTTACAATCTGTTGTCCCAAAACTTTTAGAACTGTAAGTGCAAAGTCTCTTAAGGAGACACAGTTTAATGAATAATCTTTATATTTACATGCAATCTGTTACATATACAGTTCAAAGTTGAAAACCATTACTGTGCAAAATTAAGTGCAATTTTTAATACCAGCCTCAGAGTCAAGCTGATAATATTACACGTTTCCAAAAAAAATATATGACAAAAAAGCTAATTCAAGTTACTCTGAATAGCTTAATGAAGCTAAATAGCTTATTCAAACTAAAGCTGTATATAGGTAACCTATTTTATAAATCAAGAGATTGTACTATACTATAGAGCTGTTAACACCGTAAAATACGTAGCCAAGTCTACTAAATTATGTTTGTACAAAAACTCATCGGAATGTGAATTTGATACAAAAGAAGTCACATCAAGTACTTACCATGAAATGTGTAAATCAAAAGCAAAATTTGACAATAATTAACAATAGCCAGGTACAGAAATCTTCTTGATCTGTTCCTTCAATTACTCTCAGCAGACGCACAAAACACAACGTCACAAAACGGTGTCTCGTTATTTCGTTCCAAATAGATTTCAGATCGCTGAAATGTCGCCCTATCGCCTCGTCGGGTTTATATTTTGCCACCTTTCCGCACAGTTTCTTAAAGAAACCTCAGTATATTTTATTGATATTCTGAAATATGACATACAACATAATTATCTGTTAGTGTCTTTTTTCCCATGATGTAATAAGTGACTTACGGGTTTTCAATTCTTTTTAGATTAATTTGATACATTGAATATAACACGTTATACCAAATATATTGCATTATGGCAGATATATATGAAAGACCAGAAGACATTTAGTGAAAAAAAAACCCAATCCAAATTAGTTTTACACACATCAATAGAAAAATTAACATGTATAAACATGCGCAAATGCCGTTCTTTTTTTCAATCTCTACCCAGAGTTATCGTTCCTGCTTCGCTCCACTTGTAGCGCAGCGTAATACGCCCTCTGGTGAGAGATTGAGTGTGCATATAAAGGAAAAGATAACTCCTACTTCGATAGCTCGAAATATACTTATTTACCAAAATATACTTATAAACAAAATAGTATATTTCATTATATTGTAAAAATGTTAAAAGATATTATAAAACATTATTTTCATATCAGTATGCAAAAATGTACATTTTAAAAGTTTAACGATTTTAGCCGATGTTTATAAACTCGGGCTGCTTCGGAGCTAAAACCCGCGAAATTCTGCACGTGCCGTTAAAGACGAAGAAGATGGCAAACCAGACAGGTGGAAGTATAGGAATTGGCAACTTGAACATGCTGAAATTAAGAATTTACGTGATGGCTGAACCGCACACACGAAACGATAACATGTCCACAGTAGTGTATGATAAAACCAACGACGCCATAAAAAGCATTTTTTTCCCTCCTAAACTAAGAGAAACGTTTGAAAAGGGTGCTTTCCTTATGGTCCACGCATCAAACGTAGGAGCAGAAAGTATCAGGATATCTGAAAATTCGAGGGTAAGTTTATGAGTGTTAAATTTAACATATGAATACATGTAGGCCTATAGTTTGTATACGTTAGCACTAACTGGCAATCTGCAACATATATTTTATCAAAATTCTCCCAACCTGTTTAAAGAGAAGAATGTTGGCAACTTCAGCAGACACCATATTGAACTCGTGTTTTAATTGTCAGTGACGAAAGTCGTCTTTCTGCGTTATTTAAGTGACAGGCAACTATATTTTTAGTAAACTTTTACTTTTACTGTCTTAACAATTGTGATCATCTACCTGATCTTTTCAATATATATAGCTGCTATAATGTAGAACTCTCGGAGTCTACGATTTATATCTGATGGCCTACTGGAGCATGGAGAGGGCTCGTACAATTCTATAGGATCTCGGTAATTTTTTAATGCGGCTCACTTCGGTCTGTAAAGATCGATTTTATATTTGATTTTCTTCAGATAAAATGATTTTTTTAAATTCAGGTTCAAAAAACTAACTGTATATATATCAAAACCAGATAAAACACATCTGCATGTGTACCAGTCGTCTTTTTCAACAGCCATGACAGTTCTCACGTGATTTTAAGGGATTTACGCTTGGGAGTTTTGATTGGCTTGATAACGTGAATATCCGTGTAAATAATAGATCCTACGGTACCTCGTTCTATTACTCATCATTTCAGGAAATAGTAAATAATAGAAAATTCATATTTACCGCGTTAATTATGTTTAAAATAGGGGAATTCCTATGTTCAGCTTAAGATCCGCTCCTAAATTCTCATTGGCTGTCCCAAAATAAAACCCGGTCAAGGTCAGTAAACATGGCGGACAAATATTCAACTTGCGTTGTTGACATACACGAAAAATAACCGATATATGGACTATACCTGATATTTTTGGATTTATTTATGCCATAGACATCAACAATGTTTAAGTTCAGGTAAGAAATACAGATGTTATTGTCATTTATAGACGATTTCAGACGAAATTGTTGCGGGAGTGAATCACTCGGTAGCAGGACTTTTAGGCCCCAAGATGTTTAGGCATTTCATTGATAAGACGCTTAGGCCCCAAGATGTTTAGGCACCAGTCTACATTTTTCTAAGTTAATTATAATTTTATTTTTTAAATGAATAATGGTTTAGGCACCAGCATACATTTGTATAAGTTAATTATAATGTACATTTAATTATTTAAACTTCATTTATTTTAAAAATTATAAAGAAGTATAATGTGCATCTTATGCATAATTTATTAATTTTTAAATATCATATTATTTTGTTCCATCCTATTATTTTCTGTATTTGATTTTCTATTAAGAAATCAAAGAAACGGTAAAGACTTTCATTTACCTTGTGTATGACATGAATTAAATTGTTAAAACAACACCCCCACCGTATCCTGCTCCCTCTCTAGATAGGTGCTAATTAGGAGAATATAATGAAGAGATCTTCTAGTAATACAATGAGGGTTTCACACCTCACTTTGGAAGTAAACAATGAAGAGACTGGTCTCCAAAAGAAGACAGGCCAAATACAAGTTAAGCTTCATTGGCAGAAAAATTACATTATTTTGGGAGATAGAAATATGATCACAAAAATAATATTTCACTTGTATTTGGGTAATAAGTAGGTTAATTCTTTTGGGATATATAAGGGTTCTTAAAAATATTATGTATAAATCAGTTGCCATAAATAAGCTTACTGAACAATTTTATGACATTCAAGTGTTGTATAATTCCGATAATAGAAAAAAATGCAATAATTTGTTTTCTTCTCTTGAAATATCAATAATGAAATACTTCCCCTTATATAACATTTGTTCGTTTCTTTGTGATGATAGTATGATTTGATCATGGTATTAACTGATTTAAAGCACGGACACATAACCATGCTGGATGATACTATCATTGATAGCGTGTGCATGCAAGTTTATACCATAATGTTTTTCGTGTTTAAAGTTTTTCAAGAACTTGTATATGAAGTAAACAACGCCATGTTTGCGTAACGATTGTTAGTTTACTACAAATTAAAGTAAATTGCATTTATTGGCTCCAAAGTGCTTAAAAGCCATGTTCTTTCAACTATCAGTTGTTATTATTATTATACCCCCGCAAACGAAGTTTAGGGGGATATATTGGTTTCACCTTGTCCGTCCGTCCGTCTGTCTGTCTGTCTGTAGACGCAACTTTGTCCCCCCTATAGAATTTTTTATTACTGCATGGAACAGTTTGAAAATTTGTACATATGTTGAACACCATCTGAAGATGTGCACCTGCATTTTTTTAAAGATCAGACAAGATTTAATGATTTTATGACAATTTTCATTTTCCTTATTCTATATATTGTACACTAATGTTGAAAAGTAAGGGAGGTAATCCTTACAGATTTTATTAATTAATTAATAGTATTAAAACACTCTAAAATATATTTATATAAAAACATCCAGATTGAGGTTTTTTTGTCTTTATGTCTTAATTAATAAAAAAAATTATTTTTTATAAGTATTCCATCAACTGACATTGCAAAGTTTTTGTTTGTCAATGATAAATTCTTGGGAGCTAATGAGAACATCAAAGACAAGTGTGACTGAATTCATTTGTCCCAAGGGACCCATTATCTGATCCATGGTTCAGATGGAGCATGTGTTTAGGGGAAATTGATAATCTGTAAAATGGGTGATGGTTTTGGGACTTTTTAAAAACTGTTTCATGTAAACCAAAAGTTTCTATTATTATAAGGAAATAAATATCATTATTAATAAAGAAGTTAAACTATTTTAAGAAGTTGTTTAAATTTATTAGTCAAGTAAATTGATGAAGTGACCCTATTGAGCATTAATTTAAATGAAATTCAAAATTACAGATATGATTGTCGTGTTTTGGCAGTTTTAAAATTGTTTGTAATATTAAATTATTTTTTTTTTTTTACATATTTTTACATAGTATGGTAATTATGGTAATGTTTTGGGAGTTTATTAAATTTAACAAGCTCATTAAAGAAAATCATAGTCCTATGGGATCAATTTTCTGATATGGAGTTCCATTGTGCCATAAGGGAAAGTGAGGAAAATTTGAAACAACTAATTGCATCTGTCAAGACTGTTATTAGAAAGATATTGAAAGTTTTATCAACAAAAGAGCATTGCTAGGCTACTGGTATTTCCATTTACTGCAAAGGGAGGGGTTATTGTCATTTCGTTGGTATTTCTAATCTTTAAATCAATTAAAATTAAAAAAAAAAATATCATCAGATACATAAATTTGTAAATGTATTACTGTTATAGATATGTATTTACCGTGAAATTCTGACAATTTTGATTTTAATTTTTCTTTGTTAACTAATTTTTTTTTTACAATAATAGAATTTTTTTTTTTGTATGTGTTCCAAACCTTTATTATTCAATTTGATTATTTGTCTTATTTGAAATTAGCCTTGCGGGGGGTATAAGTCCCATTAGGACAGTTCTAGTAAACAACAGGTGCCTAAACATGTTGGGGCCTAAACATCTTACCTGGGGCCTAACCGTCATGGGGCCTAAACGTCTGCAATTCGGGCTACATTATTGCAGCTACAATTTATATAACACCACTCTAATGTTCTCTTTTACTAAAAATAGCTGTGACTAAACTTTTTCTGTTATGCAGAATGAACGGGTTAAGAATGGCTAAGCATGATTTCAAATAGTCTATTTAAACACACACGCACACACACCCCCCCCAACCACCCAGAATCAGGGACATGTATAATAACTATATATCTCTGTAGTTCTAGCAGGGATGTGTACAACGTCTAAATTTAACAAAATAACAATTATGTTGTTGATTTAAAATGTACACTTTCACTTTAGATTTCAGGAAATCATTAATTATTGTCAAGTTTGAACTTAAGAACATAAGATTCCTAATTAAATATTGGTGTTAAACAATAACATAAATTATATTTTAGGATATAATGCATAGGATTTTGGGAATCTGAGAAAATTGTCTTCTTTACATCCATAAATGTGGGAATAAAACTGAATGTATCGGTATGTCCACAAACTCCTCTACCTAAATTGTGAAATTCATAGCCCCTAAGCCAGAGGTTCAAGCCTTAGGGGCAGGGGGAGTAATATGTCCATATTGTGATAATGCATGATATATATCTCATCTGTAATGTTTAAGTATCTTCTTTTCTTCTCCCACACACTTGTAAGGAAAACTGAATTCTTAATTTTATCGACCAGGACACCCTCCACCAAAATTATAAATTAAATGTCCCCTAATGTAGGGTCTGACTTAAGTCAGGCCAAAATAGTCATGGTGTTAATACATTTAATGCTTTAAAAATGATCTTCAATACTTCTATTAAAAATAAATAAAAACTGACTGCAGTGTTAATTGCCAAGGTTACTCAGACCATCTGATAAATCCGATAAAAATTTTATGAGGTCTGATTAAATACAATTGGACCAACTATCCGGAAAGATTTAATGAGTTCTATTTTTCAAATTTGGCGAAAAACTTACTACATGCACATATTTAGAAAAAATATTTAGATGTCATCTTTCGGAAAGCTACACTTTCAAAGTTACTTTGAAATGCAAAATTAACAAGCAAGTATTGATTTTCAATGCAGGTATTTCAAATAGCCTCCTTTGAACTTGATGATGGTGGCAAAGTACACAATTATTTAAACCCACCAGAAAAAACAGTGGAAGAAACCCTCCAAACCCCTGTGAAAACTCACATTTCTGTGAAAGGAATCTTACGAAAGGTAAGAACTTTCATAATGAGTTGGCAACTTCCGGCTTTCATACAAAACAATTAACTTGTTGCACTTGGTTATAGTAACCCACCCCACCTTCACAAAACAAACCTCAGCAGAAATAATTCAATTGTTGTCTAGCTCTATCTATTCACTCATATTAATGTCAATCAAACAAACAAAAACAGGTTTCTGGTTTGCTTTCAATGAAGATGAAACAAATTATGGTTCATAGGGCTTTTCTCTCTCGATTGATCAAGGACCAACCTAGGGGGCGACTTGGGCGAAATAGTCGCTTTTTGATCGGTAACTTCGCCGGAATTTCCTCCGAAAGAGAAGTTGAAGTCGCCCTGTATTATGAGTTCACAATCGTGTAAATTAACCCCAAAGGCAATAAAATGATAATTAACTAATTCTAAAGACATTTTCACAGCCTCAGTTAACCCCTGTTGTGATTTATTACTCAAGGCTGTCTTATCTTTAGGGGGTTATAAATATGGGTGATGCAACCACATACTGTGCAACCGATGTTTATTTCTTTTAGTGTTGATGTTACAATTAGTTGGTAACTTGTAATTAGTTAATAACTCTGCCAAAGTAATGCTAAAACAATCATAAAACCGTTTGTTTACAGTTATCTTTAAAAATAAGATCATCTACATAACGGTTGTAATTGGGTCAAAGGGTTAGACTAATACCTCCAAAATACACAGAAATACAGAGACTGATTTTATTTGTCATTTAGCTAACACAATTACAACACATTTCATCTATAAAATGTATGAATACATCAAATAAATTAAATTTAATAAATTGGATAATTTTTTTTTAATTTTTAGAAGTTGTTTTATTTTTTATTGACTTCTAATCTAATTTAATTAAATTATTAAAAGTTGAGTCATAAGCATTATGCTGTTGTCAAGTAATGGAAGTCTCCTTGATTTCTCAAACTTCTCTCTATTTTTCTGTTAGGGAGAAGTGAAGTCTCCCTAAAATTTTGCTCTAGGTTGGTCCCTGGATTGATCTTGATCTCCCGATCATTTCTTCAATAGATTCAATACTACTCAATGCTATTAATTTGGATAAATTAAAATAAAGTTTAAATATTAAAAGATTTCAAAGTAACATTAACCCCTTCTAAATTAAATTTTTTATTCAAGAAAATACATTCTGACAATCTTTTTTGTTTCTCATTATTTTTACTTTGAGGTCCATTTATACTCTATGATGTTTCATATGTAAACATAAAATTTGCAATATGATGAATAGAATTATTAATAGCAGTACTATGAAATTATATGAAAAATGGATGAAATCACAGAGAATCGGAGTTCATTCCAGTTTTACCAATATTCTCAATTTCGTATTCTACAATACCCTTTGTTCTCTGATAATGGCTACATGTTTCCTTTTTTTTCACTAAAAGAGTTCGGATCTCATTGAGTCGCCAAACAGCAGAAGAAAAGAACTAATACTGGAATCTATGGAAGGAACATCGAAAATTGTATGCAAACTGTGGGGCAATTGTGCTCTGTTTGATGTTCCTCCTCAAGACTCGATAATAACACTCACAGGCATGGATGTCACTTCATGGAGAGGAGAAATCTCCTTGAATTCTTCAGTACTTACAGAGTTGAAGGTATAACTTCGATTGCAGATATTCTAATGTTTTAATTACTTTAGGAAAAGAATAAAATTCAATACCAGAAATCAAAAAAAATAATAATAAAGGGAGGGCATAAATGCTGCTATTTATTGATATTCTAAATACAGAGTAGATTCATATTACAGTCATGACCATGGACTAATACTGCGGCCCAGGAGGGGGTCAAAGTTATCATATATAGCTAGGTGTGTGTGGAGAGAGAGGGAGGATAAAATGTTTGAAAGTCTTTTGAAGAACTTCATTGCCACAATATGTCAGTTAACAGCACTAGCATGTAGATAGATTCTAGATTGTTCTAAATTTAACATGCAGACCAATTCCCTGCCTCCAGGACATGTTTAAAGTTTAATATTAGAAAGTTTTAAAATCTTCACAAATGCTTTAATGCTGTAACTTGTGATATCATTTGATAGAAAAAAAATCTTAACTGTTCAAATTATTCTCGTATCCCCTCTAACACTTCTCTCCATGGCTGGAAGGGGTTCAAATTTTAACACCTGAATAAATTGACTAAACATCTCTACAAGAACCATAATGCATCAGTTTGTGGTAGCTAATCATCCCTCCCAGATTCAAACATTGACCACAGGTGGGATGCAAAATTCTAAATAGTTTACAGGAAAATCTTTAAACAAATTTTAATTTATCATAGCACCTTCTACCACATGTCTTAAACTCCATTAAGGTCAAAATTTGTTATGAAAAATGAAGAATTAATTAATGTTACAAAACTGTTTCTCAGTTTACTTAGGTGAGTGATTTAAGCCATATAACTCTTTTTATTCTATTTTAAAAATAATTAAATATTTATGTTCTTTGCAGGAAACAGATGAAGATGGGACATTTGAGGGAGAAATTGAGGCAGTTAACTTTTCTGAGTATGTACTTTTTCTTCAATTTAATGAGCAGTATTACTTTGAATTTAAACATTTGATCAAATCAATCTTTTGAAAATTTCAAATCATTCAAAGAGACATATATATATTCAGGACATACTAAATATTATTTTTAGGCCTAAGAAAAAAAATGGTTTGTTTCCGGTTTCATGCTGAAAAAAAGTAGGGTCAGTCGGTCGGATTTTATTTTATTTTTTCAAATATTTTTTTTTCCTTTAATATTGCAGTATCCATACATGCCGGTTAGATACTGACACTGCTGAATAGTATAAAATAAGAAATACTTTTAAAATCATTTCTGACTATTAAGCTTTCATGTTAAATACTGAAATCTGATTGGTTTAGATGCAGTTGGTAATCCGTTCTATTACCCTCAGCATTTGCAATGCACTTGGCAACGGGTAACACAACCAATGGTTACATGCGCATATATTATGCGCATACAGTTTGCTGTAGAATTCACTTCATTCTTATATAAAAGCATTAAATTTTTTTTTAAAATTAAGACATTCAGTATAATAAAATAAATAGTGCCTGTTTGGGAGGGTAACTGTTGAAATTGACACCCCTCGAAAACTATTTTCAACCTCCGCTTCACGTCGTTTGACAATGGTTATCTCGGGGTTTCAATTTCAACAGTTACTCTCCCAAACAGGCACTATTTATATAATAGCTTGTACTTAATTTTTTACCCCTGTGAGCATTTCTGATCCCCTTTTGTCTGGAGTTTGTCTGTTCATCTATACAGGTTTTACATTTTTACAAATCACTGGGCCAAACTTGGCATAAAGAATCCTTTGATGAGAGTGCTCTTAAGTCATTTTCAATGTACAACCAAACACATCAACAAAACAGTCAGTAGTGCACTGACCTTGACTCAAATTTTCTCCAGCAATTTCATAGATACCTTGAAAGTTTTACTGCTAATGTAAACTACTTTAGATAGTGTAGCACACAAAAAATCTGTGAAAAATATTAACAAATGCAGTTCAATTAGTTTTTCACAGGAATATATATTGATAGAAAATCTTTAAAGGTCTTCTTCTCAAAAATTTAACTTAGGACCAGAAAAACTATTTGTTTGAAATCACCCTCAGGTAATGTAGATTCAAGTTTGTTCAAAGCATGATCCTTGGGGTATGTTAGGGCCACAATGGGGGGGGGGGGGAGGGGAGGGGGGTCATACATCGGAAAACAAACAGAAAAATCTTTTAAAATCTTCTTGAAAACAGTTCAGTGAAAAAAAGCTGACACTTGTATGAAAGCACAGATTGTGCAGATTGAAGGTTCACAATGACTCCCTAAACAAAACTGGTGCAACAAAAAGGGCAAGGGGGGGGGGGGGGTTTAAAATGCAAATAAAGAAAATCTAAAACAACGAAAGGATTTTGATAAAATGTGAATAAATTTTAACTTTTTCTTGTAGATGTACTGTACTTAATTGTCAAGATAATTTGAATATGATACTGTTGTAAATAATGTCTAATAAAATATTACTTTACAGAAACTACAGTTACGTTATTGTGAACAGCAGAACATTCAAAATGCCCACAAAAACGGCCATTCAAATATTTGGAGGAAAGAAGTTTAAGGACAGCATAACAATTAAGGGAATGTCGAAAGGGACTACAATCACACATGTGTAAGTATTGAAAATGGCATTTACTGTGGAATCATCATTGTTCGCAGAGAACCAATCTTCGTTGCTTTCGAGGGTAACTCTTGCTTACAAATTTATTTCCTCATAAATGATTATCATGTATATATGAGCATTTTTTAAATTTATTAAAATTATACTTATTACAACAAAATTGCACTCCAACAAACCATGAAAGTTTTTCCTACATCTGAACATTGACTCCACAAATAAAAATGATTTCACAGTGTACAGGTAACTTTCAAAACGATGAAGTTGATGGGACATTATACCATACTGAGACCTTTAAGAAGCTTTTGACTTGATGTAACACTCAATAGTTGCAAGTTCTTGCATCTCTTTAAATAAAATACACAGGCAATGTATTTCTCTGAATTACAAATTAAGCAAATATATTCAAGGATAGACAGTAACGGTTGCCCAATTTCCTTAGGCAAGTGAAACTTTAAACTTGTCTGATCAGGCAAGCGAAAATTTTAATGAAAATAATTAATGGAAATAATTTAAAAACATAACATTAAACTTTCACTACACAACTTTGCACAAGGAAACTCAGAAAGGCCCCAGTGTTGATTATAGAAAAGTCATTCACTACAAACACTTAATCAATTATCAAATTTAATTCTATCTGCCCTGCTAGTTCTAATAAATTATACCCTCATCTCATAATTATGTTACATTCTTTTGATAAAACTGTATTTCATGATGGAGGTTATCTTATTTGCTTATCCACAGAATTTATTAGATAGAATATATTTGTCTTAAGACTTATCTTGATCATGAAAAATATCGGTAGCAATGACTGCACTTTGAATGGCTTTGTTACCATCTTTTCCTTTAATAATTTGTTAGTGGAGAAGCATCCATCAAAAAATTAAACAAGACATGTTATTAAGAGTAAATGAAATTTAATGAATTAATATGCCAAAAAACCTGGTGCATCAATGTTTTATCCAGCAACTGAGCTTACAAAAGTTCATATTTGGTCATATTTGTGAGTTACTCAAATAAAATTACTGGTAATGAAAGTGATATTGTCTTCTTACTGCATTGCAATTTTCAGGCTACCACTTTTTTACATTGGGGCGAGTGAGAATTTCAGTTTACTTGCCCAAAGGGCAATTTAAGTGCATTAAAAAGTTCATGTCTATCCCTGAAATTTCATCCTTGATAATAAAATTCTTTTAAACAGGAGACTTAACGTCTGGGTACTTTAATAAAGCATTAATTTATATTTTATTGACAACTTGGAGTGTTTGTTATATACTTTTGGAGCTTAATTGGATAGCAAGAAATACCTAAGACTATACCTTGTTGCAGGGTTAGACACTGACGAAAACCTCCTAGCCTTAGACAATTGAAACTTAGGGCTTGCTAATAAACAAATCATAAAGCTTGTCGTGCAGGTCTACTGAAGTTTTAAATACCATCCTATCACTCAAAGCAATGTGTAAACATTTTAAAAAATATGTATACAAATTCAAAATATTCACTACCAAGATTTTGAATTGTCAGTCTGAAATAACTCTGTCTCTCAGCTTTCATTATTATGGGTTCTGTTTTGAATCTCTCTATTTCTGTAACAATAGATGGATTCGCTTGATATAAATCTTTGCACTGATACTTTTTTTTTAAAATAAAAAATTTGAGAAATTTATTTAAGGAACACACAAGGAATAATTCTTCAATTATTATGAGGTTATTATTTTGGTCAGGTATGATCATATCCAATAAAGCCCAAAGGGCTTAATGCTAGATTTGATCATGCCCTACCAAAATTATCACTTCATAATACCAATGCAAAGACTGATTCCTTATTACTTATAATTTCATAATTTTCAGCGGTTGTACGATTAAAATTAAAATATTAACTATCCAAACCCCGCTTGTGCCCCAACAAGTATGTCATTTGAATTTATTGGACTGTATATTACAAAATCAATTAGTAGTGTTATCACAGACAAAGACACTGAAAATGTAAATATATAGGTCTAATGCTACTTGCCTTTTTAAAATTCTTTCATTATTATTAAAATAAGATTTATTTAGGGAAAAAAATTTATTTTATTATTTAGTGACAATTTTACAACAAAAATAAAGCCAGAATGCAAGATTTGGCATGCTTTTAACCCCCCCCCCAAAAAAAAAAAAAATTCTGGGGGATAGCCCCCTGTACACCACCCCCACCCCCAAGCAAAACTTTGGATCAAAAACGTCTCAAATTATCATTCCATGTAACAAATGTATTTTCCACCACTATACTATTTAGCCTTATTGGTCCAATCATATATTCAATATACTAGGTATCTTGACGTTCAAATTTTTATCTCAAGAACTTTTATAAAGGTTTCAGATATAGACTTTCCTCTTCGTTATCAATTGATAACCAGAGGTAGAATTGTAACAATTATATAAACCCATTCATGTTCACTATTATTTTTTTTTCAGGGAAGTGTGCAATCCAGCAAAGAAACAAAAAAAAGATTGAAAATTGTGAAGATTTCAGAGAGTACCGGTAAACGCATTCAACTTTTGCTAATAAATGCAAAACTTTGTGCATGGAGGAAATATGTAAAGACTATATAAATACATATTATGCATAAAGTTGAAGAAAGTGCGTCTTGCATGCAAGTACATGTATATTTGAGGCGGTATTGAATTTTTTTACCTTCCATTTTTTGTCATTTTTTATATTACTAAACATGATGGACATCCATGTTTTAATCAGTTCATAGTACTTATGCATAAAGTTAATGAAGAAAGTGTGTCTCGCATGCAGTTACATGTATATTTGAGGCGGTATTGAATTTTTTTACCTTCCATTTTTTATTTGTAAAATATTGCTAAACATGATGGACAGCCATGTTTTAATCAGTTCAGAGATAACACCACAAATAAGATCCTTTCTTTTTAATCAACATATATTGTTAGTATCTCTTTCATATCTTCTTTATAAGAATCTTAAATTGTGTCTATTTTTTGACAACCTGTGGTCATATATTTTGAAATTGCTTTTGACACCAATATATATTACACACTAATGTATACTAAATCTGTTGCAAATTTTATAACGTGATATAACATAAGTAGATAACTTTGAATATTGTGTTTATTTTTTTAATGCAGTGATCATATATTGAAATTGCATTGTAACAGAAAAAATGCACACTTGTTTATTAAAGCTGCTGCACAATGTAAAAACGTAATATGGCATATGTGGGTAACTTAATAACTTTGTTCTAGTCATCTACCTGTAAATCTTGTGTTTAATTTTTAGTAACCAGTGCTCATGATTTTCAACTTGCCCTGTAATAGCAATATTACACACTTGTGTACTAAAGCTTAATAGTTTATGCACATTTTTCAAATTTAAAATAATAAATGTGTGAATACCTTTTCCTCCCTAAAAATCTTGTTTATTTTTTGGACAACAAGTACCCGGTATTCATATATTTTGAAAGTGCTCTGTAACAGGAATAATAAACACTTGTTTATTAAAGCTTCTGCACAATTTTGTAACGTGATATAACATGCATTCAGTCTATAACTTTTTATTTCTGTTTTTATATAAAGTATACTTTAGGTTCTGCATGTGTTAAGGTATTTCTCTATTTTTGAACTAAAACTATTCATGGATTTAGAATGATTTTTCACTCAAATTAAACAAATTTATCTTTAATTTTTGTTGTCTTGATAGATTGGTAACCAAATGATATTTATACATACTGGTACTGTACCAGTTATCGGCCAAGACCAGTTATCGGCTAAACTGAGGGTTCGGGTCTATAGCACACGAATATCCGAGATTTTTTAATTCAGTCATCAGTTTCTAATAAAGATAAGTAAGTTTGCTTGAAAACTTTCTTCAATATGTTTTAAACATGAGCTTTAACGATCATTGTTTACCGCTGATTTACATCTTTGCACTTTCAGCTGTGGGGAAAGTGACGTAATAAGTTAAAAATAGATTATGACCTCTTTGTGATACGTAATTATATCCCTTCTTTGATTTGACATATAATATCAATACATATAACATTTATAAAGAAAAGGAACTCACTAAATTCCAAGAGATTCATGGCGCAGTTGAACGCCTGATTGTATAATCATGCATTGATTAGCGTACGATTGTGTGTATTACCGTATGATGATAAAAGAATATTTTTTTGAATTTAATTTATGTATAATAGCCCCTACGACCTATAGGCTGACCCTGCAAGGGACATACCGGGAATTCAATCAACACTTTGCAGAATATAAAATCAACATGTACTAGGATTTTACTATGTTATTATCACGAAGCCGATAACTGGTACAGTAAATCATAAAACCTAGGCAAATTCGGGGCTTGCTAAAAAGCACAGAAACAATATGTTTTGGGTTCTAAATGATGATATAATCTAACCGATGGATAGATAAGGAGTTCACAATTTAAAGTAAGAAAAGTTTTATTCCAATATATCAAGAAATAAGGAAACACGAAAGGAAAACGTAAAATTATAGCCGATAACTGGTACAGTGCCAGTTGGGTAATTTAACCATGTATCGGACACATACCTTGGATCGGACAACTTTATTTATAAATATACAAATAAATGTGCATGCTTTCATGTGTTGTTTCGTATATTCCTGAATTAGAACAAATGAACTTTATCAGTATTAAGAATTGGCAGTCACATTGTCAAAGAAATAGCAAAAGAGACATCTTGAAATGACATCAAATACGCCATTATTGAAAGTTTAGTTACGAAGATTTTACACTAAAGCATTATTTGAATGTTGTGCGTTTGATTGTGAATTAGTGAAAGTGCACTCTCTGCGTAAAATAATTAGTAAGTTTTGAAACAAAATTTGAGTAAAATAAGTCCAAGAAATTTCAACAATTAATGTCAAGGTCATTATTGCACCATATGTACATTTCACCATGGATCGGACAAAAGTTAACCATGCATCGGACAGTTTTCCCTGCATGATTTCTTCTAATAATATGGAAGTTATGTGCCCATTCCTTGTGATATACTTTAAATGTGAAGTAAAATAAAAATTATAATTGATACAAACATTTTCCTCAAACCACTTAAAAATCGAGTTTTACGGACACTCCCTTTTCAGTCCAAAGTTCCTGTAGGAGCTGGCACGATAAAGAACCCCTTATGATAAATATTCCTTTAAACAGAAGCACTATTCTAAATTCCTATAGGCCCTATGTAGATTTGTGGATTTACATTAAGAGAAATATGAATAGCAATTGAATTAATTAGTTTTTCCAAACCTTTGTATTTTTACATTAAAACCAAAAAATGTTGTTATTTTTAATCTCTACTGTACTGCTATAGCTGTCCGATGCTTGGTAAATATTGTCCGATCCATGGTGAAATAGTTCAACACTTCATTAATTTGCTTTATTTTCTACATTTTTAACAATTTCACAATTTTTTCTCCAATAATTTTTATTTATATTTGGACGACATTTGCTGCGTGAACAAAGGGGAAAATCCAAAGGTGTCCGATGCATGGTGAAATCGCCCTATGTATGAAACATTAAGAAATAACCTCACAGTTGATATACTTTGGTATTAAAATATAACATTGTTATTAGATTTTGCTTCCGATTGTCACAGGAAGCAATCAGAAAAATTATAGTGTCCGGTGTTATGCTTTCAACTGTCACTTAATTGGTTTTTTAACTCAGCTTTGTTCTTTTAATGTACTAAGGAACTTCAAACTTGAAATGCAGACTGAAAAAATGAAGTAGCCAATATTAATAAAAAGGTATCACTGTTAGTCGTCACTGAACTATTCTTTTTTATTGGTATATCATATGTTTCTATTTCACATTGATGGATGATATTATTTTTTCCCCAGTTTTTGTCCACCAGATTTCTAAGAGATGGCTCGATAGATTTACTTGAAGTTTTTTAGGACTGATAGAGAATAATCATATCTCGAGATGTTTTTTTCATTTTTTGAAAATTCATTTCCTGTCGTCCGTTTCCTGTCCCGCGACAAAAAGCTTGTCACATCGAGATCTCAGAAACGATAAAGATTGAACATCCAAACTTTGAGGGATGATAGAGCTATAGTTGTAGATGTGTTTAAACATTTTTGTTTTGTTTGGCATAACTTCCGGTCGTCACCGGAAGCTCTTCAAATTTTTCTGTTTTTACGTATTTAATTTACTTTCCGCAGAATAAAGATATTATATAGATCCTTACATATGTCATCCATGCAATGTTAAATAAACAAAAAAATTCTACTTCCGCTGAGATATCTCGATTATCTCAGGAAGCTAGCTTTTTAAAAACATTTTTTGTACCCGCAAGATCTCAGAAACTGTAAGTGATCAAGACACGAAACTTTCACTGGTTAAAGACATTTGAATGAAGATATGTTTTAATAGTTTCATTTTGCCTTCCGTCACTTCAGGTCCACACCTGAAGAGTTCAAATAAATCAAGCTGTTTATCCGTTTAACTATTTTATGCGATAGTTTTAGCTACTTTGATAAATAATAATGTTATATAGGCAAGTAAATAAGAAGTAACAAATCTATATGTCATTGAGCACTTCCGTTTGTCAGTTTCCCGTCCCGAGACAAAAAAAAACCTAATTTCGACGATATCTCAAAAACGGTAATGGTTTGAACAACCAAACTTTGTGGGATGATGTACATGTGTGAACACTATTTTGTTTCGTCCGGCGTAACTTCCGGTCGTCACAGGAAGTACACCCAATTTTGATTTTTTAAAAATATTTTGGTTATTTTTGGTTATTTAGCATTGAAGTAAAATTTTAGCTATAAAATAACAAAACGTCATCTATGCATGGTAATAAAACATAAAAAGTTCTACTTCCGGTGAGACATCTCAAATATCACAGGACGCCTTCTTTTTAAAAACAAAGTACCCGCAGGATGTCAGAAACTGTAGGAGATCAAGACCCAAAACTTTTATGGATAATCAACTTTTATTTCATTTGGTCGTTCGTCACTTCCGGTTCTCACTCGAAGCGTTCAAGCAATAGCATTTTTTTTAACTTTAGAATTTTTTAAACATTTTACTCAGTGTGATGAACAGTTACGAATCGTAGGTAAATGTACTAAAATATGTATTTTCAATTTCTTAATCACTTCCGTTCGTTCGTTTCCGGTCCCATGACAAAAACCTTTTCTTTAAAAGAGATATTATAACAAACAAAATTTTGAACATCCAAACTTTCAGAAAAGATAGAGCAATATATAAAGATATGTTTACTATGATCTGTACGATCCGGCATAACTTCCGGTCGTCACAAAAAGTACTCAAAAATTGACATTTTGTCTTTGTTTTTATTTCTAGAAAATTCTTTTACAGTATACATTATATCCATTTTTTGTTTAGAAGATAAACGGATTTTTTGTACAGATGAATACATGAGGAACGGAAGACCTTTTTGTTGCTATAGCAACAAGAGTCTAGTTATTATTTTTTTCCCCTTTTTGTCTTATGAATTTCTCAGAGATGTCTTGATGAATTCTTATAAAATTTTCAGGAATGACTGAAAATATAAACATCTAGAGGTTTTTTGAAATAGATTTTCTAAATTCACTTCCGTTCGTCCGTTTCCTGTACCGCGACAAAAAGCTTGTCACATCGAGATGTCAGAAAAGATAAAGACTTGAACATCCAAACTTTGAGGGATGATAGACCTATAGTTGTAGATGTGTTTAAACATTTTTGTTTTGTTCGTCGTAACTTCCGGTCGTCACCGGAAGCACTTCAATTTTTTTTATTTTTACTTATTTAATTTATTTTCCGTAAAATAAAGATATTAGTATAGATCCTTACATATGTCATCTATGCGATGTTAAATCAACAAAAAAATTCTACTTCCGGTGAGACATCTCAATCATCTCAGGTAGCTTTTTTAAAACATATTTTGTACCCGCGAGATCTCAGAAACTATAAGTGATCAAGACACGAAACTTTCATGGATGATAGACATTTGATTGAAGATGTGTTTAACCGGTTTCATTTTGTCTTCCATCACTTCCGGTCCACACCGGAAGAGTTCAAACAAATCGAGCTGTTTATCAGTTTAACTGTTTTCCTTTGATATTTTTAGTTAGATAAATGAAAAATAATATACAAAAGGCAAGTATACACGAAAATTTTTATAAAATGTACATTGAACACTTCCGTTTGCCTGTTTCCTGTCCAGAGACCAAAAATCTTATTTCGACGAGATCTCAAAAACGCTGACGACTTGAACAACCAAACTTTGTGGGATGATAAACCTATGTATGTACATGTGTTAACACTATTTTGTTTTATCCGGCGTTACTTCCGGTCGTCACAGGAAGTACACCCAATTTTGATATTTTTAAAAATATTTTGGTTATTTAGCATTTAAGTAACATTTTAGCTATAGAAATACAAAAGTCAACTACACATGGTCAAAAAAGTTCTACTTCCGGTGAGACATCTCATATATCTCAGATAGCCTTCTTTTTTTAAAACAAAGTATAAGTAAGATCTCAGAAACTGTGATAGATCAAGATACAAAACTTATATATATTATATTCATTTTCTGTTTACAAGATAACTGGTTTTTTGTGCAGATTAATACATGAAGAACGGAAGACCTTTTTGTTGCTATAGCAACAAGAGTCTAGTTATTATTATTATTTTTTTTTCCTTTTTTTGTCCACAAGATTTCTCAGAGTTGGTTGGATAGATTTTCTTGAAATTTTGAGGACTAATAGAAAATGATAATATCTCTAGGCGTTTTTTTCATTTTGTCAAAATTCATATCCGGTTGTCCGTTTCCTGTCCCGCGTCGAAAAAGCTTGTACATTCGAGATCTCAAAAACGGTAAGGACTTGAACATTCCAACTTTGTGGGATGATAGACCTATAGCTGTAGATGTGTTTAAACTATTTTGTTTTGTTCGTCGTAACTTCCGGTCGTCACCGTAAGTACTTAGAAAATAACAACTTTTCAGCATTTATTTCATTTTAAATAGAATAATATATAAGTATAAATTTTATGCATAAGGTATCTATGCGATGTTATATCAACAATAAAATTCTACTTCCGGTGAGATATCTCGAATATCTCAGATAGCTTTTTTGAAAAACATTTTGTACAAACGAGATCTCAGAAAGTATAAGTGATCAAAGCACAAGACTTTCATGGATGATAGACATTTGATTGAGGATGTGTTTAACCTGTTTCATTTGGTCTTCCGTCACTTCCGGTCCACACAGAAAGGGTTTAAAGAAATCAATCGGTTTATCAGTTTAACTTTTTGTCTTTGATATTTGTAGTGTGCTCCATGAACAATAAAATACAAAGGGCAAGTATACAAAAAATATTTCATAAAATTTAAATTAAGCACTTCCGTTTGTCCGTTTCCTGTCCCGAGACAAAAAACCTTATTTCGATGAGATCTCAAAAACGGTGACGACTTGAAGAATAAAACTTTGTGGGATGATAGACCTATGTTTGTACATGTGTTTACACTATTCTGTTTTGTTCGGCGTAACTTCCGGTCGTCACCGGAAGCACTTCAAAAATAATTACTTTTACGCATTAAATTCTTTAGCCATAGAATAGATATATAAGAATAAGTCTATACACACGTTATCAATGAAATGTTATCTCAACAACAAAATTCTACTTCCGGTGAGATATCTCAAATATCTCAGGTAGCTTTTTTGAAACACATTTTGTACAAACGAGATATCAGAGACTATAAGAGATCAAAGCACAAGACTTTCATGGATGATAGACATTTGATTGAGGATGTGTTTAACTGGTTTTATTTTGTCTTTCGTCACTTCCGGTCCACACAGGAAGAGTTTAAACAAATCGAGCTGTTTATCAGTTTAATTTTTTGTCTTTGATATATGTAGTGTGCTCCATGAACAATAATGTACAAAAGGGAAGTTTACAAAAAATATTTCATAAAATTTAAATTAAGCACTTCCGTTTGTCCGTTTCCTGTCCCGAGACAAAAAACCTTATTTCGATGAGATCTCAAAAACGGTGACGACTTGAAGAATAAAACTTTGTGGGATGATAGACCTATGTTTGTACATGTGTTTACACCATTCTGTTTTGTTCGGCGTAACTTCCGGTCGTCACCGGCAGCACTACATTTAATATGTTTTTTCTTTATTTATTTCTTTTACATGGAATGAATATATCAGTATACAATCTTAGATGTGTCCTCTTTAAAATGTTAAATTTTCAAATAACTGTTACTTCCGGTGAGATATCTCCAATATCTCTATGTAGCTTTCCTTTTTACAAATGTGATGCCCGCGAGATTTTTGTCACTTAAGGTGATTGAGACTCGAAGCTTTCATGAATGATAGACATTTGATTGATGATATGTTTAGCGGGTTTTATTTTGTCAACTGCCACTTCCGGTTTTCACCGGATTCAAATAAATCATATTTTTAACCAGTTTAACTGAATTTCTTGGGTGTTTCATCTAGCCTGATAAACAGTAATGTACGCTAAGCAAATGTACGAAAAATACCAGCTTTTTTATTAATCACTTCCGTTTGTCCGTTTCCCGTCTCCAGACAAAATCTTTTGTTTCAAAGAGATTTCAGACTTGGCAGAAACGTTAACAACCAAACTTTAAGGAAAGATTGACTTATGATTGTACAAATTTTTAACCTGTTTTGTTTAGTTCAGCATTACTTCCGGTCGTCACAGAGAGTACTTCAAAAACTTATTTCTTTTTCAATCTCGTTGTTTTACATGGAAGTAACGTCTGAATATATCTTTTACAATAATTATCATATCAACTATTTACTCTATGTAAGTGAAGCAATGTCTTCGGTTAAATTGATTCATGTATATCAAAACGGAAGACCTTTTTGTTGCTTTTGCAACAAGAGTCTAGTTATTATTATTTTTTTCCCCTTTTTCTCTCGTGAATTTCTCAGAGATGTCTTGATGGATTTTTATAAAATTTTCAGGAATGACAGAAAATAAAAAGATCTAGAGGATTTTAATTAAAAATGTTCTAAATTCACTTCCGGTCGTCCGCTTCCTGTCCCGCGACAAAAAGCTTGTCACCTCGAGATCTAAAAAACGTTAAAGACTTAAACATTCAAACTTTGTGGGATGATAGACCTATAGCTGTAAATGTGTTTAAACAATTTTGTTTTGTTCGTCATAACTTCCGGTCGTCACCGGAAGCACTTAAAAAATATTTTTTTTTACGCATCAAATTTTTTGTCAATAGAATAGATATATAAGAATAAATCTATACATAGGAAATCTCTGCGATGTAATATCAACAAAAAATTTCTACTTCCGGTGAGATATCTCAATTATCTCAGGTAGCTTTTTGAAAACACATTTTGTACCCGCGAGATCTGAGAAACTATAGGCGATCAAGACACGAAACTTTCATGGATGATAGACATTTGATTGAAGATGTGTTTAACCGGTTTCATGTTGTCTTCCGTCACTTCCGGTCCATACTGGAAGAGTTAAAAAAATCGAGCTGTTTATCAGTTTAACTGTTTTCCTTTGATATATTTTAGTAAGATAAATGAAAAATAATGTACAAAAGGCAAGTATACAAGAAATATTGAATACAATTTACATTGAACACTTCCGTTTGCCCGTTTCCTGTCCCGAGACCAAAAACCTGATTTCGACGAGATCTCAAAAACAGTAACGACTTGAACAACCAAACTTTGTGGGATGATAGACCTATGTATGTACATGTGTTAACACTATTTTGTTTTATCCGGCGTAACTTCCGGTCGTCACAGAAGTACACTCAATTTTGATATTTTAAAAAATATTTTGGTTATTTAGCATTGAAGTAAAATCTACTTCCGGTGAGACATCTCAAATATCTTAAGTAGCCTTCTTTTTAAAAACAAAGTACCCAAAAGATCTAAGATACTGTGAGAGATCAAGACAGAAAACTTATATAGATAATGGACATTGATTGAACATGTGTTTAACGGGTTTCATTTGGTCCTACGTCACTTCCAGTTATTACTCGAAGCGTTCAAGCAACATAACTTTTTTAAAACTTTTATTTTTTTTAAAACATTTTACTCAATGTGATGAACAGTAACGTACTGTATGTAAATGTACTAAAATATCTACTCTCCATTTCTTAAATCACTTCCGTTTGTTCGTTTCCGGTCCCGAGACAAAGACCTTTTTTCAATGAGATAGTATAACTAACAAAAACTTGAACATCCAAACTTTAAGAAAAGGCAAAATGTATATATTATATCCATATTCTGTTTACAAGATTTTTTGTGCAGATTAATACATGAGGAACGGAAGACCCTGTTGTTGCTATAGCAACAAGAGTCTAGTTATTATTATTATTTTTTTTTTCCTTTTTTTGTCCACAAGATTTCTCAGAGATGGCTGGATGGATTTTCTTGGAATTTTCAGGACTAATAGAAAGTGTTAATATCTCGAGGCGTTTTTTTCATTTTGTCTAAAATCATTTCCGGTCGTCCGTTTCCTGTCCCGCGTTGAAAAAGCTTGTACATTCGAGATCTCAAAAACAGTAGAGACTTAAACATCCAAACTTTGTGGGATGATAAACCTACAGTTGTAGATGTGTTTAAACTATTTTGTTTTGTTCGTCGTAACTTCCGGTCGTCACCGGAAGTACTTCAAAATTAACAATTTTTACGCATTTAATTCCTTTTCAATAGAATAAATATTTAAGCATAAATCTACACAAAAGTAATCTTTGCGATGTTCTATCAACAACAAAATTCCATTTCCGGTGAGATATCTCAAATATCTCAGGTAGCTTTTTTGAAACACATTTTGTACAAACGAGATATCAGTGACTATAAGAGCTCAAAGCACAATACTTTGATGGATGATAGACATTTGATTGAGGATGTGTTTAACCGGTTTCATTTTGTCTTCCGTCACTTCCGGTCCACACAGGAAGAGTTTAAACAAATCGAGCTGTTTTTCAGTTTAACTTTTTGTCTTTGATATCTGTAGTGTGCTCGATGAACAATAAAATGCAAAGGGCAAGTATACAAAAAATAACATATAAAATTTACAATTAGCACTTCCGTTTGTCCGTTTCCTGTCCCGAGACAAAAAACCTTATTTCGATAAAATCTCAAAAACGGTGACAACTTGAACAATAAAACTTTGTGGGATGATAGACCTATGTATGTACATGTGTTTACACTATTTTGTTTTGTTCGGCGTAACTTCCGGTCTTCACCGGAAGCTCTCCAAAAATAACTATATTTACGCATTAAATTCTTTTGCCATAGAATAGATATATAAGTATAAATCTATACATACGTTATCAATGCAATGTTATATCAACAACAAAATTCTACTTCCGGTGAGATATCTCAAATATCTCAGGTACTTTTTTTGAAACACATTTTGTACAAACGAGTTCTCAGAAACTATAAGTGATCAAAGCGCAAAACGTTCATGGATGATAGACATTTTAATTGAAGATATGTTTAACCGGTTTCATTTTGTCTTGCGTCACTTCCGGTCCATACAAGAACAGTTCAAACAAATCGAACTTTTTATCAGTTTAACTGTTTTTCTTTGATATTTGTAGTGAGCTCGATGAACAATAATGTACAAAAGACAAGTATACAAGAAATATTTAATACAATTTACATTGAACACTTCTGTTTGTCCGTTTCCTGTCCCGAGACAAAAAACCTTATTTCGACGAGATCTCATAAACGATGTCGACTTGAACAATCAAACTTTGTGGGATGATAGACCTATATAGGTACATTTTTTTAAACTATTTTAATTTGTTTGGCGTAACTTCCGGTTGTCACCAAAAGCACTTCAAATAATATGTTTTTTCTTTATTTATTTCTTTTACATGGAATGAATATATCAGTATACAATCTTAGATGTGTCATCTTTATAATGTTAAATTTTCAAATAACTTCCTTCCGGTGAGATATCTCAAATATCTCTATGTAGCTTTCCCTTTTACAAATTTGATGCCCGCAAGATTTTTGTCACTGTAAGTGAATGAGACACAAAGCTTTCATGAATGATAGACATTTGATTGATGATATGGGTTTTATTTTGTCAACTGCCACCTCCGGTTTTCACCGGAAGGATTCAAATATATCATATTTTTAACAACCAAACTTTGTAACCTGTTTTGTTTAGTTTGGCATTACTTCCGGTCGTCACAGAGAGTACTTCAAAAATTGATTTCTTTTTCAATCTCGTTGTTTTACATGGAAGTAATGTCTGGATATATCATTTACAATACTTATCATATTAACTATTTTCTCTATGTAAGAGAAACAATGTCTACGGTTAAATTGATTCATGTATATCAAAACGGAAGACCTTTTTGTTGCTTTTGCAACAAGAGTCTAGTTTTTTTTACTTTCTTATGTTTATTTGTAAATGAGAGGAAAAAATGGCATTTTTTCCAAAATTTCACACATTGGTAGTGTGATTTATTATAAATTCATATTGTGTATATTGAAAACGTCAAAATTGTTTTGTGATTTACATATGTGATTTGTAGCCTCTTTCATGAGTTATGTGTATTTCTGAAACATCAGAATTTTCCATATACACAGTTTTTTTGTGATGCGGTTTGCACATAGGTAGCGGGATTTATCTTTTTTTCATGACATATTGTTAATTTTGAAAATGTCAAACTCTTTTGTGATACAGAATTTTAAACATGTGATTTACTAAGGAGTTTTATGATGTTCTCTGAAATAACATTTTGATTAACAGTTGTTTGTTTCTGATTAGAAAGGGAGAGAACCTAAATTTCTACTTTTAATTTTTATTTTTTTATTTTGAGTATAGGTTGTGTTGTATCCTCTTTCATTAGTTGTATTATGTATTCTCAAAACATTTTGCATATCCACATTTTTTTTGTGAATGAGTTTTTTTTAGCTCACCTGAGCTGAAAGCTCTTTCTGATCACCTTTTGCCCGTCGTCTGTCTGTAAACTTTTTACATTTTGAACTTCTTCTCTAAAACTGCTTATCCAATTTCAACCAAATTTGGCACAAAGCATTCTTATGTCCGATCTATATTCAAAGCGGAGAAAACCTTGAAACTGTAGAAAAAGGGGGTGCATTTTTAAAAATCTTCTTCTCAAGGACTACTGATTCCAATTCAACGTAGTTAAACGTAAATTATCCTTATGGGAAGGAAAACATAAATTGCAAAAATCAAGGTTTAATTTTGTTTTAAATCTGAGTTATTACGAAAATAATAATAAAGGAAAAGCGTGTTTCAATCAGTTTAATAGCTTCGGGTTCGGCATCCGGTAAAATGGGTAGACAAGACTTGGTCTGGGCAAAACAACAGATTGGCAGTTATTAATCTGCCAATCTCATTAAAATTTCAGGATATTTGATGGACCAGTATATTTGTATTTGCTGTAAATATTGCTGCAAAATAATGCGTATTTGGAATTGACGATTGCCGATCTGCCTCGGCTTTTATTTTGCCACGGCCCGGGTTTTCATACCCATTTTACCAAGACCCGTATTCCATACTTCTAAAACGAGGTTCTTCGTTTAAAGCAGCCATGACATAATACGAAAAAGGGTCGATCTGACTATGATGAATTTGCTTGTTGTGCAACAGTTCGCGAATGAAGGGAAATTTTTGAAACATGCAAAATATATTAGTGCCGATTTTGTGAAGTAAATTGAGGCTAAGTATTTCAATGCGTTGACAGTTTTCACACATGACGTTGGTGTTAGCTTGTTCTGATTTTCGTTTCGTTTTCATTATTTATGCTTTGTAACCTGGGAACTATCGTCTGTATTTCGTGATTTTTACGTATCAAATCAAACAGAGACTTCGGTAAATCAAACAGTTAACTGTTTACCTGCGGAAATTAAGCAAAATCTGATGTATCAAAAAGAACTGAAATACAATTCATTCTATCGGTAATTCGGCATTATCTTTTGCGTAATGGTAGATTAATGCAATAGGTTTTGTTGAGATGCTGGGCATTTTCTCGAGTGTATTCAGTTTAAATAGAGTTTGATATCGCTGTCGGAAATATGTAGGTATATATACATGTACGAGGGTTGTCCCAAAATAGCGTAGACAAGTGGCGTTATTCAGTTAATCGAAGACAAAGGAAGATGAAATTTGTGCCACAAAGGGTACAAGAAATTTGCATTCAAATAATGTTTTAAAATCGAATATTGTTTGAGATTAAATTAGTGAAATGAAAGCATGTTAGTTCAGAACTTCGACATGCGGCGCAATGTCAAAAACAAAAAGTTAAAATCAACATAATGAATTGAAAATTGGGCGGAAAAGTACTTTTCAAATGAAAAAATTCAAATGAAACATACACTGATATTTGATAATAGTTCTATTATTTACTCAGAAAATGTTTTGGCTAAAACAAAACTTTTTAATATTTTATAGCGCGTTTTGTGACAAGTTGAAAAGTTAACTAGTAATAAAATGACGTTGTCAGCGTTTAAGGCGGCGCAGTATTAACTGATACAATTTTGTAAAGACCATGAAATAAATCCTAAGCGGCTTTGGAAATAAATGAAATTAACAAAATCGATGACAAATGCGTTTTATGAATAAGTAGTTAAAAAACATTCAAAATATTTGAACAAGTATGATGACAATAAGTGGAAAAAAGAAACCCCGAACGATATCAATGGACGTCAAAATGTTGAACGACGCATTTCGGTAAGACGGACGTTAGACAACAAGTAATACATGACAAGTTTGGAGCGGACAGATCGTTTGTACTTAAAAAATATTTTAAAAAAAATCAAAACTAGAAATATATATTGAATGTACATGCTGGGTACATGTTTAAAGATATTATTTTTTCTAAGACATTTTTGGAAATAAAACGTAAATGTTATCGTAAACGATGTGGAGGGTTAAAGAAGAACGTAAAACTGGAAATTTTCGACGTCGCACATTGCGCCGCCTGACAAAACTTGTTGTTACTAATTATTCATCTTCTCGAGAAATAAATAAAGTACAGATCTGAACTTTTCAGCATTGTTTGCCAAAGGGTCATTGAAGAAACGATAGAAGTCTAATGAAATTGCAGTGAACAGATTATAAATTATGTGTCTTGTCTACATTATTTTGGGACAACCCTCGTATATATATGATTCATTTTGAAAAAATAAATTGTGTTCTTTATTTGTTATAGTGCATGTTTCTTGTGTTTAGTTGTTTACAATTACTATTTACATATTTGAGTGTTAAGCTTCGAATTATAAGCAAGATACAGAGATTTGCTCACACTTCTATGTTTGTACACAGATCTTAAAAACTAAAGATGTCAATATTTATTAAGAAAATTTTCAAAGTCCGTTCTTCCAGAAACCAACTTTAACAACTTATTGTATTGTAAACTTAACCTTTTTGCATCATTATTACTCCTACTGTACATGTGATCCTTGACTGTGTGTGTGTACATTTGTATAAACTGATTTTGAACCTCAAATACCAGTGAACTGGTCTTGAGTGAATAAAAGAATTGAAAATCTTAGGCCATTCCTTTTTTCCATTTTAAATGCTGAATAGGAAATACCAAGTTAAAAATCTTAAGCTGAATGTAATAAACTCATGTAAACAAAATATGACTCAAACCTAGGCGAACTGTATCTTGCTTATAATTCTATGATTGACGCTAGAATTTTGGTTAACAATTAGAAATTCTATATGAATTAGAGTATGTTAAATACTTGTACAAACAAAATAAAGAATGATATTCTGTATATACCTACTCTTTGGGACCCCCTCTTTATACAATAAATAATGTGAAATCTACATCAATTTTTATAGTTTTTCAGACACGGGTAAATAAAAACGACATCTTTAAAACAGTTTCCATAGTTCTGACATTTCTGTTGCGGGGATAAAGTAATTACCGCTATTCCTAAGAAAATATCACAGCGGAAAATTATCCTGGTTTGTAAGCGAAGTAAATAACAGTCATTTAATTATAATCGAAGGTACCAATTCTTCTCACAAGCACTTCACTTTGAAAGATTTAGTGACAATTCTTCTAAAAGCTAGAAAAGCTTTGAAAATAGACTCTGAATTCATTTTCATTACACCTAAAAATTCAAAACTGATTAGAGGATCAGACTGTTTAAGAAAATTTTCAGTAAATTGTGGTGCAAAATGTCCTAAGCTTTTGACTTCTACCAAATTGAGAAAACACCTGGCAACAATGTGCCAGGTACTGGAACTGAGTGAATTAAATCAAGACATTCTTGCCAAGTTCATGGGTCACGACATAAGGATCCATCGAAAATTTTATCGTTTGCCTGACTCTACACTTGAGTTGGCCAACGTTGCCAAAGTTCTACATTTAATCAACACTGGTGAGATTGCCAAGTACAAAAACAAGGATTTCGATGAGATCGAATTTGATAATGCAGGTAATAATTTCATGTGTTCACAAATACAGATATACCAGGGATGTAAATTTAACAAATAAACGTGTGTATATATAGAAGGAGAAAACCACCATAAAAAAGGAAAAAAGAAATGACGAAAAAAAATATTTAAAGATATCTAAAAAAAAAAAAGGGAAAAAGAAGAAAGTTGTAAAGTGCACGTTAATAGTATTGCATTATTGTTCGTGCTACGTATGTGTAATGCAATTATTTTATTTAGTTAGACTGTCGGCTAATTATCATAGTGTTGTCATGTTGTGAATTTTGAATTTACCGGGTGGCAGTAAATACAAAATTCATTGTCATGTTGTGAATTTTGTATTTACTGCCACCCGGTAAATTCAAAATTCACAACATGACAGTGTGTCGGGACGTCACACTTAGGAGAGGATGAATGTTACAGGGCCATCCTCTTGGGTTAATTGTCTTTAATAAGTGTTGGGTGAAAAATGTGGTATGAAAGGTTTGATAAGGTTGCAGGTGCGCGACGCAGGCGTTGTAGCCCCGCTTCCCAAGAGTATCATTTCAGCTCGTTAGAGAGAGCGAACATGAGTTCATAATTTCTGTGTTAATATCTGTAGTTGTCATTTGTTTATTGTGCATGAAAACGTTCTGACAGATGAAAGTGAGCAGTTGATTGAGTTATTGGTGAGTCTGAGGAGTGAGGAATAATTGGTAGTGACTTACCATGGGAACTCGTAGGAGACAGGGGAGAACGACTTTGGATGTTAAAGAGTGAGGACGCATTTGTGATATAACCTGTGTTTCCTATATATTGTGTAATTCGTGTTCGTTGTAAATATGTAAATAAACTTGTAAATAAAACAATAGTTATCAATCAGTGCCGGTGACAGGAAGGAACCCCCGTCACAATACGACTATAATTAATAAATAATAAAGATATCTTCAGAATAGAGGTGATCTAATATGGCTACCCATTCCCAGAATATTTAACCCTTTTAAATCAACACATAAAATTGAATAACTAAAAATTTGTCCTTAAATCTATACGGCAAAAAAAGGATAAAACTGGTGTTAAGGCATCCCCAGGTAGTGTAGATTCAGATTCACAGTTGTTAATATTTTCATCTCAAGGCGTAAAATGCGGCCACAATGGGGAGGAGTTTTCACCTTGGAATTTATAAAGTATAATCTTTAAAGATCCTTTTCATAAAATTCATATGGCCGAAAAAAGCTGTTATTTTGCTGGAAGAATCCTCGGGTTCTGTAGATTATTATTTTATTCACAAGATTTGAAAATCTTGTGAATAAAGTAAATATTTAGGCTTTTCAAAATACATTTTGTTCTGTTCATCTGTGTCGTCCTAGATGAAATGCTATAACTATATCATGTTGATGTCATTTTCAAATGTCTTAGAACACAATTTTTTTTGTATCGTAATCTGAAGGGAACAGACATATGATGTGATTTGAATACCGTTATAGGCCAATGACTAACAAGACGTGACCTTGTATGAAATGATGTCATGGAATACAAATTACAAGCTTTCATTGAAATATCGACCAATTTTAGATGTCGTTTCACTTTTACATTTAGATGAAAATTTGGATGCTGAAAATAATATTGCTGTTCTTTCAAGGTAATTTGACGTATTTCATAATTTTTTTAATTACTGCTGTTTTACAGTAAAATTCTTTACAAATGAGGCGACCTGAACCAAAAATAGAAAAATAAGTTAAAAGCTATTAACAACTGCATTATTGATGGAATAGATTTTGTAACAGCTACAAAAAAATAAAAATAAATGAACTCATATAATTATGTTTTTTATACTATGGACATGTCTGGTGTTTATAAATGTGTAAACAATTTTGCATGCTTATTTTACAGTGATAACATATCGAAAAAATGTATAAAAGTTCAAAGGATATGAGTACAATAAAATTAAGAGTAATCTCATACTTTCCTTTTACTTTCTTAATGATATATTTTCAAGGGATGGTGCGTCCAGATGCGGAGTATTTTGTGCCGTCTTCAGCGCCATACAACAACTACAACAGGATCAGGAGGTGGACATGTTCACCATTGTCACACAGCTACAGAGTCGTCGTCCGGAAATGATCTCAGTTTTTGTAAGTATATATCTATACGAAGGTCAATCAAAAAAATACAAACACAATGTGGCTGTCTATTAAATATTTTTCAGTGAAGTCATAATTAACAGATTATTTTATGCAACAATATTTATCTTATAATATTCACTCCAAATAAAAAGGATTTTCTAAAAGACGTACATACCCGTATGCTTTTGGGTATTTTTACATCGATAGGAAACAAAAGAGCTCCGTGCAGATAGACCGCAAAGATATTTACATATAAAAGACATTCCTTTTGCACGCTTTCGATTAATTAACATGTACAACAAGAAATCATATTGACGCACGCGTCAAATGGGCCGCAAAAATATAAATGTTGTATGCATCATCATCGGTTAACATTAAAAAAAACACAACAAAGAAGAAAATAACGAGTTGGATGTACTAATTTTTATGCTAAATTTTAGTATATTCTCAGCAACACGTTTTGAAGTTTAACATTTTACTACTATTATTAAGAATCGAGTTCGTTACTGTAAGCATTTCTAACAGTCATTGTGTGATCATTGCCAAATTATAAAGTAATATCATTTATATAAAACTTCACGTCATTCAGGTCTCTAGTATATCAGATCTTTAGTATGTTCCGTATACCGATCCCGATTTGAGAGAAAAACCCCGAAATTTCCGGAATAGATTATAGTCTCGATAAAAACGCATATAACACGACAGACTTTACATTTACGAACCCAAAAAAATGTTCAATATTTTTTAAAAAATAAGTTGGTCTGTGGTACACATACACACTGAGGCGGCCAGAGCAGTCCCCACCAACACACTGCTCAGCAGTATACGGTTGTTTGTTGTCACTGCGGCAGTTGTTATCACCATGTTGATTACCACGATGTATAACAGGACAAATATCATCATTTTACAGCGCTGTCTATACATCTGTAGGTAAATTAAATGTTGTATAGTAGGCTGTTCAAAGAATAACATTCAATATTTTAAAGCAAGCATAAAAACATTCATTTAGATTTGAATCGAATGCCGCTGATGAATAGTTTCGATGAATATATATTCACCATGTCAGAAAGCAAGGAAACTTTGTTACGGTTAGATAGAAGCATTTTTATTCGTTGTGATTTTTCATAAAAAAAATATTCACAGTGGTGTATTAAAATCTAAGATATATTGTGCCTTATTTCTAAACACCAAAGATGTTTTACCTTTACTTTCAATTCTAAACATCATTTGGAGGTTTAATGTGAAATCATAATCTGAAATACTCCTACCTTGGTAAATTCATAAGCAGAATTCACATTATTCCCCAAAACCAGTAAATAACATAAAATCGTTACATAAATATAACAGAAATAATATAAAACATTGACCATTTAACTGCAAACATACATTCTTTGTGTTCTGGCAACCGACATCCTCAAAAAGACATAATGTATGCTTTTGTGTTTTGTATTTTTGTGATGTAATATACAGTAAATGTTCTCATAGTTTTGCCCTTGCAAGCTAGTAAACCATTTGTGGTTGAAAACCTTTCGCTAAGAAAAAAAACCCACCACAATATGTGCAGATCCTGAAAAAAAAATCTAACGGGGTTAGGGTCCGAGTGATATTTAAGTTTGACGGTTGGAGGGGGAGGGGATCCGAAGCATATCTTCGATAAGTCTACAATGTAAATTTATTCATTTCAAGGAGGAGGGGGAGGCAACTCAACCGGCGCATGCACTAAACTCCATGCAAAAAAAGTATCGACTAAGGTACACATACATTAAGTAATATGCTAACTTGCTGAGAAGTTAACTTTGCCGGGTATCCTATCTACAAATTATAATATGATGACAAGTTTGATAAATCACATATAAAGAATGTTCTCAATATATGCGACTCGTTAAACTTGTGAGAAAGTAACATTGAGTGAGAAACACTACACGGTAAGCATTATCTCAATAAATTGGATTTTAATAAAAAAGTAACATAAATGTAAAGAGATCTTACCCTAAGGTTCGGACAAGATCACACCAGTCAATCATCCAAAAAAAGTTATTCAACAGAAAACTGACCTGACTTATATACGTGTCACCACCCGTTTATGACAGAGTTCCTAAGACATGTTAACCCTGAGGTCTTACGGGCATGCGTAATTCGGCACTGATCGGGATTTTTTGCCATTAAGAGGCATCTGGTTACATTAACTTTCTTGTAACGAAATATAACATCCTCTACTTATTCACACATGAAGTATATATCTACACATATTATAAAAGTCATGCTTAAAGGAACAGGTAACATGGTGGGAGGGTGGGACTCTGGATAAAACTGTAAAACCTTCTTTCTTCACAAAATGTGTATTTCCTTTTTGACTATTTGTTGCAAGTTATAGTCCTTTATGTTTCAGATGAATTTGAAAAAAAAAAATCATAAATTTAACATTTAAGGAGGTTGTTTTTGGTTGTCTTTTTGCGTAGAAACAACAATAGCAAATTAAACCTCTTTAATTTTTGTTCTTTTATGCTATTTTAACTATTTCTAGTTTAGTTAAAAAGGTTTAAAAAAAATATTTTTTGGGGGGTTCTTTTTAGGGACAATCTCAAAATTTACTATAAGAATATATAGGGAATTGTCATTTCCGCAAGTAGTTTAATTACTTCGAAGCAAATTTAAATATACTGTAAAACGAGTTTCTTCAAATAGAATAAAAAAAAATGTGATTAGTAATTAACTGGTTTTTTGACCTTTCACAGGATAAAGCTCTGCTATTCAGTCAACTGAATGATAACTGATTGGAAAGGTGACTGAATGGCACAAATATGCCATTCAGTCACTTTTCCGTTACCTTTCAGTCACCTTTCAATTGTCTGAATGGCAGAGATTCATCCTGTGTTTGTTGTAAAAGTACGAAATTCTACCGTCTTGTTTTTAGTGGGAGTCATTTCAAAATATCAACATGCACCCACTGTTGCTATACTCCAGGAGTATTACAAATGAAGAGTGGTACTGTGGATTCATTCCAATTCAAGAAAAATAACCCTGTTGATAGGATTATTCTGATGTAAAGGCGTATATATCTTATTTTTCTCTTAAATACTACTTCTTATTAACAAATTCTACATAGATTCATTTTATCATAAAGTAATTATTGCACAATGGCAAAGCTTAACTATTGATCAACAGAAAATTCGTTTAAAAATATTTTTATTATCAAAAATCTTAATATTTTTATCTGTATTTTGTTTATTGTGATTTATTTTTTGGTACAAATTATTTTATAAAAAGTATAAATACACTGTATTTTTTCTATAATGCGCGTAAGCATATTTTATAAAAACTATAGTGGTCTATTATTTACCTATGAGGCAGTCAACATTTTTCTCTGTGTTATTTTTTAATGAGAAAAAGAAATGTTTATAAAGATAAAATGAGCTCTTTTTTTTTGGGGGGGGGGGGGGGGTGTTGGTAGTTGCTCTTTTCTTTTTTGTTTTTGGTAGCAGGTAGCACTACTACATTTCACTTGACACTTTCGTTTTAATGTAAAATGCAACGTTAACGCATATTGCACTGCAATTTTTGATTAACTTGCGTAAGAACAAGTGTTAATCAGATCAAAATATGCCTCGGGGCATGGATGTTACCGACTGACGGCTCGTTCAAATAATTATAATCACTATTTAAAACTACTGACCTACGTAGTTCTCAGTGATGAAAAAGTATCGTATAAGGTAATATTTCTTGAACCAATCTTGACAATTTGTCTATTTATTAGATTTTTTTAGTGAATTTGCTGCAAATAATGTTTTTCTACTGGTAAACATCAGATGCATTTAGTAGACTGAAAAATAAAATATGTTTCGCACTTCTATTTATCTCTTAAAAGATAATTGAAAATGGGTCTTAAATATAAAATATAAAAGTTAGCTCCGCAGAGACAGAAGGCTTTCACAACATTTCAAATTACAAAACCTATCCCCTTAATTGCACTAAAATCACTCACCTGTACTTATTTTCATTAAAAAAAGTCCAGACTCATTCAAGTACTTGTAAATGTACCACATAAAAAATCGGTTTTACATAAATAATGAGCCAGCGCTGAATCCGCCTTTGTATGCCGCTATGTGGTGAAATACATTACAGAAAAGAAGACTTGATACCCCCCTTTTTCCTATCCAGCAAACACATCCACATCTGTTACTCAAAGTAAATTCACCCCGCCTTCCCCGAAAAAATAGTCTAGATCCGCTTACTTACCGCTACTATCCAGATAAATAAACATATTGTTTCACAATGCAGGTAACAATCGTTGATATGGTGGGTATTTCTAAACGCCCAATAGCGCAATCTAGTAGAAGAGTACTCGACATACCAAAAGCGTGCCAAAGTTATTAAAAATTATTGAGGCATGTAACAACAAGGGAGGTGGTGCTGGGTCCAAAGTAATGTTTGAAGGCGATACACTTATTTGAATTCAAATATAGAAAAAGAAACTTTGAATGGAACGAATTGAATCCCATGGCTGTTTTGAAGCAGGGGAAAAAAGTAAAAAAGAATTTTTTTTATAAAATATTACAAGGAAATGTATCATAATAATAAAGTATTAATGAGGCAATATCTACATGACTATTCCTCCCCCCCCCCCCCCCCCCCGATGGATTAATTCTTTTTTTTTTTTTAAATATAACTAAATTTGATGTACTTGTTCAGTGCATGTATAGTACATGTTTGATGTTTAAGGCCAGAGAATATTTTGATGGAACATTTTTATTTCTCTATCTAAAGCTCGTTCACAGAGCTGAATGTATTATAATTGGGAAAAATAAATGTGACCAAGACAATTACAAATTTTAGACTTAGTTATCATCGTTTGAAACTTATGGCATTTCAAATGTTTAAAATTGAATAAGGCTTTTCTATTATGCGGGAGCAGATATGGGAAAACAAATTGAAAAAACCTAATATCTCATTTGATTCAAGACAATATATCCCTATATTGATATCATACCAATTACTGGAAGATTATTCACTTGATCTTCTTGATCTTCCGAAAATTTAGAAACTGTGTCAATTTATCATGCACTGTATGTAAAACATGTATGTAAAAAATACAGGTTCTGATATGAGGATTAATCTAGTCAAAATACTCAAATACCAGACCTTGAACACGCCTTCTTATGTCTGTTGAGAGAAGACCTGTATTTAAACAATTTCCCACAACAGCAAGGATATGCAGGAGTGGTTTCATGTCAAAATTAAATTTTTTTAATGTGCACTTTCAGGCATCTTCTCAATGCTTATTTTTTGTCGCAATGATGGCAAGAATACCTCTGTTCTGATTTTTCCTTTGTGCAATGTTTCGAATGTTCTTTTAAGTTTTTATTGCAAATGGAGCAGTGCTGTGCCTTTTCTTCATGAGGTGACAAATGTCGTTTTAAACCGCAATTGTCTTTGAATTTAAGTTCACATATGCTACATTCATTACCCCCACCCTTTTGCTTAAACCTTATATGGTTTGACAATGCACATGAAGTGTGGTATGCTCGACCACAATGGGGACAAAGGAGGTTTCTTGGCTCTGTATGGACATTGCTAATATGAAGATTCAAGTAATGTCGCGTAAAATGTTTTTGGGTATTGATTGCATTTAAACAGTTAATTTTTGTGAGCATTCAGGTGTCTATAGAAGGACGATCTGTGTTTAAATGACTGAGCAAAATTTGCATATTAAGGATCCTTCTTCATCATGAACTTCCTCTGAATGATCAATTTCTATCACCATCTACAAAGCAGTTTTGGACTAATTTAAAACATTTGATCAAAAGATTTATCAATATACATTGTTGAAAGTCTGTACCTACCGTGTGTTGTGCTAACCAAGCTATATACATGATAATCTAGAATGATCCAAGACAATATGAACAGCTGCATTATAATAATAAATAAGCATTAAACATTTTCCATTGATATTATGCACTAGTCTCTGCAAGAAATACCGATTGTATACACCCCTTGTACAACACGTTGTATACACCCCGTGTACAACATCACTTTTTCGCAAATATTTCTGTATTCGATTGATTTTATTCACAGAAAATTTATGAATAATCAAACACTGATGGTATGCAATTGTTGGTAACAAAACAGTGATGATAAACGGAACCTTTGTCCAGATATTTGATCATTAACGTACGTCAGGGTCAAACTCACATGTTCAATTGTGTTGAAGTGTTTGAGAAAACTAGAACATGTACAATGCAATAAAACGTGTCTATGCATTCCGTAATTCATGCTTTCTTCCGTAAGCATACTCTTTTTGGCAAAAAAAGTCCTTTAATTAAATAATTGGACAAATATCGTACCTTCGACACCGTTTTCTCGCTTCGGAAGCCTACACCCCGTGTACAACATAGCATACACCCCGCATGTTGTGTTATACGTGGTGATATTACTAGGATTTTGATTTCTGATAATTTATGAAAAAAATACTAGCTTTTGAACTTAGTCATTTTTTGGCGAAATGTTGCATATACATGTAGGGTTCTCCATTTCACTGGATAAGGGTTGATATGGATTATGGATACAGTTTACATAAAAGAAAACCCGGTTTGCTGTCACGTTGACAGCTTTTCACTTGTTAATTTTATACTGCGATGGTAAAATTTTGCTTTTTCTAATCACTATGTCTAGTTTTCTTCATAGCATGATTTGACATATTATCAATTTTTGAAAAATCTAGCAGCGCTTCATCACTTAAACTTTGTTTCATATGAATCGATTGATATTGACTTTGATGAAAATCAATATGAAATTTAAAAAAAAAATATATGGCAAAATTAATAGCAGAGGGATATTACACCTTAAAATTAAATGATTAAGAATTGTGACATTTTTCAGACGTAAATCATGACAATTACTGTTGTGGATCGTGGGAAAATGCCTTTAATGATTGTAAGTTGTTGGTATTGTATATATACTTTACCTAATTAGTTTTCAAAGTAAACATATGATGAGGTTACATTTTATTCTATGTTTCATTAAAGTTTAACCTTCGTTTGGAAAACGTATTGTAAAAGAAAAGAAGTAGAACATCCTTGTTTTGTTGTAAAAGTTTAGATTATTTTGGCTATTAGCACTTTTTTTTCCATTATCCTTTGTCACTATGGATTTTTCATTTGTTTTGGTATTAAAAATGCTTAATTAACATTATTCTTTAAACAAAACAGATAATACAGGTAATACAAATTAATTATAACTTTTTCCCCCTTTTCTGGTCATATTAATTTAATAATAGAATTGAATTGAAATTAGGAATAAAAGATTCAATTAAAAAATATGAAATAAATTAAGGTTTCTTTATAAAGGTGTCTGCAAAAACTGTTATTAATAACAGTCTTCATTCGGTAACACATTGACAAGGAAGCAAACATGTTTGTTTATCGAGAAGACCCTGACGTTATATAGATGAAGCTTCAGTTTCGCCACGTTACATCCAGATGATACTCTCTATGGAGTTTGATGCGGTATAGATCATCAATACATACTAACAGGAGCACGAGTTGTGGGAATGTGTTCTAACGCAGGAGCAGTTTTGTGGTATCTTGGTTTTTCGAGGCATGAACATATGGAATGTCCATACGATGTCCAGAACTTGGGCGACTCGCTTCAGGATGAAGCAACTATCGACGATTCCGAATCTGATTACTGCATTTGCAAGGATTGATTCTTCATGGAGATCATCGAATGGTTTTATAATATATATGAAAATGTTGTACAAAGTTAATACATCAATCAACAGCCTTTTTTAATTATATAATTTATCTTATAATAAACAACCATTTTATATGTAAAATTAAAAAAAAAAATTATGCAATTTTCATATTGAAAATTTTAATCGAATGAGGTAAAAATAGTTTCTGCTTATTGTTCGATTTTATTGTAAGGTTAGAAAAGGTTATAGTCCTGGGTATATAATCCAATGACATGTAACTTTTCATGAAATCAAGTTTTTATAGAGACGATGGAAGAATATCAACCAAAGACGACACTAAAATATTACATCAATATAAACTGTTTTATAATAATTACATGTACATGTATTATAATGGGACGATTGTTTTGTAGTAGTTACCCCATATAATATTGTTGGTTATGTGCAGATACCCGATGGGCGTGGTCATAATGACACGAGGGAGCGTAGCTCCCGAGTTTCGTTATGACCACGCCCATCGGGTATCTGCACATAATCAACAATATTATATGGGGTAAGTTACTTGTACCATAGTTTACGATTATTCATTATATCTTATTATCATAGTAATATCGGGAGTGCACTTGCCTCTAAACTATACGGTGCCAATGCGTTGGTCTTTATATATGTACACTGTACTTCGTGAATTTCCGAAATGACTTCCTATCCCCGACAAAGATTAATCATTCTTCATTTTTTTTAAATTCATAGCCCTAATAAATAGATTGACTTCTCGTTGTTTTATTTTTATTTCATGTTTGTTCATTTTCCGACTTATAGTATCGATATCTGCTTCAAAGAATTAAACGTATTAACACAATCTTATATTTACGAACCCTAAATTGTGCAATGCTTCAGTTTAAACAATTGAAATTAAATTTAAATTGATGAAGGTAATTAGTTTTTTTTAAATCTTATTTGATACTCTGTATCAATGTATGTTTTTTAAAAGTGGCTGAAAAAACATGTACATATATATTTTGAACAAAATCAACTAATAAGCATTATAAAAAAATATTATTTGAGAAATGCCTGTCGCGAAACCGTGAATGGAAAATGTCAAATTCGATTGGCTATCGCTATTCACTCTGTCCACAAAACAAGTATTCTATTCAAACGCTTTCCTATCACGTGACTGACTTTCTATGAAACCTTTAAACAGGATACCCCTATTTCATTTAACACACGTTTCTCTACTTGTCCGCATACATGGAGGGGAATATTAAAATAGAGTCTTTCTGACAAAGCCATTGCCGATATTGTTTTGACTCGAGCTAAAAATGAGATTTATACGACGAACTAAGTTAGTCGAGTCATTTATCCGTGTTGAGTTTTGGCAATTTTGATCTGGAGGAAGCTCTTACTGTGGAGTATTATGGACGCGCTAAAAACAACTTTGTTGATGTTGTTTTTACTCGAGATAGTGGGCGGAGTTAAAAAAAAAAGTGTGGGGTATGTACAAATAACCCACACTTTTAACAATAGAAAACTCACCAAGCTATGGTACAAGAAGTGCTAGGGGATGTGATTGCTGCATTAGGTTCACATCAAAACTGTTGATAATCACAAATTATGGGTTTTTTTTATATTGTGTCGCCCATTGTCTGCATGCCGAACCACATTCCTTTTGCCAAATATGGATTTAAAGTCTTTAACAGAATCCATTGAATGATCACACAAAGACATGACATCAATCGATGAAACGCTTTCCTTGTAAAAATACCAACCTTTTTGTAGTGTCAAATTTCATTGAAGAAATAACAATTATTGATAGAACAAAAAAATCCATTTCTCTTTTAAAAGAAAATGGATACAATATATACTGTAAAAGAATTTCTAAGAAATAATTTCTAAGTTAAACAAAACAAAAAGACTAAATGTCAATGTCAATTTTTTAGTACTTTTTGTCACGACCGGAAGTTACGCCGGATCATTCATAACATAGTAAACATACCATCATACATTGTTTTGTCTTTCCTCAAAGTTTGGATGTCCAAGTTTAGTTAGTTCAGAAAAGGATTTGGCCTCGGGACCGGAAAAGGACAAACGGAAGTGAATAAAGAAATTAAAAGTATATAGTTTTAGTACATTTACCTTCGGTACGTCACTGTTCATCACACCGAGTTATATTTTTAAAAAATCTAAAGTAAAAAAAAATTCTTCTGCTTGAATGCTTCAAATGAGAACCGGAAATGACGTACGACCAAATGAAATCCGTTTAACACAAATTCAATTAAATGTCTATTATCCATATACAGACCCTGAAACGTGCTACTACACCAGTTGCAGGTTCGGTTCGTTACGTTTTGTGAACGGAACGGTTCGCTTCTTGCACGGTACGCTTTGCTAAAAAAAGTTGCACGCTTTGTGAACAGTTTGCGCGCTTTATTAATGAGGTAGGCGTGGCCTGAACGCTTTCATTTTTCTCGATATAATTTTTTTACCCGTTTTTATCTACTTCAGCAAGGTGGTAATTATGACTTAGGATGATGAAATTTTTGGTTTATTTATATGATATTTTACAAATGTATTTCAATCTATTTAAAATCAGAACTTCCATCCGTTCCCCTGTTTTTAATACGTTTCGTGAAACCTGTACTCAGCGACAACAGGGAAGCGGGGGTAATTTTTATTTTGATTTGTCTGTTATTATTATTATTTAATTTTAGATAAATGTAATCATTAAGATAGATTAAAAGAACTATTTGACTTTAATCCGATATATTTTTGTTAATTCAGCGAGCTGTCGATAATTTTACAAAGCATCTTAAGTTTTTATTTCTATACATGTACTTGAATTGAAGTCATTAAATATTTCTAATCCTTTTTAAAACTGCTATAAAAATTGTCCCGACTTTATTCCGATGTTTCTTAATGTTCCTTAATCGTTGTCTTGATTCTCGGCTAGTTGTTATTTTTACAAGCATCACCTTTCTTTTTCTTTATTCATAGTGCGTATGATCACTCTTTATTGCGTGGTACTGTACATAGTACTATTGCTAATCAAATTCCCTTAGTGAATAGACGATGTAAAATTACAAGCAGTTAATGATAAGATAAACAATGAATTTCAGATAAGAAATCTTGAAATCAACTGTTATATAGTTTTTTGAGTAATGACACAAATTTTTATTCATTTAAATATTGATTCTATGAATTTCTGCACTTGTGCGTATACACAGATCATACCAACATGTTACCCGTCATCGCTTTTTTATCTGAACTAAGATCGCGGGTATGGTCAAAATATGACTCTTAGTTTTTGTTTTTCCGTTAAACTATACATGTACAGGTAGCATATATCTTACGATATGTATATACACAAGTCAAAAGCATTTAATGGCGATATTTATCATTCTGTTGAACAAGTGTCCGCTCTTCATTTGCATGCGATTTAGCTGACGATTTATAGATGCTGACTAACCTGTTTATATTTTATTTACCTTTTTACATACATACTTGTAGTAAACAGATCACGGAAAAATACCCGGTAATCAACAAATGAATGTTTAAAGTGATAAATATATTATGAATTTATCTACTAACAGAAATAATACGACAGCGAGGGAAAAAGACTCTGATCGCCTGTACATGAGTTATGTAATCATGAAGTCGGAAGGGAATTATTGCTGAATAATTTCAAATAGGAACACTCTTCACTGCATGAAAAAACAGCTTTACAATACATGTAAATATATTGTAAATTTTATATTTACATTACCTTTAATTGTATTTACAAAAATTTACTTAACCAAGACAAATAAGTTAAAGGTAATCTTTACTTGACTTTACATAAAAGTAAATGAATTGTAATGGCCTATTTTACAAAGCAATTTTTTTTCCAGTAAAGCTAATCTTTCAGTTTTGTAAAACTGGCTTTACAACAATTCAATTATGAAATTTACTTTTAAGTTATGATAATTAAATATAGTTGTAAAGACATCTTTACTTTTGTAAATCTAATGGAAAAGTTTGATTTACACTTTAAATTTTAAAAATTCATTTAGCGATAATACCATTCAAGCTTTCAGAGTACTTTTTAAGCTTATTACATAAATGCCTTTAATCATTAGAAAATTAAAATGCTTGAAATAAAAACCAACAACACCATTTAAAACATCATCATAATAACTCTTTATTTCAGTAGAGACATGATATATAATATAATATATATATATATATATATATATATATATATATATATATATATATATATATATAGTTCATAAAGGATGACATTTATTCAATGCAAAAAAACAAACAAACTGATGGCTATTTAGAACAATTTCCCCAGTCCTGAATTACAGATGTTAACCTTAAGGAGACACAATCCACATGAACTGTTCAGGAAGCGTTGGAGGTTCTTCATCCTTAAGACTTCCACGAGTCCTTTTGGAAAGCAGTCTTTTACTCCTGACTGGACAAGTCTCCAGGAACTTTTTGTCCAGACTGTCTTTAACACTCCGGAAGCTTTCACTTTCCCAGGAAAAAGGGTGGGAAATAAAGCCATCATCCCCTTCCTCGTCGCTACTCATGTACTTATGTGCTGACTTGCTGGAAAGTAATCCACGCACAAGCTCCTTCTTGTCCTTTGACCATTTTGTTTTCTTGTCCAAGGCAGACAGCCGACGTCTAAGTTTCTGCAATGATGAACAAAGATAATGAATTTTAAAATAGTTTAAATTCTTTTGAAAAAAGAAAGAACAAAAAAGCTTGATATGCCTCTTAAATCAGCTTCTCGTATCACACAATCATAATAGAAAGAATCCCAATAATTAGAATAAAAATTATTTAGAAATATCTGAACTGTTGAAATATGACATGTTAAAACCATTCTCAATCTAATATTACCTCCTTTTTTCTCTCATAGGTTGCCTGCCTCTTTTTGTGAATTTCTGCCTTGTTTTTTGACATTCTGTTTTCTGCCTCCTTCTTTGAGGTGAAATATCTTTTGATGGCACCTGCAAAAGAAATTAATGAATAAGAAATGTTCTCAATATAAAAAATCAAGTAGTTTTGAATCAATCTTGTTATCAGGCCACAGTAAGCTGGTTCACCTTCTCAGTTGACTGAGAAATAAATCGTATTAAATAACTGCATCACGAAATGCATATACATGCACATAACCTCATTCATATTTACAGTTGTGGTTACACTACCAACTTTGCAAATTCGTCTATGGTTTTAATTTTATATCAACTGCCTGTTAATATAACAGTTGTGTTCACAGATCATAGATATTTTACTTTAAAAAAATGTATAAATGACATTTAAAATTTACCATGTATAACTTCCTCTGAGGTATCTGGGGCAATTCCTTGCACACTTGTTTTAATGTAATTGGTAAGTTCAAAGTTGTCTTCATCTGTATACCTGTGAGCAAATATCAAAATATTTGGGAAACTGATTTTTAGATTTTCATTTAATTTCATTTGGATTCTGGCAAGAGTTAATCTAGTAATACCTCTTTTTCAAATTCCATGTCATGTCTCTCTCAAGGCCACTTGTGTAAAAATCTTTAACTGCAACCTGAAAGCATTCAGAATACTTAAGATACTTGGTCATGCTCTTCAGTGTACATGTACAGTTGAACTTCGATATCTCGAACACTGATATCTGGAATACATGAAATTATCGAAGTGATTTTTAAGTCCCAACCACTTATTTTTCAAGTATTTTACCCTCAAATACTCGGATATCTCAAAGTTTTTAAATGGTCGCATATGCATCTAGTTCGAGATAACAAAGTTATCTGTATATATCTTACCTCCTACTAAATTGTAAGGAAATCATTAGTTAATAGCAGTCACATGAAGACCGTGTATAATCCATACACAGTCAGTTCGTAATATATCTCCCCTTGAGCATGATGACGTCATTCTTAGAGTATTGTGATGTCAGGTTTTGTACCAACATTGAAACTTCTAACTCTGTTATAAACTTTTTGAAACTTCTGTTACAAAAACATTAATTGAAATTATCATATATAAAATCTATAAAAAATAGTATGACTTACTCTTATTTTACTTGGAATCTCTACAGGTTCATTTGCTTTTCTTTTTTCCATCTCTCCTTTAATGGTTGAAACGTCTTTTTTCAAGCTTGTGATCCCCTGCATCATTTCCTTTTGGTTTCCAATGATTTCTTGAAGTTGTTGCTTAAGTGATTTTCCTTTAACAAAGAAAGTTGTTTTTTACACAGACTATAAAAAAGAATATTAAGTGAAATGAAAGTATCCACTAATGGATTTTGATATCTTGTAAAATTAAAGCAACTTTACCCCTAAGCCCCTGTCCCTTTAAAAAAATGAAAGTACGAATATTACCACTGGATATTTCTGCACCAGGTGTTACATGCACATTTGGTTGTTGAGTCATATCATTTCTTTGGGTTCTTGAACCCTGCATTTATATAAAAAAAAACCCACATAAATACATTTTTGATAAGAATGCTTGTACCACCACAATAATGAATTATGATACTTTCTCCATTTATTGGGTATCCTGGTTTTAGCTGAAAGGATACCTACCAAATTTCTGCCTGTTTGACTTTGATTTGAAGCAGGAGTTAACGTTGTCCTTTTTCTTGGGGACTTTCTAGTTGGTGATTTCCGAATTCCAGACTTAAAGAAATGTGCATATGGTTATAAAATAAAACGAAACAAACATAAATTATATAACAATTGTTTAATACAGATGTATATAAAAGGAGCCACGGACAGATGCCAGACAAGAGCTCTCTTGAGCTTCCAGCCCATTACGTACCAGTAATTAAACTAAAAAATGATAAACTGCATGATTGTTTGGGCATTATGATCATGATGGTCTACTCAGAATTCGAAGAAAAATTTATTTGTGGTAATAAATCTTTGTCTCCCAAACATTCGTGCAATAAATGTTTAATAGGGTTACCCCTTCCTGAAACAAATATCAATAATAAATATGTAATTTATTTACCATTTGATTTCCACAAGGTGCATCGATATCACTGCTGTCAGAATCTGATGGCATTGGTACTCTTCCAATTTGAACCACATTCCTGGCTTGTGGGGTTTTCTCTTTTAACTGTTGGATTTAAAAAGTAAGAGATAAAAATGAAAATTTACAAAATATTGAGAATTATTTAGTATGTTATAGCATTATCCAAACATATGATGATAAGTAAATTGTTGTGCTATTTGAAAGTTGATACATGTATTTAAATAGTGTAGCCATATTCTATATCTTTTAAATAATAAACATGTATATGCTTGGCTAATGCTTGAAATAGAAACTATTCATATGAGGATTGTATCAATAAGTACAGGAAATTGTTTAAGTTCTGTTGTTCCTGAAAGCCTCTTACTTGTGATTTTTTGCATTTAGATGTCCTCTTTCTTGGGGATTTTCTAAGGGGAGGTAAAGGACCAGGAGAGCTCTGTTGAGACAAAATCAAAATATTGATACAAAGTACTGAAAGTCAGACTTTTGTTGATGTTTCATTATACCGGTACATCAAGATCAACTCCCCATTTCTTCATCACAACTGTTTAAAAACTGATATCAAAAACAAAGTCTATGTCTATATTTTTGGATTTTCCAACATGCAACCAGATGCATGGTAATTAGATAAAGAGATGGTTTGTGCATAATAAAGATAATGGGTGTCAATAAATATTTTTACATACCATGTAAATAGACAGATCATTGCTGTCAGAATATGAATCTGATGGCAGTAATAGTCTCCTAGTCTGTACATTACTGGCCTTTGGGTTTTTGTCTGTTGACTGCTAGAAATAAAGCAAAAATCTTTTAATATCAAGATAATCATGTTAATCAAAGGTGCGTGTTATTAATACTATTGATGTGATTGACAATTTATACCGTATTTTTTTCTATTGTGATTTGCTTCTTCAATGCATTTAAAATATTCACGAGTAGAAATAAATAAATCATGATAAATATTATCATGATATGTACATACTGGGCATCAAGTGAATTAAGTACATGTGCATTATGATAGATCCTTACTTGTGATAGTGACTTATGAATAAGTACATGTTTCCTTGGTGACCTTCTGAGGGTAGGCGTTTGTTCTTGAAATTTCTGCAAAAGAAGACACAGAAAATGTTATCTCCAAAAATAAATTATTCATGTCAAGATTTATAAATACTGTAGATTCCTTCTTAAATGCAAGGAATGTAAATATCTGCGTTAAATCTCAAGAGGCACATCTCGCAGATTTTATAACCTCGCTTCTATTTATCAGACAATTGTAAACTACCAGGTAATTGAAAATTTGATAAAAATTCAACATTTTATATTCTCACAATTTAATGCAAAATATTTAAATCATGGAATTAGAATATCATGACAGTTTCTGCAATTTTAGAGCTAATACTAAAGCAAGCAAGTAGCAAAGGGGTAAGGGTGGGGGAACATGCAGCCCCGCCTCATCCCATACTTTTATTTTCGGGAAACCAACTACTACGCGCATTGATGCAGTTTTCCGGTCAATTTTTTCTTTGATACGTCGATCAATAAAAAAATTATTATCTTCATTTCTTAAATCAATCAAATTTCAAAACACAGTGTATATGAACTCAAATGTAATAGCTGCATATGGACTTCAATACAATGTTAAAATAATTCAATGGCAAAAATAATTCTTAAGACTTGGTGTTCTGCATATACATGTATAACAGTTTTATCTTAAGAAGCGTACAAGTTTTACAATAGATATCTTTCTTTTAATGTATAACACAAAGTCTGTATGTATATAAATTGATTACAGGCAGGAGTCACGGGACATAGCACCAGAGATGTTTTTAAATTACCCAAAATATACCTCATACACCCCCCCCCCCCACCACTTAAATAAGCGTGAGAGAAAAAAACCCGGAAAAATGTTCTGGATCCTCGCATAAAACCATTATACCTCAAACACCAGCCCCCCCCCCCCCAAGGCAAACTCAAATAAGCGTCAGAATTCCCTCCCCCCCCCCCCCAAAAAAAAACGGAAAATTTTCTGGATCCGCGCATTAAACCAATATGATATGAAATATCGGGGGGGGGGGGTCGAACCAGAGGGAAGTGACACCTCCCGTCAATGAAGTTTCATATATATAGAGAGAGAAATCTAAATAAACTGCCACAAAATAAACAGAAGACCTATCATAAGGCTAGTGATGATACAATGCATTCTTACCTTTTTCTTTGATCTGGGTGCGGAGAGAATGCTTTCAGATCCCGATTCCGATTCAATGGGCGAAAGTCGATGATCATCAGCATCCGGCGTTTCCTCAATATGCAAATGAAAACTCTCTTGCTCATCTATGTCTGTGTCTAGTTCGGTTGTTGAGTCCATAACGATAATTTGAGCTCAGTAACGATCGTTCTCCCCATCTTCGAGTTTTATACTGTTCAAATGCGATTAAGGAAGCTCTCGGTGGCAGTGATTGGTCAATTGACCACAAGCGCGCACACATGCACGTGTTCTCCTTTTTTGGAACAAGTTATCGGATGCCTGTACCTACCCTTATTTAATAAAATATCAAAATGTTAAATTTGTACGGATAGTCAAATAAAAGAATAAACAATTTTAATAAATATCGGACATGCATTCCCCCCTGCTTTATTAAATAAATAAGGTTACGCTAATCACTAGCTGATTATAGGGCACACGTACGAAATAAATAAGAACGGGTGAATTCCGCCTCATCTTTGGCGCGGATTGATGAACAAAGGAAAGTTGATGAACTACAACATTTTGTACAACGTTTGTGATTGATTATGACAGAAGATAGAATATTGCAGAGTTGATACATGTTAGGTAAGTGGTAACATTGACTTATAACCATGATAACACATATATACATAATAAGCATGTATGAACGGATATTTTTATAGAACAGCGGTAGAGGGTCAACTGATCGTGATCGTGATTATGCGATCGTGATCTAGCGAGTGGCCAAGTTTTTCATATTGGGAATTCAATCCCCAAACAAATTCAGCCATGTAAAATCCCGATGTATGCTGTAGATCTAATGTTTTAATGTTTAATTGATCATGACTTAATGACACTGGTGTGTAGAGAGAGAGAGAGATAGAGAGAGGAGAGAGAGCTCGAGAGTTGTCCCAACATCCGACAACATTTTTCGCGGCTCGAGGTACGGGTGCTTACAGACAGGAGATGTTATGTTATACATGTAGCAGGGACGTATATATAAGTATATAGTTTTATACATCCCTGGTTATAGTTTAAATTTTATGTATTTATTTATTTTTTTTGGGGGGGGGGGTGTCACACACATTGATTTACACTTTGATGATGGTCTTAGGACTTTCAAAAGGAAATACTGTACTACTGTACAATTACCAAAGAGAAGAATGTTTTTATTTGTTTATTTTTGCTGGGGGGGGGGGGGAGGTTCTGGGGATTCTATCTCCCAACCAATAGATAGCACAATTGGGGGAGGTTAATCTGAAAATACATGTACAAAGCAGGGACACCTGTTGTTTTGATCAATTTGTTTGGCCCACAGTCATTATATAAACTTGTAGAGTTTCTTCCAACAAACAAGGGGGATTTGTGGGAAGAATATTTTTAAGGTTTAATTTCAGGTTTTATGTTTTAAATTGCCATTATGAAATTAATACATATCAACATACATGATCTTAATTACTAGCAGTCGCGTTAAAACTTAAGTTGGTATGGGACATCTGTCGATATTAATGTGGATTAAAGTGCATTATAATTAGAATACTTTAACCAGTTTAGAATTTTCACATTTTACAAATTTTAGCCAAAAATTTGCTTATAAAAATATTTGGAGAGGTAAAAATTGTAAAACCCCCATCGGGAGTCGAACTCATGACATACAGATTCGAAGTAAACCTGTTAGGTGACTATGTTGGGAAAGAAACAACTAATATAATTATACTTCATTTTATTGTTTATTTCGATAAACAATATGTCACAACATGGAGGTGTCCCATACCACCTTAAAATAAGTCAGAAAATGCGCCTTAAAATTCAGTTCCATTTAATTTATTGTAATTGTCAATGAGCTTTACAACTAATTGGATTACAAAATAACATCCCAGGTTTTAGACAATTAAAAACCGTGTTATAAGTTAAGTTATGTTACATCATATTAACATAAGTTAACTTTTCTCGATATCTGTTTATAATAAAGTTAAATAGTGCATTAAAACTTTAAATATTTGTAATTGTATTCATATAATTCATGATATTGATACATCCAAATCAGGCCCTACCTTCACCAACTTTCCACAAGTCAACACTCAGCATTTTTACCTCTAATTTATTAGGTTAATCCTTAACAGGAATTGAGTTGAGGATTGAGTTAAGTGAATTAAAAATTTTGATGATGGTGAGGCCAGGTTGTATACATGCATGTCTCCACAACCTCTACATTTGTTACGTTTATTCATAATTGAATTATTCAAATATACCATATGGTAGATATATTAGAAAAAAATGTGCAATAACATATGCTCATAATAATTATAAACTTTGAATTAATGTTTAAAGAATGCATCTTTTTTAGGAGAGACAGAGAGAGTACATAATACATTTATTTATTGTCATTTTTTACAGACTAAACAGTGAAAAGGATAAACAGAATATTTGCTGGAATACTACACTTCTTATTCCTGTAATTGGTCAACGGTTATGGATCTACGCAATATACATTTATGTAAGTAACCTAGGAGTCTGGATTTAAGTAATTGTTATATTTTCATATCTGTGCACATATTTTTAAGGATGTGTTATATTGCTGAAATTTTTTTATGTAAGTTGCTTACTACTGGTATTCAAATACTGTTAGTTGAGAGCATTAATCGGGTTAATCCTCTGAAACATGTTTTGCACAGTTCTTTCTGTTGCCTTTAGATGTATGTTGTTAAAACTAATGGATTCCCAAGATCAAAACTCATGACAACGAGCTGTTATTATCTGTTGTAAATATTTTGGGAAACATTGAGCTTGGATAACATGGACCCCTCTTTGCAGGGCACCCTTTTTGATGTGTAGGATTTCAGTGTTTCACACTGTTAGGTGTAAATTAACAACATGGCACTGCATCTGGAAGTCAGCAGCAGTACATAGATAAACCATCTAGTATACACATGTCAGCTATTATTATCTCACTTAAAATTCCAACAGTCATTAATATCCAACCGGGATGATCCTTGCTCTCTACAGGTTGTTTATTATTTGTCTTGGTATGTGATAGGAACCTAATGCAGCAATCCATTCTAAAACTATTGTATTAGTTTTAAATCATTCAAGTTTATTAGATATCATGTACTTCCATAAATGATAATGATGCATCATTATTATGAAAGTGTTTACAGTTTAGAAATAAATTACAATGAAAAAATATACCCTGTGCACAAACAACTTGAATTAACCAGTATCTTCTTAGTACACATGCACTACCAGACTGACACTTTGTGCTAGCCTAGAAAGATCTTGTGATTAAAAAAAAATTGAAGAATTTCAACAAAAAGTGTTTGAAAAAACCCCAACAAATTCATCATTGAAGGAATCATTATTTCTGAGGTTATTTTATTTAATGCTTTTTGAAAGTGAACTTTATATATTTCTTTTTTTTTTGCATTTCTGGTATTGACTAACCAGAATTTAACTTTCAAAAACTTTTTTCTAATGTCTCATTTTTATATAGATACTTATAAATAGATAAACCGGTGTTTTCCACCCAATTTTATCTTCGTGATTTTTTTTATACAATTTTTATAAAGTATTTTGAAGTAAAGAAAAATTTAAAATTGTTTGATTTAAAATCAAACAGTTTCTAACATCTTTATATATAGAATGGAGCTCTCCCTTTTCAGGAGATACCAATAAATAAAGCCTAAAAATGACCTAGACCATCCAACTCTCAGAGTAGGGGACAATTATTATGCCTGTCACAGTGACCCAGAAAAACTGTATCTTTTCTTCTAATACCTGATCACAGATTTTTTAATTAGTAAATTTTTTAATAGAAAATTTATTTCACCCACAAGAAGTTTTATTTTTTTATCAAGGGTGATGTTTAAATTTTGGTAAATGTCAAGCTGATTAGATCTTTAAACCTCTCCAAAAACCTTCTGTACCGCTCTATTAGGAGTGAATCAAAGAACTAATTTAAATTGGAATGGTAAAAATGTATGATCTCTGCAAAAGCATCACAAGACATCAGCTTTCCTTGCATATGCATCGAAAATATAGCCCTCTCACCATGTACAAGTTACAAACAAGTACAAGTTGTACAAACGTCTGAAACACTCCCATTATGAGGATTGGTTTTGTGTACAATATGAAAATGATTTCTTCTTGTTAAAATTTTAAATAAACAGTGTCACAATATTTTTTTTTAGATGAGAAGAGCATTCTGTACTAGTATCTACCTGGGTTAGGGCCAAAGAGAAGAAATATAAAGAATAATATTTGATTAAAACTTGTCAATGCCACTTATTTCATATTGATTATGGAGTCCCGGTAAGTTTTATACATGTTTTATTATATTTTCATTCAATTCATAGTTATCATGTCAAGAGATAAATTTGTTAGTCTGATAAATATATTTCTGTAAATGAAGATATAATTGAATGAAGCACTGACTTTAATTTGATACTGGTTGTATTATGTATTCAGTAATTCTTGAATTATAATGTACTATACTATATGTATTTTTTGAGGCGTCGAGCTAATGCTCGACAGCATTCTAGTGATCGTCTGGATTGGCAATTGTCCAAAAATTCATAATTATATTGATTCTGAATGCACGATTTTATTTTAGCCATGAAACATCATCAAGAAAAAGAAGATATTGCACCATTTGTCAGCAAGACTTTAGTGACAGATATTTCAGGAGACACACTTGTGAAGAGAAGGCCGAAAATATATCTCAACCGACTCAGTCTAAATGTGATGAACCTATTTTGTTGCCAGCATCTGAACCAGAAATGGAAAATTTTGAAAATCAGATGGAAGAATCAGACATGGAGGAGGAATTCCTTATGGGACATTTATCATCAAGTTCATCTGACAGTACCAGTGAAGAGGAGGTTCTAGATACTGAGTTATTTAATGAGTTTTATTTAGATAACATTGAACACAGAGAAAATGAAAGTGAAAAGCAATCTGTAGATATACAGGGGGGATATCAAAATTATGTCATCGCAGTGTTGAAAATCTTGCTTGTGTGGCAAGTTGTGCACTATGTTTCTGATGCAGCATTTTCAGTTTTGTTGTTTTTATTAAGATCTTTGTTTTACGTTTTTTCATTTTCATCTGATTTAGCTAAATCTTTTTACCAAAGTTTCCCAGTTACAATGTACCAATTACACAAATATATTTCATTTGAAAAAGACGATTTTGAAAAATATGTCGTGTGTCCAAAATGTCATTGTTTGTATGAATTTCAAGATTGTTGTCATTTGGTTGAGGGCATACAAACTTCAAAATTGTGTTCAAATGTTGTGATGCCAAATCATGTAATGAGTCATTATAGGAGACCATGTGGTGAATTATTATTGAAGTCAATTAATGTTGGAGGAAAAAAGAAATTGATTGCTAGAAAAACATATTGTTATAAAAGTTTGAAATTGTCTTTGCAAAGATTAGTTAATAGAAAAGATTTTGAAGAAACTTGTGAACTTTGGCGTTTTAGAGAAGTGCCCCATGATGTTTTCAATGATGTTTATGATGGGGAGATATGGCAGAAATTTAATGGCTTAGAGTATAATTTTTTTACTTCTGAAAGAAATTATGGTGTAATGATGAATGTTGATTGGTTCCAACCATTTAAGTACTCAAATTATTCAATAGGTGCAATTTATCTAACCATTTTGAATTTGCCAAGAGAGGAGAGGTTTAAAAAGAAAAACATGATACTTGTAGGTTTAATTCCAGATATGAAATCAGAACCTCCAACAAATTCTTTCATAGAACCTCTTGTTGAAGAATTACGGGAAGCATGGCATGGATTTAGTTTGAAAAGTTATAAGTCAAAAACACCTGTTATTTTCAAACTTGTCTTATTATGTGTGGGATGTGATATTCCTGCAAGTAGAAAACTTTGTGGTTTTTTGGGTCATGGGGCAACAAGAGGTTGTAACAAGTGTATGAAACAGTTTGAAGGGGGTATAGGCGAGAAGAGTTACGCCGGTTTCAATTTTTCAGAATGGGAAATGAGAGATGCAAAGTCTCATAGAGATATTGTACGCAAGATTGTTAAGTCAAAGACTAAAGGTAAACGAGAAAACTTAGAAAAATTTTATGGTGTTAGATATTCTGTATTATTAGAGCTAGATTACTTTGACCCCATTAGAATGACTATTATAGATCCTATGCACAACTTATTTTTGGGAACAGCAAAACGTGTCTTGAACTTGTGGATTGATTATAAAGTTTTGTCAGCTGATGATTTAAAACAAATGCAAGCTAGAGTAGAGAAGGTACATTGTCCATCTGATATTGGGAAACTTCCTCAAAAGTTTGCCAGCAGTTTTGGTTCCTTTAATGCTGACCAATGGAAAAATTGGACAGTCTTATTTTCAATCTATGTTTTAAAAGATATTCTTCCAGTGGATCATTTAGACTATTGGAGGAAATTTGTTCTTGCTTGCAAAATACTGTGTACAAGAAGTTTGACTAAAAACAATGTTAAGGTGGCACACCTACTCTTATTGTCATTTTGTGAAAAAATAGAAAAAGCTTTTGATGGTAAAGGTCTTACCATGAACATGCATTTACATGCACACTTACAAAGGTGTATTTTTGATTTTGGATCGGTGTTCTCATTTTGGTTATTTAGTTTTGAAAGAGAAAATGGCATTCTTGGATCATTTCCAACCAATAAAAGATGTATAGAAATGCAGTTGATGCGAAAGTTTGAAAAAAGTATGCATGTTTTTGATATTTCTTATAACGAAAATGTAAATGATGACTTCGGTCCAGATTTTTTGAAAATGTTATCATTGTATGATGAAAAAGACAGAGGTTCTTTGCAACAGATGAAAAGTGCTTCAAAATTTTTTGATTATATGAAAATGTCATCAAGGCACACACGCTATGATGTATGGGACTGGACATTTGATACAGATAAATGTTTGTCATTTTCTTCCACAAAAAACTGTACGTTAAGTGAAAAAGAGACTGAATACCTTCAACAGATGTACTTAAAATTATATCCAAATGTGCCACATAGTTCAATGGTTGTATGTATGTCATGCAGATCAGTAAAAGATGTATCTATTTTTGGTTCAGTGCTAGGAGTTAAGAATGGACGGAGTAGCCGTTCATCTATTGTTGTAGCAAATTGGTGTGCTGAAGATGGCAAAATTGCAGATTTTGATGATATGGAACTTGATTCAAGACCAGGTCAAATATTAAAAATTTATTTGCATAATGTTATTATTAATGGTAAATCTTCTGTCCATGTAATAGCGAAAGTTCAGTGGTATGGAAAGTTGGAGGAAGGTATGAAATTTTATTATGGAAAACCAGTGACTGTGTGGAGGAACAATATTTTTGAACAAGAAGGTCCAGCATCATTTATTCCTGTTCAGAGAATAAGGTGTAAAGCAGTGTATGCTTTTGACATTGTTTGTGGTGAAAGAAATGTTATTGTAATTGTACCAAGAGAACGATTTCTTAGCTGATCTGTGATTGAATTAAGTAAAAAAGTCTTAAGTTTATGTGGTTGCATAATTATATTGAGTATCAAATAATTGTATATGTATTTTTTGTCAGGCAAATGCAGTCAAGCACACATGTATGTTTTCGTGTGAAGCTGGACACATGAAAAATACATACTGCATTCATATACACATTTTCGTGAAGTCGAGCACACATGTTTTCGTGTGAAGCTGAACACATGAAAAATACATACTGCATTCATATTCACATTTTCGTGAAGTCGAGCACACATGTTTTCGTGTGAAGCTGGACACATGAAAAATACATACTGCATTCATATTCACATTTTCGTGAAGTCGAGCACACATGTTTTCGTGTGAAGCTGGACACATGAAAAATACATACTGCATTCATATTCACATTTTCGTGAAGTCGAGCACACATGTTTTCGTGTGAAGCTGGACACATGAAAAAAAATACTGCATTCATATTCATATTTTCGTGAAGTCGAGCACATATGTTTTCGTGTGAAGCTGGACACATGAAAAATACATACTGCATTCATATTCACATTTTCGTGAAGTCGAGCACATGTTTTTGTGTGAAGCTGGACACATGAAAAAACCATACTGCATTCATATTCACATTTTCGTGAAGTCGAGCACACGTTTTTGTGTGTATCATTTCTTTTAACATTTTTTTTTTATAGTGTGTATTCGTATATGCATTTTATTAATTAATTAAAGCAAACAACAGATGTGAACTCCATGATTTCTTTTATTTATCACCACAATTATTTTATATTCAGTAAAACATTATGCAGGTTATATATACTTGAGTTTTATTTTGTACAATAAATTTTTATAATGAGAAATTTATTTTGCTTTTTTTTTTTTTTTTAAAGATGCATTTAAACGTAAATTATATACAGTACTGAGCTAAATAAAGTTCACTTATAATTGAGACATAAAGAGAGGTAAAGATGATATAACGGTTTGTTTCGTTGTTTTTAAGTAGAAGTTATGTACTGAAAATTAACCTTACATGCAGTGAAGTTTAGTATAAAACATTTAACCAACCAGGTGTCGAGAAACTGAAAAAAGTTAATATTAAATATCACCTTTAATTTTGTATAATGTTGCATCAAAGGTAACCATTCCTTTATCTTTCTTTGTAAACATAAGATAAAGTTGATCTTTATCTTTGATTGAGACGTAAAGATAAGTAAAGGTAATCTGTTTCTTTGTATTGAAGTAAATGTAATGTAAATAGTAACTTTACATTCAGTAAAGTCAATGTAAAGTTTAACCTGATTTTTATTATACCTTTACTGACCTTTACTACCAAAGTAAATATTTGTAAAGATGTTTTTTCATGCAGTGCTTTTTAATAGGGATTTAAGAAAACATAAAACAAAAAAGTTTTCGTTCGATAATTTTCTTCTAGCCATATAGGAGGAGCCAAGTAGCACGCGGCACATGGCTTGATCTGTACTGTTATACTTAAACTGATTGACAGGCGAATCACGTGGAGTCCTGAAATAAAATCCCGCTCAAATGATCACCTATAGTAACCTAAAGCGAAATAATATAGTTCAGAGATAAAACTTAAATTCAAGTAATAAAATAAACACACAAGTTCTCTCTCTCTCTCTCTCTCTCTCTCTCTCTCTGAGAGTGTATGTAATTGTATGCAAACAATTTGGAATTATTAGATTTTTATTTGTATCAATTTAATTCATTTATTTTAGACTCATGGTTTTCGCAACGATTTCAACACAATGACTAAAAGTTTGTACAGTAGACGATGTACATGTATTCAGATTTACTCGACGGTTAAAATTTTGACGCTATTTTACATGACACATATAAGATTGAAAATAAATTTAAAAAGAGCTGTGTATGTGCTTACATCTACTTGCAAAATGTTAAAGTCCCATTCAACTATTTACAAAATAATTAATCCGTTGTTTGGTACATTAATGTACCCGGTAAATGATATTTTATTGCAAGTTAATATCTGTGAAAATCCCGCATGTATAGGGTCGCTGAATTGTCCTACGGATCCACGCGCCGATAGTCTTCCGTGTAGTTGTTTGTGTACATATCTACAGACAGTTCTTTTGTTTTTTTTTAGAGATTCAGAAGAGCCACGAAACAAAGTAGAAGTAAGATATATTCAGACTATACACACGACAGGTTGTAATGAGTTACCAAACACGTGTCCGTGGAAAGGTGTGAATACCGACATCTCGTGTACACCTATTTAAGCGTTCAAATATACAGAGTTAGTTGTAAAGTACAATAACTGCCATAAAACAAAATAAGACAATAACACATGTTGTGTATAGAACCCAAGATGAAAGACGCTGTTGTGTTTCTGATCAGCTTCTGTACCCATATATCGCACGAGTGATTTTTGTTCCTGTGAAATCACGACGCCATTACCAGCCATTCGGGAAATTTATTTCATGAAATGTGTGTACTTTTTTTTCGTTCAATGCTTGCATTTAATTTACTAAGATTATGTACATGTACTTATCTATGATATATCATATAAAAGTGGTTTTTTGTTTATTTATTGCTACATAAATAGCTGAAGTACAAATCACTCGAGTCACCGGTAATATGTGGTTGTCATTTACTACAGCACATCCACATATATTTAAAAACATGATCTGAACTGTTTTCTTTTCTCATTTTTAATTGGTTTAAAGTGTAGCTGTAGATTAATTCACATATCAAAAGGTCCGCGTAACTTAAGTCGGCAATTTTTTTTATTTGAAAGGGATATAAAATTATATATCATGATATTTCAACCCTTGTTTAGCCATAATGTATTTATTTCTAAACATACGCTATTTTTTTAACGTCTCAGGTATGGAGATCTCTCTTTCTCATTCATCTCTCTCTCTCCTGAGAATCATTGCATAGATAACCTATGTATCGATTTATACTTGTATATTTATTCTATGGAAAAGGAAGTTAAAACGTAAAAATAATTATTTTTAAGTGCCTCCGACGACGACCGGAAGTCACAACGAACAAAACAAAATAATGAAAACACATCTACAACTATAGGTCTATCATCCCACAAAGTTTCGATGTTCAAGTATTTGCCGATTCTGAGATTTTGAGGGATAAAGGTTTTTTTTGACGCGGGACAGGAATCGGACGACTGGAAGTGAGTTTTCAAAAAATGAGAAAATTTCCTTGAGATATTATCATTCTCTATCCGTCCTAAAAATTTCAGAAAAATCTATCAAGCCGTCTTTGAGATATTCTGCCGACAAAAAAGGGGGAAAAAATAATAAGAAAGAATGAAGGGAAGAAAAACATTACAATCACTAGAAGGTCTTCCGTTTGTAAAATACACTGTTGAAATTTTACAGGAATTGACTTTCTAAGGTAATATTTTTCCTAAGCGCAAACATTGCCTTTCTACCCTGGTTAGATAATTGCTTTTCAGCTTTTGTAAATTAAGTATTGTACTGGAAAATCCCAAAATAAGTAAATTGTTTCACTATTTGTAATACAGTACGTCATTACCAATAAACCATTTTTCGTTCATTTGATTTTGCCCTTATTTCTAAAAGCTACAATTTTCTAATAGTTCATCATTTATACACAAGTTCCAAGTTTTGCAATACTGTGACAATTCATTTAAAAGTAGTTTTAGACCTTCAAAAGATTCAGAGAAAAGTATCATGTCATCTGCATACATTAGTAGTAACAAATTTTATGATAATAATTCGTGCAGTATGCATCCAGATTTAAAAAAAAAACATTTCAAAATCATTTACATATAGATTAAACAAATTGGAGATAGCACTAAACCTTGCATAAGACCGATATTGCTACAAAAATAATCCCGTTCCGACCTTGTCACCACCTGTGTTTCGACCAAAACCCGCGCCTCGAAAACTCCTGCAACCAGTTCGTCGTGAAGATTCCCTTTCCAACATATACCGGATGCTTCACCTCCCGTCGTTCCGGCCTTGTCACCATTAACGTTCCCACCAAAACCCGCACCTCGAAAACTCCCACAACCAGTTCGTCGACCAAGAAGATTCACTTTCCAACACTTACCGGATGCTTCACCTCCGGCCTTGTCACCATCTGTGCCTCGCCGAATCACCCAGGATACAGTCTCCCAGCCAGTGCCCCTACAAATCAGTCCTGCCTATACAGATGCTTCACCGCCCGTGCCGGCCTTGTCACCATCTGTGCCTCGCCGAATCACCCAGGATACCGTCTCCAAGCCAGTGCCACAAAAAGCCGTCCTGCCTACACAGATGCTTCACCGCCTGTGCCGGCCTTGTCACCATCTGTACCTCGCCGAATCAGTGCCACAAAAAGCCGTCCTGCCTACACAGATGCTTCACCGCCTGTGCCGGCCTTGTCACCATCTGTACCTCGCCGAATCACCCAGGATACCGTCTCCAAGCCAGTGCCCCTGTAAATCAGTCCTGCCTATACAGATGCTTCACCGCCCGTGTCGGCCTTGTCACCATCCGTGTCTAGCCTGAAACAAGCGCCTTGACGAATCACCCAAAATACCATCTCTCAACCAGTGCCACACAAACGCCATCGTTTACTTTCAGTGTCATCGCCAATCTCCCAACCAGTGCCCCTACAACGCCGTCCTGCCATTCCTTACGATGAAGGGACCTTGTACATATAAATCAAACACCCGGCCAATAGCACCGATCGATAACTCTTGAGTGTGCTAAATATAACCAGATCCCACAATGCATTGCACGCGACGGCATACTTTCGGACAATGACAATGGATGTGCAAAGTGTATCTCATGTATCAGCAGTTAATATTAGTGAAAAACACAGGCGTAGAGGTGCAACTAAGCATTGTGCTTATGGTCTATGTAAACGTGACTCTAGATACATGGATAGACCAGGTATGGAAAGCGTTTACTTTATTCGCTTTCCACAATTTCATCGGGAACCGGAGAAATGTACTCGATTGGCCAATGCATGTCGACGAGAGCACTTTACTGCTTTATCAGTAAAGAAGAATACTTACATATGTAGTTTGCATTTTAAGGGTGGTAGAGGCCCCACGGAAGAATATCCTGACCCAATTCCGGCAACAGCTACCAAATATGAGGTAAACAGAGCTGACCTACATGTAACAACTTTTTTTTTACAAGACATGTAAAAGGCCGCCTTGTCAAATGAATGGTTAATATCAGCTGTTTATCATATGGTATTATATTTATTAGTCTAAACTATCACACTAAGATTGTTTGTAGATATAGGTGAAATTACTAACAAATGCTACAACACTATACACATATATATCTTATTTCCTATCATATGCCAATGGCAATAAGGATGTTAAAATATATGTCATTGTGTAATTATATATGTGCTATTCTAATGACATATCACTGTTATAAGGAAAGTATGGCATTTTATCATAATTTTTATTTGTCATCGTGATATCCCATACCATTAATATGCCAAATTATATACATATCTAGAAAATGTGAATTCTTATTTATATATTTGTTTTAGCTTGACAAATTTGTCAGAAGCAAAAAAAGGCCGTTAATGCGTAAAAGTTTGACAAGGTCCCCAGAACCCAAACGCAAGAAAAGTGATTTCGTGGATAAAAACTTTGTTGAAATCAAGGCTGCTGGTGTACCGCCGGATATGGATCATCACATTACTAATCATGATGCAGTCCAGGCAGCAGAGGCATTATTAATGTTGCAGAATTCTAAAAAATAACCGAGTGAGTTAAACTTAGGGGTTTTGGAAATTTTTTAGATTCATATCAACAGGTTGCTATCTTGTGTCTATGGTGTATATTTTTTAAGAGGAGACATCTTTGGTCAAATGTGTTCTGCCTTTTCCATCTAAACAACAAGTATATAAAAATTATTTTTTACACTTTCACCTACTCTGTTAAAAATAAGTTAAAAGACCTTAAAACAACAAAATGATTTCATTGATACTGCATTACTCAGTAAATTGGTAAGTTGGTTGCAATAGTTGTAGAAAAATATGCATGTTATGCAGTTTTTCTACAATGCTTGCAACTGATTAGCCTACTTTATTCAACAAAGAAATCATTTACCATTCAATTAATCCTGATCAGGTAGGTAAATGTTAAATGCAATGTATTTCACCCCTGTAAAAGTTTTCAGTGGTTAACACTAAGCAAGTACCAATTTTTTGAAAAGAAATTGATTTTGAAAGAGTACGAGTCAAACTTATTTTATTTTTCAGGTAAACATTGATTCTGATGGGCAAAAAGGACCAAATGTCCAGGATCAACATTCGATGTTAAAGAATTCATGTGATGAAGAAACACAGACATCATCTTGTTGCTTAACCTTGAATGAATCTTTAGCACTGAAATTAGAAAATTTTCAATTAAAAAGCAAGATTTCTGAACTTGAAAAAAAAATGTATATGTATACAGTCAAAACCGTTGTCCATTGATGACGTGAAAACCGATGACAAGAAAATGGCATTTTACACGGGGCTAACTTAAGGGCAGTTTATGTGCTTGTGGAAATTTCTGGGACCAGCCACTAGAAATCTTTCTCGAATAAATTATTCCAGGAAACTTGAGCTTACACCATCTAAGTCAAGGGGACCGAAGAGAAAATTGTCACCAGAAGATGAACTTTTCCTTACACTGGTTAGACTTCGTCTCGGATTATTGCACACCGACCTAGCCTATCGTTTTAGTGTTTCAGTTAGTACTGTCAATGACATAACTTCAACATGGATACAGTTCTTATATTTACAGTTTAATAGACTACGTAGTGCTATGTTTCCATCTAGAAGAATAATTACCAAGCATTTACCAAAGTCTTTTAGAAAGTATAGAAATGTACGTGTAATATTAGATGCTACTGAGTTTTTTACACAAGTGCCTAGAAATTATGAGCAGCAGGGCAATCTTTACTCTTCTTATAAAAATCATTGTACTTGCAAAGTTCTGATAGGAATAACACCTTCAGGTGCAATATCATTTGTATCTGATGTGTATGAAGGGGCAATTTCTGATAAAGAATTTTTTTAAAAGAGCAAAATTATGGATAAAATCAATCCATGTGATCTGATAATGGTAGATCGGGGATTTACTGTTAAGAGACATTTTGTTGCAGAAAGGTGCAGATATTGTAATCCCACCATTTTTGGGCAATAGAACCAATTTGTCACAAGAAGAAGAAGCGCAAACTCGTGTTATCGCAAAATTACGAATTCATGTTGAGAGGGTAATAGAGCGCATAAAAAAATATAAAATTTGTAAGAAAATTGTACCCTTGAACACACTGTCAACTTTTCCCCAAACAGTCTTTATTGTTGCATGTTTGGTAAACTTTCAGAAACCAATAGTGAAATAAATGTGATGAAAATTTTTCTGATTTCAATGTAGATTTTAAAACTGAGTAAATTTATTAGTAGAAATTAATAAATTTAATTTTTACTTTTTTCAGGGGCAATTTCAGAATTTTCTTGTTCTTGAGGGTTTCGTCTTACCTGAAAGATTGCCTGTATGTACTTGTTAATTTACCTGTGAATTTGCAAAATAAAAACAGTATGCAAGAATATGAATGAAAACTTGATGTTTTATTATGTACAAATGTAAATTAATACTTGAACTGTACAATTTCAAGTTCACGAGGAAGTCGCATGAGGAAATATTCTGGAACAAGATATTCTCTATGGAAAGCCTCAAGTTGAGGACACATGTAAGACCACAAGTCATTATTGACAAATATTCTCTCCACTGACATACCCTTAGGAGACCAGACAACAAAGTCACAAAATTTTAATTCACACAAAGCTAACTGCGTTTGAATCTGATAATAGTATTTGTGATTTCTTTTGAGTCTCAATTTTCCTTGATTATCTTTAACACAACAAAAATTTCTACATTGCTTTGTTGACAAATTTTCTATGAAGTTCAAGGGATTGCAATTTTTAAGTACATATGGGCATTTAATTAGAAAATTAAACGAGACTTACCTTGGTTAAGGTGAAGTTTGATTGAGATTCTATGAGGAAATAGAATCAATGAAGAGATCACGTGAGATTGTACTGCGCATGTGCGGATTCAGAATTTAAAGCGAAATTTTTTTTTGTTAAACCAATTAAACAAATAGCATTATATCTATACAACATATTTGTATAATTGAAGTTGCCGAGTTGATAGATTTAATCTGATCATAGATTTAGAAACCCATTCCTTGTATATGCAGGGTGGGTGGGTGGCACGTGATCTCTTCATTGATTCTATTTCCTCATAGAATCTCAATCAAACTTCACCTTAACCAAGGTAAGTCTCGTTTAATTTTCTAATTCTATTTCGTAAATATCAATTACGAGACCACGTGAGATTTTAAAGAAACAAAACATTTTTTCTCTCTGAACACCCACAATTTATTCAGTCATAACACTATTTACAAAGTTTGTCTCTGCAGAAACAATTGGTTTGTTATAAAACTTTGCAAAAGTTCTTTCATTTGTCCAGCCAACTTTGCTCAAAATTTCATGAACAGGTACAGAGTTAAAGAATGCTTTTGAAACTGATGCTGCTCGAACACTGTGTGGAGAAAACACATTCATGTCAATGCCAGATTGTGTCATAATATATCTAATCCAGCGTGACAATGTATCTTTAGATGCAGCATTATGAGGTTTTACATATGAAATGAATAAAGCATCATCATTATCACTCCGTAATGGCAATGTTCTTTTTAAATATTCAACAAGAACAGTATAAACACAGAGTCTCCTATCTGCTGGATAGGCTTTCAAAACAATATTTGGTCTACGAAAACCTGGTCTACAAGTCTTTAACAAAGAGTTGAAGTTAAAAATAAATGAAGATTTCTTCTTCTGCATACAATTCAATTTTAAGGCATGAACAGTTTGTACTCTAGCAGCACAAGTTAAGCAGATAAGCATACAAAGTTTACAAGTAAGCTCTTTCAAACTCAGATATTTCACAGGTGACAATTTCCTAAGATATCTCAAAACAATAGAGACATCCCAAACATAATCATGTCGAGGAGCAGGGGGTCTTAAATTAAACACCCCTTTCATAAAACGAATAACAAATGGGTGAGATCCTACAGAATGACCATCAATAGCAAAACCCAGTGCTGACAATGATGCTCTTGCTGTATTCAGAGCACTATAACCTAAATTATTATGATATAACATAGTCATGAATTCAATAACATGGTTCACAGAAATTTGAAATTGATTAATCTTCCTTTCACGACAGAAAGAAAACCATTTTTTATGGAAAGTCTTGTACTGTTTCTTTGTGCTGCCTCTCCAAGCTGCCAAGAGGATAACGGTAGCATCCGACGAAAAGCCAGAGTTTTTGAAGTGTCTCCCGACAATCGACATGCCATCATCACAATGGATTTCCTCAAAGGATGAAGTTCCTTGGAATGAACAAGATACATAAGATCCTCCAGTTGAGGCAGGATTCGTGGGTGTTCGATCAACAGTTCCAGAACTATGTTGTACCACACTTGAGTTGTCCACACTGGCACCACCATGATGCACTCTGCTCTTTCCTCCATGATCTTCTGCAAGCACTTCCCTATCAAACTAAAAGGAGGGAATATGTAACTAAAAAATTTTCTCCAATCAATAGTAAATGCATCAACAAAACTTGCATTGGGGTCAGGCTTCCATGAGCAATAAATCTCTACCTGTGCATTAAGACTATTGGCAAACAAATCAATATTTGGCTTTCCAAATAACCTAGTTATGTCATTAAAAACATTACTGTTCAGTCTCCATTCAGTTTGATCATCAAACTTTCTAGATTTTCTATCTGCAACCACATTTTCTACTCCAGGTATGTGGGCAGCCAATAACTAAATGCTCCTATCAATGCACCAGGTCCAAATCTGACTTGCTATATCATTGCATAATTGAGAGTGAATACCTCCCATGTTATTAATATAGCTAACAGCTGTAACATTATCAGTCATAACTTTAATTGATGTGTCACGTTGGTCTTTGAAAAAGGATTTCAATGCATTGAAACATGCGACCAGTTCTAAGGCATTAATGTGATAAGATTGTTCTATATCTGACCAGTGACCACCTATCTCTTGATTATCAAAGGTTGCACCCCAACCCAATAGTGAAGCATCAGAATAAACTACAAACTGGATAGGGCCATGACATATTTGCCTACATGAAAAGTGTACATTGTTTATCCACCATGATAAATCGTCCTTCATTTGATCACTTATATACATTAGAGAATCAAAATTTCCCCTCGAACATTTGAGAGCATCAATTTTATTTCTTTCAAGGGATCTATAATGCAAGGGTCCAAATTCAATGGCTGAGAAACTGGACACAATCAAACCAATAACTGAAGCTACATTTCTGATTGACGCTTCGGATTTTTTGTGCAATTTTTTGCATTCATATAAGATATTTTCTTTCCTCTCATCTGTTAAGGTAACAGTCATTTTAACAGAATCGATAATATTGCCAAGAAAAGCAATTTTCTGAGCAGGTTTAAGGACTGATTTTTCATAATTCACAAAAAATCCAAGTTTCTCAACCAAGGTGATCATTGCACTTGACCCACTGCTACATTCCTGAATAGTTTCTCCCACCAAGAGGGAATCATCTATGTATCCAACATTCAAATAACCTAACCTTCGTAATGTAGCATACACAGGTTTCAATAGCTTTGTAAATAATCTAGGAGCACTAGATAATCCCTGGGGTAAAGAAGTAAATTGAAACAATCTCTTTTCCCAGAAAAACTGCAAGAATTGTTGGTGTTCAGTAGCTACTGGTATAGAATAATAAGCATTTTTAAGATCCACAGATGACATGAAGCAATTAGGGGTTATTATTTTCAAAGCACTTTCAAACGTATCCATCTTAAAATGATGGTATTTAATAAACTGATTAAGTTCTTTTAAATTCAGAATCATTCTAAATTCCCCATTGCGTTTTGGTCTCAGAAATATAGTCGAAACAAATTCAACATTTTCCAGATCAATTTCCATAATAACTTCCATTTTTAGAAGTTTATCTATTTCATTTTTGACATATAAGCATTCTTTGTTATTAAACTTAATTTGATGAGGAAGAGAGGTTTGAGATGGCACACAGTCATTTTCAAATTCTAAATGACAATGTTTTACAATATCAAGAATGCTGTCATCTGAGGTAAGTTTTTCCCACTCGGAAATAAATAGTTTCAATCTACCAGCTTTAAAACTAAGAGATTTGTTTTCTGGAGTTAAGTATTGACTTACCTGGAAGTCTACTTGTTGATGTTGGGCCGAGAGTTCCCTCGTCGCCCTCTGAAGTTTTTTGGCTCATTGTAACCCGAGTAATTTCTATTCTGACTCTGGGTAGATCGATTTTGAAAAGTGGATCTCCGTCCACGAGTGAAGCCAAATCTATTCCTGCCAGCGAAACTTCTGTCAGACCTATGCTGCAAATTGTTGAGTTTGTTACTGATGCGACTACAGTCGCCGATTTCTTTTACTGTTTTGGGGACATCGTCCCCAAAGAGATATGATGTGTATTTCACTTGTTGTGAGCAAAGGTGGGAATATTCCCCCTTCATGTTAGACTTCATGAGTTCTCTGCGAAGCATGTTGATTTGGTAATTAGATTGGCCAAGCAAAGCCAAAGCTTCCATATTTTTGTCTATTAATTCAAAAACACAAGGGTCATCTAGCTTTCCGATTTTGTCGCACACTTTAACCATGACAGTTGCTGCTTTTACCACAGAGGTCTCAATATTTTGTAACTTCTTATCAATTGTTCGAGTATTGGGTTGTAAAAATCCCCACACTAACTGGTTCGTTTTGACAGTGACTAGACTCTCACAATTGTCTGGTCTAGCATTCATAGAATCTTTCGTGAGTTCAGTGTATCTATCATCTTCGATACCTTGTCTGAACCAGTCATTGACACACGAAGCTAACTCGGCGTTAACTGAAGTATCACATACCTCTTTGATTTTGAGTTTTTCACCGGCTGATTTGAACTTGTCGTCAGCACCTGACGATGTCGTAGTGTCTTTATTTGCATTACTAGTATCAACAGAATGATCGGCGGTACAATCATCGAAAGTGACCACGTCACTGTCCGGAATAAGGCCATAGTCGCCACAATCATCGTAATCCTCCGCCATTTTGAAAAGTTCATCAACACGATGACTTAATACATTAAAATTTTGATCGGATTTGCATTGGCTTTCCTGGATTGTCTTAAGAACGTTGAGCACATCAGAAATGGATGGATCTGAACCACTCGTGCCCTGCGAAGCCACTGCAGTAGGTCTACGATCAGAGCCCCGGTCCTTCGACGACGAAGCCGCTGCCGAGAGACTCGACACCGAGTCTGATTTGGCGGATTTGCTACTGGGCTTCTTAGCAGCAGCAGACTCTGCTTTTCTTTTCCTAGTGTTCGTTTTTTCCTCAGAAACGTCTGTAGGAATAGCGTTATTCCTTTCCGGGGACAACATGGCGTTCGCCATCAGTAACTAGAAAACACGTGCACTGCACCACGTGCGAAAATATAAGAAACTGCTGCGAGTGTAGCACACAACTTACGACAAGATGCCTTAAACGTTAGGCGAAGTTATCAAACCTCGTTTGATAAAAATTATAAAATACTTTGTCAACCACGTTGACAATGTCTAAAAACACGTCCGCATCCAACACAAGCAAACAGAACACTGAATCCGCACATGCGCAGTACAATCTCACGTGGTCTCGTAATTGATATTTACGAAATAGAATCTCAACTAGACCCTTTGTTTCATTTAATTTATCAATGAATATTCCATCAGGACTACATCCAAGAGTAGGGTGTTTGGGGTTCAACCACAAACCAGTTTCCTGCACACTGTAGTTTGGATGTTGCTGTTTGTAATGTGAAAGAGCATTAGATTCATGTTCACGCCCATACAGTAGGGCTGCTGTTACAGGGGTATCTGACCACAGAAGTCTATTTACTATACTCGTTATACCTGTTCTGACACATTTAATATCTTTTGCATTTGATGCTGTTACCCTGCACCATCTATTTACCTGCCAGTCCAGAGATGATGCCTGACCTACTGTGTTATCAACTACAAATGGGGAGCATTTGTCAGAACACATATCTTTTAAATTATCAATAAATTGTCTACATTGAATCTTTAGAATATCTACACCATATTCATCTATACTGAAATTTTCATAATAAAAATCTAATAAATTTGTCCATCCACATTCTTGTCCATTTAAGACTAAATTTGATAGAAATTCATTTTTCTGTTCATTTGATAATTCATCCTCCCTCAGCTCTTCAGGTCTTGGATCAGAGTTTAGGATATTTTTCACTGAGGTTTTTTGACGCTTAAGAGTTTTTTTCATGGAATTGTATTCCTTGTTGAAAATCGTCTCAGGATTCTTTTTTTTTCTTCTACCTTTGTTCCACTGAAGTAGTTTGTCTGTGCATGTAGGCAAGTCAGTCCCAAATTCAATCGTGTAGTCTTCCAATGCAAACAACAGAGCTGCAACATGAGAACATCTACCCATGCCAGAAGCAGAGCAAGTACATGTTCCCTCTAATATTGATCCAGATGATTCGGATAATGTTACTGTACAGTTGTAGGAATGTTGTGAGTAGGAAGCCAACACTGATGCTTTGACAAAATAGTGTCCTTTACAACTGACATCATGTATGTTTTTCACATGACCACTCCTAAAGAGATTCATACCCTTAGTAAATGGTTTGCTAGTATGTACATCATCTTCACAGTCATCATCAGAGCTGTTTGAGTCACACTCTACTGATGCTACTGATTCCACAAGGTAATAGTAGATATACCCATGATTAAAATGTTTTGGTATAGATACAGATGGAAACTTCTTCCAGCCTTGAATTGGAACATAGGGAACTTGGGATTCAGCAGGCGTTGGATTCTTTTTAAGATTCAGCCATTTACCATCGTCAACTTTCAGATCAATTTTCACGTTGTTGTTTACAGCATTCTGACATCTGTATAATATTATAAAAATCGTTAATTTTACTGGCCAAAAGGTCAAAACATGTGCTTTTGTAGATGCAATCATGTATCCATTTAACTGACACGAAACATTACTGAGATTATTTTTTTAAAATATTTCATTGTTTACGTTATTGTTTCATTCGTGATAGCCATGACTTGTGTTGTTTACATAAAACGTAATCAGACTTTGGGTACCTTTCTATTGAATCCGGTCGTTTTCCAGAAGCAGGAAGACCCCGACATTTCAACCACCTTTTAACTGAATATTTGTGTGTTCCTCTACAGAGGCGTGAACAAACTTTGCCCCGGGAACGTCCTCCTCTAATAACAAATTGGCCGCCATCGTAACTTTTGTCCGAACCGACCGCAGCGCCTCTAGCGAGAAACTGATTTTAATTTATGCGCATAAATTATGGCGTAAATGTCTATCGATGCTATTAAAAGAATGCGCGAGAATTAACTTCGTCTAAATTGTTTTCTTGGTTGTAAGGAATACTGTGGATACTTATGAAAATTCACACCTGTTAATAGTTTGTATGTTTAATTTTATCTTCATTGAGTCTCCATTGTCGTAATGACATCTGACGGGATATTGGTGCTTTGTTTGTCTAGACCTGGATTCAATTGTTTTTGTATCTCTGATTATAGATCTATTTTGTTTGTTCAACTCGATAAAAAAAACCTGCAACTAACACAGAAAACACAAGATATACACAACAGGTTTGATTCATTCTCAACGTACACTGTATTGGTTTCCTCATCATTGGTTTTCAAATGATTACGTATACAAATCAAAGTTATGTTGGAGTAAAATCCAGATAAAATATGTCACATATTGAGTTCATTTATTTATTCCCACTTAGAAAACATTGTGAAATTCTCAGTTCCCATCTGGCCAACATTTTGATTTTCACAAGGATTTCTGTAAGCCGATATCTCCTTCGGTGGACAGCGCCACTTGGTATTCGTCGGTCAAGATCAACTCGACTTGCTAGCAGATGTAAACACATGGTATGTGGACGGTACCTTTAAAGTTGTCCTGCAATGGCTGCATCCGTTCGCCCAGTTATTTTCCATACACGGATTCCTTGGATATCAGCAGAAACAGGTTCCACCCGCCTTTGAGCTAATGAGCCGGCGCCAGACTTCGGACTACGCCAAAGTATTTTGTACCATTTTGCAAAAATTATCTCGAAAAGCAGCAGTAATATAAAAACAATCGTGGCGGACTTCGAACGAGCAACCTGGGCAGCGGGAAACAATTCCTGGGATAAATATCATTGGCTGTCACGTTCATTGGTCCCAGGCTGTATGGAGGAAGTCGGGTTGCAGGTTTAGTACAGCGAGGATATCAACATATACCGGACAGTCCGCCGAATCCTTGCTCTGCCGTTCCTGCCAATCGCCAATGTGCAAGCCGCTTTTGATACAATCAGAGCCAATGCTGTGGACAACGATAAGCTGGACCTCCTCTTTAACTATATAAAACGCAATTGGATAGACAGTTCTACCTTTCCTCCATCCACATGGAATGTATACCGAAAGGAGACCCGGTCCAACAACGATTGTGAAGGCTGGCATCGAAGAATATGTTGTTTGAAATGCCATATCGTGGGATATATTTTTGTACCAATCGGACGTCAACTTCCTGTTAAATGACGACTTTGTTTATATTTAGCCAAATTTTTCAAACAAATACCTTCGGAGCGGGGTATAATTATTGTATCAAATTATCCATATTAACAATATGAAAGTAAAACTTATTACTGAATTAATCAAGTTAATTGATAACAGCTGATTAATGTAAAAGAAGCCACAACCAGGGAGTAGCACCTGTGGTGGTGGTATACAGTAGTTAGGATCACATGGTGTCGGTCGCCACAAGTCCCCTGTCACTCCAATATTCCATCTGTGCACCTGTGAATTAAGTACGCAATGTTTGATTGGTCAGTTAGTAAAATTTACTTCTGTAGATGGTTTTCATTGGTTATTCCAAATCTGTATAAATAAGGTAGATCTTTGATTGAGGAAAGTTTTCACCGGAGTTTTAATTAGTTGACATTTCATTAGCCTGAATCACTGAAGATGCCACGCCGTAGACTTGTTCATCATGATAAATACATCAATTCAATAATATTATAAATAAATAAATTTAATTGTAATTTAAATAATATTTTTTACTCTAATTGAAGATCGAGATAAAATATTTTAGATTTTATTTTATATTTTATGTGAAACTTAATCTTGGTCCATATACAAATGAAAAAGGTTTTTGAATTACCTTTTTGTATTTTCCTTCATTAGTCCTTCATTGGAACGCAAATTGTTTAGATTTCATTTTTATTTGTTATAGATGATTATCTGAAAGCCAGAACAAAGCTTAGTGATGCAAAATTTCCATCAGATATCCAAATCGAAGCGGAAAATGATTCAAAATCATATCAGTACTATTTAAAGATATTTTATTCAATTTTTCATTTAAGAAATAAACAGCAATTTAAAGAGTTCACCGGGATATGAAGTTGGTTGGTCATGTGATTAAATTCTGTGAAGCCCGAAGGGCTTCTCAGTAGATTTGATCACGTACCAACCAACTTCATATCTCGGTGAACTTTTTAACATTGCTGTTTATTACTTAAATTTACGTTTGAAAAAGACAAATCGTTCAGAACTGTTAAAATTACCGAGATTTTAAGTTTACAATACTCCAAGCGACAAACGATAAGCGCGTGCTATGATCATTGTGACGTCATGAAATAGTTCTTACAGAATTGAACGTTTTCGCTATTCTTTAGGTTCATATAAGGAAACATATTTGCAAATGTGAATATTTTAAAATGAACAAAATGTATTTTAAATTGTTTTGCAGACCAAAAAGACGATGTGTGGAGTACTGAGATGAGATAGAAGAACAACCACCAAAAAGGAGGTAAAGTCAGGAAAAACGGCCAGACCCTTTTGTGCTACAACCTTCTGTGCTATTAGTTCCGTAAGGATCGTTTTTAATAAACAAACGTAAAATACATGCACAAAATGCAAACTATTAGAAGATTTTTTAAAACTTATATAGATAGATGTAACAGGAAGCCAGGAATATTACACCTCCAGTCCCTGCTGAGTACGGTAAGTAGGATGGAAAGCGCATCTTCTAAAACAGGTGGCTAACAATTTAACATATACCTCGACATTTGAAAACAGAATTTACGTTTTTGTTGGTAATCATTTTATAAATAAAAGTTGTATAATTCTATGTAAAATGGTATTATTCTGAATTGTGTGCGATGTGTAAATGTTCAGTACATTTCATCTTGTAGCATTAGAGGTGAAATTACAAACAACTCTCGGAAAGTCCACTTTTAAGTCTCCCAAAACACTAACTTCTCCAGTTGCTACTGGAGAAGGCGAAAGTCCTGATGAATCTTCTGCACTTGAAGAACTCCCAGTGGAGGTTCATTTTCCCATAGCAAATAGGGGGAAATTAGACAAGTTGGAAGATCAACTTGACAATGCCGATGCTTTTAGAGTTTTATGTATATGTCATATTTTATTCAAACATAAACAACTCTTTGAACAAAATTCTGATTTTCTTTATGAGCATCAATGACAGGTTATATATAAATATGATATGTTTTGATAGTTGATTGAAAGAGATAATATGAAGCAGATATGGGTTGGTTACCGGATATGATTTTATTTTTAAAAGTCAAAGAACAAGGTAGTATAGGTGGCGAGAACATGAATTTATCTATTAGAAAATTGGCTTAAAAGAGAACATTTTGTCCAAATATTCAGTAAAAATAATGAATAATGTGATATATAAATCTGTAAATATAGTCACATGCTTTTTATACACTTAACATATCGTGCTGCCTTAATTCGCGTGTACATCGAACACGTTTGTCGTTCATACAAAGTGCATAACATCTGCATCTTACTGTAGACCTCGACCGCATTACATCTAATGTATTCAATGAGAGTAAAAGTAAATCCAAGATAGTAGCAACGGGACATTGTTTTCTAGTCCATGCTATTTCTGCATGATTTACTCAAGTGTGCGCTTTGTCTATCTACGACACGATAAAAAGGTTCAGCATTGATCGAGGGATTTTGAAATATGTGCGCCTGGATTTAAGTCGGTTTTGTTTCGTCTTTCCTTGGATATTCGTTACCAGTGCAGCAGTTGCTATTCATAACACGTTCCTATAAATCTTTCCGTCCAATTAAACGTGTTCGGGTGAATGAAGTGCCTTAATGCGGTGAAGCATGAATAGTACTTTCGGTCTTATATAGGGGGTGTGAAGCGTAACAGAAAAAGCAAAACAACAGACAACATGGCAATATCTACGACTATCAAATCGTAGATAAAAAGGAAATAATACCTATTTATGAATTCATGTCAGCTTTAACACAAGTACTGTAAATTTTAATTTTTGCTCATCATTTGTTTTGTCACCTTTGAACCCGCCATAATTTCCCGACTAGTATGTTTTAACAGGTCGGGGAAACTATTTTCTGTGATGTCGGAATTAATTTACTTACTAAATGAGGCACCGACATAGCTTAATGAACTACGTCCTTCGATTTTTTTTACTTTAAACGTCAAATTCATATTAAAAGGAATCGCATTTTGTTTCCTTTATTTCGCCTTCACCTCTGTTTGGACGGAGAGAATCGTTACTATATAATGTTTCAGGTACCTTTCGCAATATGATTTTTTGAAACATAGATACTGCTCTTATTATAGTGTAGGTAACGAAACTGATTAGTCATTTTCTTTGGAAAACCTGCATTGAGAAACGAATAAATAGAACTCTGTGTGAAATGTCAGGTGAAATTCTGAACCTTGATAACTTCTGTAAAGGTACAGTTGTTTATAAAATACATATATAGTTTAATTGGAAATATCTGTTTATATTGGGCGTGTTTATACTCGGGCTGAATTAAACAAGATAAATTGTAAAAAAAAAAAAAAAAATAGAAAATAAACAGCAATGCTGAAAAAAATAAATCATTGTGATATGAACTTGGTTGGTCACGTGATCAATTAATCGGGATTTGATCACGAACATGTACCATCCAAGTTCATATCCAAGTGAACTTTATAACATTGCTGGTTATAACTTATATGAACGTTGGAGAATGGCAAACCGTTCAGAAACATTAATATAACAGTGCTTCTACATAAAATTGCAACCGTTATGCGAGTGCGGTTATCTAGTGACATCACAAAAACGTTCACACAGAATTCAACGTTTTCGCTAAAGGTTCATGTAGGGAAGAAGCATATTTGCAAATGTTAATATTGAAAAATAAACAGATGTGAATTTGAATTAAAGAGACCCTGCTTTGGCTCTATTGTTGTTTTTGCATCTATGGTATAATATGGCAACATATGAAATTATACCAAACATATCACGGTATAACTGCAACAATCGGAAACTATACCATGGTTTGCGTGTGTGTGCTTAAACTAAACTAAAATTGTATTGTATCATACCATAGATAATCATAACTTTTGAGATATGCCAAAACGCCGTAAAGTGACAAGAATTTGGACAAAGACTGTAGTTTGTTTGGCAGATAAAGAGTCTTCAAGGGTGCCATCATCTGCAGAGAAAGAAATTCTGTTTAAAGCAGGGCTAGGTACCCGCAAAATACAGTTTTTAACATCTGAGGCTGATGTTTTGAAGACTATAACTTCAGAAGATCAACAGAAAGTGGTCAGACTATTGGATTTCCTCGGCTTAATAAATGTGGTGGGTTTGAACTGCTCAAATGCACACAGAACAGCAGAGAACTCTCTCTAATTGATTGTGAGTGGTCGGTTTTTCAACTTAAAGCATATTTAGGGAGTCAAACCAAGATTTATAAACGACCAGTCCAAACAAGCCTCACAATCAAGAATAACTGTGCTCGGACCAAGCCTAATCCGCCGAAGTATACCTTTAACTTCAATTTCACTGTTCATTTCTTCATTTTAAATTCAATTTTTTTACATGGTCAAATAAAAGTCGAGGGGGGGGGGGGGGGGGGGCAACTCCATGTCATTCCAATTGTTTGAATGTAAATGTAATATAAATCTTTGCTGCGTAAAAATGTATGTGTGCGGGGGGGGGGGGGGGGGGGGGGGGTTGAACGTGCTAAGCATAAACCCAGAGAAGAAGACATATCATAATCTTTCTGAGAAAGTCAAAGCTTCTCCAAACCTCTGAAAATCAAATGGCAAAATGTGGCTAGTGAAGTCAATAGAGTTGGGGCTACAACTTTTCAGTAACAAAAAATTAGAATAACAAGGCTTAAATCGAAAGACAAATGTCAGAAACATAACTTTTGCTGCTTCTTATTAACTTATACTAGAAGTACATCCTGTACTTTCATTTCATTTCGAGGGAGGACGTGGTCTACTCTCTTCAGACATCAAATGTTATAACTTTGAAGCGTTCTTAATCTAGTTGTGGTTAAAATTTCATATTAAAGTTTTATGCATTACAAAGTAACGCATTTAAAAGTCTTTTTTGTTTTAAGCTAACGCGAGTAAAGAAATATGGCGGGTGCTCCTGATTACCGTGCAGAAAAGGGAAATATGAACCTTCTAAAGATAAGAAATTTTAAAACAACTACCTGAGGTAATGATGATAGCGGCAGTCTTAATTCTGCTGTTAACACTGTTCAAACCAAAGGGGACATTGCAATTATCAGCTATAGAGAAAGCAATGTCCAGACAGGATCCAAATGATGTTGGGGAAGAAGCTAGTGATCAGTCCATGTACTTCTAGAATGACCAAGTATTGTCTGATGTAAAGAAAGCAATGTCTTGGCAAAACCAGAAAACACTGAGGAAGAAACTGGCGGTCAGTCCTTGCATTTCCAAGAGGATCGAGTATTGTCAGAACTAGAGACAGCAGTGTCCAGGCAGAATCCTGATGGAAAAGAGGTACAGGGATATGAAGATCAACCCAAAAAACGTCCTTGTGGATCATTGATTGAAGATGTGATGGAAATATATGAGAATCTTGCTCTATTTGATTATCAAGTTAATAAAGACATTAAAAATTGTTTTCAATCATAAACTAATAAAGAAGATACAGATTATGTTCCATCAGACACAGATAACAGCTCTGATATGTGTGAAACTAATGGGAACATAGAATTTAAAAACTTTGGAAAGGAAAGTAATTCGGACCCTGAAAACAGTTGATGCTGCAGTAGCAGAAGTTTTAAGGAAAGGAAAAGAACAGGATGAAGTTGTATCGGGATAACAAAGAAAATGCTGGAAGATGTACAGAAGTTACAAATGTATTTTTATACCCCCGCTCCGAAGGAGAGGGGGTATACTGTTTTACCCTTCCTTGTCTGTCTGTCCGTCCGTCCGTCTGTCTGTCTGTCCGTCCGTAACAAAAATTTCTGTCGCATTTATCTCAGCAACTATTTATCGCAGATGCTTGAAATTTTAACACAGTGTTTGTTAAGGCAAGCCATATCGTGGGATATATTTTTGAACCAATCGGACGTCAACTTCCTGTTAAATGACGACTTTGCTTATTTTTTAACCAAAATTTTCAAACAAATTTTCGTCAAAGATTTCTCAGCAACTGTTTATCGCAGATGCTTGAAATTTTTACACACTATTTGTTTAGGCATGCTATATCGTGGGATGTATTTTTGTACCAATCAGAAGTCAACTTATTGTTAAATGACGACTTTGTTTATTTTTTGCCAAAATTTTCAAACAAATTTTCGTCAAAGATTTCTCAGCAACTAATTATCGCAGATGCTTGAAATTTTAACACACTATTTGTTTAGGCATGCCATATTGTTGGATATATTTTTGTATCAATCGGGTGTCAACTTCCTGTTAAATGACGACTTTGCTTATTTTTTAACCAAAATTTTCAAACAAATTTTCGTCAAAAAAATTCTCGGCAACTATTTATCGCAGATGCTTGAAATTTTTACACAATATTTGTATAGGCATGCCATATCGTGGGATATATTTCTGTACCAATCGGGTGTCAACTTCCTGTTAAATGACGACTTTGTTTATTTTTGTTTATTTGTAGCCAAAATTTTCAAACAAATTTTCGTCAAAGATTTCTCAGCAGCTATTTATTGCAGATGCTTGAAATTTTAACACACTGTTTTGGCATGCCATATTGTGGGATATATTTTTGTATCAATCGGACGTCAACTTCCTGTTAAATAATGACTGTGTATTTTTTGCCAAAATTTTCAAACAAATTTTCGTCAAAGATTTCTCAGCAGCTATTTATCGGAGATGCTTGAAATTTTTCGACAGTGTTTGTTAAGGCATGCCATATCGTGGGATATATTTTTGTACCAATCGGACGTCATCTTCCTGTTAAATGAGTACTTTGTTTATTTTAGCCAAAATTGTCAAACAAATTTTCCTCAAAGATTTCTCAGCAGCTATTTATTGCAGATGCTTGAAATTTTAACACACTATTTGTTTAGGCATGCCATATTGTGGGATATACTTCTGTACCAATCGGATGCCAGCTTTCTGTTAAATGTCGACTTTGCTTATTTTGCATATTCACATCAGAGCGGGGGTATCACTAGTGAGCATTGGCTCACAGATATCTTGTTTTTTTGGGGGGGGGGGGGGGGGGGTGTATTTCCTTTTTGTTTATGTGTCGGGCTCGGCGTCCCGAATTCGCGGGCTTTTGTCGCTCTCTTTTTTCTGGGAACATCGTGAAGTTCGCCACGCGCAGCCACCAGAGATAATCAGATATTGTAAGTCCTTGTCTTTAATAACCAGAATATATTATTTAATACATAATTGATTTGTTGGCTTGTTTTTGACCGCGGAAATCACTTCATTGGCGTCGCCGGTAGGATATCTGGCGGACAGTTTGGACCGGCGCGGTGCGTAGGGGACGCCGCGGGGTTCGGCCATGTGTTAACTTCTATAAATGATACGTAATGTTTAATTTTTTGTAAAGTTAAAATGTATTTTTGCTTATGTGAGTATCCGTGCTAGGCAACGGAGGTTCTGCTATCTACGTAGATGGCCCAACTCCATCTCCCACAGATCCTCCTCAGCCAGGTTGGGTGACCGCCGTGGGCTTGCACCCAACCAAGGTCTCGGGGGTTTCCATTGGAAACATTCAAGAGTTGATGGAGACATGTGTTAACAATGGGTGGGCTGTCGGGAAGGTTGGCCTCGACTTCTGTCGGGGCACCAACTGGGGACACCAGAGGTGGGTGTTAGGGGAGGTGTTTAGGATGGTTACGCCACTTATACCTCTGGTGCTTCATTGCCGGGGGCTCCCTCTGACCTGTTGGATTGCCAGTCGTTACTGACCCAGCATCGGACTCCGGCCTGGGTCCCATTATACCTACACTCGTTCACTAGGGGTCCTTCCCAGGTGGACGAGTGGGTAGCTACTGGTCGGGTAGTGTTCTTTGGGGTCAGCGGGTTGCTCTGGGTTTTTTTTATACAGGAGTAGATCCAGGGTATCAGACGCATACCCGCTGACCGGCTCCTTTTGGAGACTGATAGCGCCCACCTGATAATAGGGCCCTAGGAAATGACTCCGAGGCAAATTGGTGTAACGTATCGCCGTGGGGCGGAGATCCGCCAGGTTGACCTCCAGCAGTTGGTGGCCCAAGTGCGGACCAACCGGCCACCAGCTGCGGGGTGGCACAATTACCCGGGGAGTGTTAATCGTCTGTGCATTTGTGGACCAGCAGAAGGGATTGAAAGGAACCATCCTAGACGTTTTTATTTTTGTGTTTTATGAACTGTGATTAATGATTTGTATCTCGTTTTGGTTAACTGTAAATGTATTGTACTTTGTGACTGGTGGTTGCCGTGGTCGGAATTGGGGCATCCCTCCACAAAATAGGGGGGAGGGGGGTGTAGTGTTTTTGGGGGGTGTATTTCCTTTTTGTTTATGTGTCGGGCACGGCGTCCCAAGTTCGCGGGCTTTTGTCGCTCTCTTTTATCGTGGAGTTCGCCACGCGCATCCACCAGAGATAATCAGATAGTGTAAGTCCTTGTCTTTAATCACCAGAATATATTATACATAATTGATTTGTTGGCTTGTTATTGACCGCGGAAATCACTCCACAAAGAAGAATTAGAATTGATTTGATGACAGCACAGGCCCTTTAAGAGAAAAAAATCAATTAGAAGCAGTCTGTTTTGATGAGCGATTTCCAAATATGCACATTACTTTTCTTTGACAATGTCAGATCAAAGCATGGAAGAGACTATAATACTGTTCATGCCTGTTTTTATAACAGGAGATTGATTACCAACATTCCAATACATCTTGAAAACAAGACATGCAAAGGAAATTGAAATAAAAAAAAATAATGAAAATGAAGAGAAAGCTCAAAAGCATTGATTTTAAATTAAATTTTTACAATAGTTAAAATTAGAATTCATAGCTTTTATCTGTAATTTATATACATGTATTTTAAAATAATGTTAAAAGTTCATAATATTTTTTACTAGGGGATAGCAGTGTTTAAACTCGTAAAAAACTAGCTTAACACTCAGGGCTGACAGAACCGAGCCTCTGACAGTATATATATGACCGTGACTGGAACTCTTAGCATCGGAGGTGTGAATGCATGTGGAAAAAAATTGAAAAAAAACCAAAGTTCATATTTTGGGGGATTATTGGCTCAAAGCATATGCTCAACTTATATATGCCATACATGTAATGTATTCTTAATTTTATTTTCTTCCCTTATTCAGCATGACTTCCAGACCTAATAGAAAGAGGAAGTCAACCTACTCTCAATCATTACCCGTCAAACAGAATTGCCTTCGGCATCCACACGGTCTGGACCTGTAGCCACGGTCACAACATCGTCAATATCAGAGGGCGCCAGTGCGGAAGGATCTAACGATTGTTAATAAACTATTGGTCAAAGAAGTACTGGACTTCGAGTTGAGTATCATCGCCAGAAGATAACGAAGTCTGAAGGCTTACACTTACAAACGGGTAGGGCTCCCGAGCATGCCCAAACATCTGCAACCTTACTCACCCTTGGAGTTGATGATAAATTTTATATAATAATATTTTAGACTCTTATCCATCTATCACTTCAACAGATATTGATAACATACCGTATGAGATTCTAGAAAGTATTTTCCACGATGCCAAAAAGACAGTTCTTCATTTTTCGTTATCAAAAGAGAACAGAAATCTGATCAATTCAAAGTGTAAAGGTCTACATACACATCCTTGTTTACATGTTAAACTAATTGTAATCGCTACAATAGTTATAGGCTTTTTGAGCATACAATCATCAATCTATTGTAACATATTTTTGAATTATATTAAACAATTTAAAGCAAAGAAGATGGGGGAACAAGACGGCGCAAATGCCCCTTTGGTTAAGTCGTAAAATAAAATTTCATTTTTATTCTTTTTCCAACTAAATATACTTGATTATGCTATAATACAAGTTTACCAAAGCACAATTTCTAACTATACTCAGTTTTAGATATTTTAACAAACGATAGGATAAAACTTGAAAAACAAATTCTGAAATGTAATATAACAATAAAATTATATTTTAATTAACTTTCATTTTATAGAATAAACTTCACAAAGTGTTATAAGTTTTGAACAGTTTGTCAATATCAGCAATAATGCAGCTGTAATATTTTTTTTTTTTACAAATTATATATTGTGTAGAGTTGATGAACACCATCACCTATATTAAAGTGTCACCATTCGTCATCGTCAATTAGGGGATAGGAGTTTTAGGTGCTTGTGCTACCCCTATTCTGTTTCTAATAATATAATTGGAATGTCAAATCCAACGGACTCTTAAGTAAAATTGATCCACCAAACTCCTCCACCCCCCTCTACTCTGGACCCTCCAAAGTGGCGGGTTCATCGTCAGAATTTAACATAACCCCCCCCCCCTTCCAAATTATCGTACGGAGATTCAATAAATCGTGATGACCCCTGCCATGGGGAAAACAAATTCGTACCAGATAACAACAAACTTTTCTTCTTCTTCCAGTAAGGGGTTGACCTCATTAACTGAGTGATGGTATTGGGTATTGAAACAGGAGGCTTTTACTTTTAAAAATGTTAAAACTATTTCTGAGTCGTCTACTGAGCTTGCAGCTGAGTCCAGGGGACAATGGCTGGTCTGGTTCTTAACTTTTCTATGGTGGATGCTGCTGTAACCGGCTTTGGTACACGATTCCAGTCTCTCACCGATCGCGGGAAGAAGGAACTCCGGTAAGCTTCTTTTCTGGCCTGCTGCTGTCTGAGTTTGTGACTCCCACTAGTTTGTATGTCACCGGTTGGTAATACCTCTCTGGATCTATGTCCACAAGCTGGTTTCGTATCTTGTAGCATAGGACCCCCGTCTCTGAATGGTTCTCCTAAGCTGGATGGAATACCATTCGAGTTGGTGTAGGAGTCTGTTTACACAACTGATGGAGGTGTCACGATAGCTGTTAATGTTACAGTCTTTGTCTAATAATCGAGAACAATTATTATTTCATCATTAAATTTATTCAGACACAGTGACTCTAACATTCGTTAGTACATAAGTCCTGAAAACTACTAAAACAATATAATTTATATCGAAGTATACCATAAGAACAATATATGTATTGCCATCAAGTTATTATTTTTTACATCATCTTACTATCATTGTACTTTAAACATCTAGTGGGGTAACTCTTATAATATTCATGAATGAAATTTCTCCAAAATAAGTCATACAATATATTTATCAGATAAAAATATACAAAACACTTTACCACCATTTTTTGGGGGAACAGACTCGTTACACTGAATGCTTGGCGAGATAGTGACATTGACCTCGATTCTGTAATTTGAACAGAATAATTCTAAAAATATTTATTACTGAAATAATCTTATTGATCATATAAATGACTAATTTAATCAAATATCTGATCATCAAATAATTCTTATATACAAATTGAATTGATAATCAATTTATACTATAATGTAGTGGGTTTTTTTTTTATTTGTTTATGATAGTTTTAATGCATAATAAAGATATTTTGTTTTATTTCTCGTTATATAATCACTAGGTAGCCCAATGGCATCCTAACGACATTGGGTGTCTTAGGCAGGGGCCTAATTATGTTAGGTGCAGAGGCCCTATTGCTTGGTGCCTAACGCCTGATCAATAGTATTTTTACAGCAAGTTCACTACTATAATCATGATAATATATCGTGATATACTGGTAATTTTTTTTATGAAAACATTGACTTGCACATGCAGGTTATTTGTTTGTTAATTCTTTTCAACTGTGCCCTATCGCATCATTTCAGGAATAACCTGATAATGAATGTGTTAGTGCTTCTGTCAAGTTTACCAAAACTGAAACCTCCAAGACGTTTAACATGTTTAACATGTTTTAGTGTATATCTGTTCCTAAACTGTTAAACACTAAATTTGGATGAATTTCATTTACATATTGATCAGGAGACCCAGAAATCATCAGAAAAGTGAACATGGCGAACAAGGTGAAAACAAAGCAAATTATCTTTCTTCAGCATGTTCAGGCCCATATGAAAGGTAGGTAGTGGAAATTGTATTAATATATAGAGTGATCATGGTGATATATGCTTTTCTTGATGATGTTTATGGTCACATGGTTTAGCTGGTTTATAAGTTTGCGCTTTTTAATGCTTTGCATCAAATATTATTTGGCTTTGCGTTGTTGCAAGCAAGTATTACCTATGTGCAAAAAATTATAAGAGCTTACATTGTTATATTTTTTTCAATCATATATTGCTACACTATTCAAATACTCAAAATGTGCCATAACTTATCAATGCTTCTGCTTTTGAAACTTGCATGACAAAGTTATGCTACATATTAAATAAAGAAAACAATTTATTCCTACATATTCAATAGAGAAAACAATTTTTTCCTATCAGTGATTTGGAAGTGGAGCCATTAGTTCCAGGGGTTTCAATAGAGGAACTTATCAAAATGGCATATCAAAATGATAATCCACTGGTCAGAATAAATGCTTTTTCACCAAGTTTGATAGGCAAACAATGTTATTAAGAATTGTTATTAGTTACATTTTCTCGATGGAGTTGCAAAAACAACTCTGGTTATTATTAAAAATTTTCCCCCCACTTGATCATTTACTTTTATCATGTTTATATAGGGCATGGAAGATAGGCATTGCAAATGTTATTTATATTTTCAACTTTAAACTTGTTGCACAATAGGCATTAGAGCATGCTTGTGATTTTTAAATTGTTTTCAAATTTTGTATCATGTGCATTGTGTTTGTTGAAACACTAACTATTTAAATTGCTATCTAGTCACTACTGTATCATCCCTAATGAGCGCCCTAGATGAATAGAAATTTACAAAAAGGAGACTATTATATGGGTTTTGTACGAAAAAAAATTTCTCTGATGTTTTTACTCAGGAATGTTTGAAAAAAATTGGGTATTTAGAAAACTCATTAATGATTGTTTTACTTTCCTACAAACCTAACCCTTGATTATGAATTGAATCAATTTTATGGTCAATTTTAAATGTCAAAAAGATTGAACACATGATCTTCAGAATTTTCAGTGGATTAAAAATTGAAAAGAAATATCAAAATCAGAGAGGTAATCAATATGCAAAATTGATCATAAGTAAAAGCTTAAGGTAATTTTAATGAGCAATGTTTAATTTACTTTGCTTTATGTACATGTATATAAGCATTCGAATGATTTTTCAGGACGAGCTGAATAACAGTACTCATGATGATGATGGACGTGATCATGATGGAGAATTGGAACGTGTAAGTGTTATCAAGAATTTTTTAAGCAGTGTTTAAAATAAGTGAATTTAAAAAAAAAATTATTTTATTTAGTTTTTCTTTTATCTATACTAGAGGACAAACCAGCAGCAGGGCACAGAGTTATCTGTTGGTGCCTATGTGGAAATTTTGCATGGCCAGGAAACCTTAAAAGCTGTGGTAAAAAAACTTTCAATATATCTTAATGTACATTAAAAGTTCAATTTATGTTTCATTAATATCCCTCATCTTTGTGAAGGAAGTTTTATTTGGTCAATGGGTTTTGAATTATTTTTTTTGAATAGTTTACCTTATTTTGTTTATTCTAGTTACAATATAAACAGAGGAATATATTTAATGCTTTGCTAATAATGAATATAAAATTAATTATCAGCACCTGGTTAATATGAATATTTTTTTTTTCAGATTGTAAGGCCATCTACACACCCAGTAGGATACTGGGTGTGCTTTTTCAAAAAACCAACAACTAAGAAACCTTTGTTGAAACTGGAGGAGAAGGAGTTTTTTGTCTTTCCTAATGATCTAACCACAGAAATCAAAGAACCCCGACTAGAGGCCTTTGGAAGCCGAATATATTATAATTTTAGTGATTAACCGTGTTAACTCTTTGAACATGATATATCCCCCCACTGTTCTCCCTAAAAACAAACTAACAGTTTAACACCCCCCTTTCCCCCTCCACCTACACAAGTGCAGTGCATTAGTTTTCTTTATATTAGTTTGTAGTTTGATAAAGTTTCAGATAGATGTATGTTGTAATAGATTTAATTGCAATATGCGAGTTTTAAGTGTGAATACATTACAGAGATCAAGTTAACAGTTACAACAGTTACTATTAAAATTGAAACTGCTTTGTAAATCTTATTTGGAATACCTGTTGAACTGATTTACCTATTTGTATGAAGGGTTTTTTTTTTTACACTTAATATGTATAACAAAGCGATACTGTTGTGAAATGCTGTTCCTATTGTGAACATGGTGAAGTTATGATCTGTAGCTGTTCACAGTTTTTGATGCCTTTATTTAGTACAGTTGACTGAATGTCTTTTGTTCAGTATGTTAGTAAATGTACATGTAACTTGCTGTAAAATTTGATCTTTAAAAACAACTTGAGCCAATTATATCAAATCAAAATAACTTGTTAGAGTTATTGATGAAAAAGAATAATTGACTCTGCTTTGTAAATCTTTTTTGGAATACCTGTTGAACTGATGCACCTATTTGTATAAAGGTTTTTTTTTTACACTTAATACCGAGCGCAGCGAGAGGCGGGCGAAGCCCGCCTTGCGAAGCGAGGATTAATGGTAACACGTATATATAAGAAAATCGATGAAAAATGAAAGTTGCGTCAGAGGTACTGAGGCCAAAAAAAATTTCTTCCAGCCCTGGGCGCCGCCATATTGGCAGCCATTTTGTTTTTAAAAAGTTAGTTCGATCATTGACTGGTACTTATAGAAGTTTATTGCCCCATAACTCGATTAAATAACTTCCAGTGTTTCAATAGAAGGTGATTTGAATTAAAAAAATAAAAAGAAAACCAGATTAGTTTCAATAGTGTTTTAATCAAGAAACACGACTTGTACTATGTATGTCTTATCAAATTATCAGATGGAAAATAAAAAAATTAACGTCAAGGAACTGATCTCTTAGATACTGAATAAGGTATTCAATTTTATTACAGCGGCATTCATATGAATTAAATTGATGAACAACGAAAGAAGAAATTAAAAAAATCGAAATCACGTAACTCTCTTCGGCTATTTCCGAAGACAAAACTTGAACGTTTTACGTCTGAAATATGACGTCATAATGTAGACTGAGCACGCGACGTTTAGTTTAACTTTGATGAATGATTTGAGTATATAGCATTAGGCAACCATGCCGGAGGATCCTACTGTGTGACTTTTAAATAGATTATATAAACCAAAAATCAAAATGCACTGTGTTAAATCTGCGCTCGGTCCAACGGTCACACCGTTTACATATTATGTATAATGATATGTATAACAAAGCGATACTGTTGGGAACATACGCTGTTCCTATCGTGTAACTTGCTGTACAATTTGATCATTAAAAACAATTGAGCGAATTATATCGTTAGAGCTATTGATGAAAAAAAAGAATACATGATGAAAAAAAAGAATACATAACTTTTAGAATAACTGGTTAAAGTTTTGAGTAATAGAAAAGAGAGTTAAGCGCAAAGAGAGGTAACTCACTTTGACCTTAATAATAACTTGTTTGTCTAAAAAATAACCTGTTTGCATTATGCCCCTGACTGCTGATGGTGGCCTTATCTTGTTCGGTAGCAAGAAGCCCTATTATTTGGAGCCGAATGGATGCTTAATAGGAACCATACGGCTCCAACCATAGGAACTATGTTTGGCTGTTATCTAGTATAAATATAGGGTGAGAAAATGTGTAAAGGGACTTCTCCATTATTCTGCCTTACTTGCTGTAATATTGGTGTACAATATAATTTGTTATTCAAAAGTATGGTGTTGTTCTTCATTGATCTAGCAAGATCGCATATCCGACGCATGTGTTGCGGGTTTTGTGACGTCTGAGGTTGAAGTGGAGTTCGACAAACTTGTTAACATCATCACCCCCCAGTCGCGTTACAATATATAAACCAAATATTGATCTCTATAATCAACACTGTATTTCATTAACAATTACGTAAGGTTGCAGTTTTTATGTTGACCATTACAACAATGGAAGTAAAAATTCTATTTACTCGCAAGTATAGCATGTCCTTCGATGCGGTCATCCTTTATAACGTACGACGTAACTGTACGCACATCGGATTAACATATGAGCGAGTTACTTTACATAATGACCATAATGCATTGTCAACCCGTACGTTAAATTATTCGCCTGACATGAATTTATGCACGAGCGAGTTATCTTTCAATATGAACACGACACACTGTTAATTTGTACGTTTAATCGATTGCCTGAGGGCTCCGTCTTCTGAAGACCTGATCGTTAAGATGACCACGTTGTATCGGTCAGCCAAATTAAAGCTGTCACCTGTGACCCAAATATCGAAAATTCACATGTCGGGGAGGTGCAAGCTTGTCTACAAATTCAATTCACACTTAATGCGCCCGTGTGCTGATCACCATCCATATGGAGCTTTTTAATGAATGATTTTACGTCGTATATGATTTAATTTAAATACAATATGACATCGCAGTTAAACGTAGCATGAGTTATCACTATTGTGGATTAGGACCTGCTTTAATAATCATTATCGTTGATGTGTGATCTTTTGAACGGCAAAGTCTAATAGTCTGTCCTAAAATATTTATGCAGCACATGTTGCCGATTTTAATGAGAATACACATATCTGTGAAAGAAGTGCAATTGAAATTGATGAAAGGGAAAATTTCCAAGATGTCTCCAATGACACATTTATCATTTTTCACTCCTAAAAGTTCACAGGAATTTACATTTTTGTTTACATTACTTTTCTACATTCATAAGTCACTCGAAATACCTCGCGCAAGTTTTCAACGTTATTATGTAACGTGCAGTTAGAGGGGGCGTTTCAACGGAAAAATGTGGATTCCACAATATTTCATTTTTACTGTATATGAGTGGAAACTATGATCTTAACACGTATTTAGTCATGTTTTCTTTAAATACAGAGGGTAACGATTTCATTGTTTACTATTGCTTATATTCCATATCCACGTAATGAAACAAACACACACCATGTAGCTTTTTCTAAATCTTTTATCTACATATATACAATCAACTAACTCATCGCCATGCATTCTTCGAGAGGGGTCTTATCTCGAAACAGTGTCTTCAGTTTTTTCCTTGGGTTGTCGACATCAGCAGATTCGTTGGTATAGCGCTCAATGACGTCATCGGTAGAAATAGTGTTAAACAGTCTTCAACAAATGCATCTCTTTGATCCTCCCCGGCGGACAGACACCCAAGCACAATGTGTAGTTTGTGGCTAGGATGATTTGTCATACACCCATGACAATGTACTTTGGCTTTTGCGAGAATTCTTTCTTTTAACACACGTTTGAAAGAATGTCGCATTTGTTTGTGATTCCCTAGTTCGTCGTCAATTTTAAGGGACTGGGTAAAAAACTGTTCCCATTCTTTGATGGTAATGGCAATCCCAAACTTTGTCGGTAGTTCTGGCGATATGTGGAAGTTAAAAATACGAAAATCCACAATGACAGCCCCGCTTTCAAATTTTTTGACCGTCACTCTTTTGTTGCCTCCTGCACCACGGAGTATGTCCCATGTTTTATCTGCCGTCTTGGTTTTGTCTAGAGACAACAAAAAAGTGTTAATATCCTCTAAAAGACCCATCAAAAAGACCCACTCAGGTCTGAAGAATGAAATGTTTTTCTCCGCGTGGTTTACATATCTCATTCTTATTCTCTTCTCTCCCTGGTATACACCGGTCGTCAGGGTAATGTTATCGCTCAAATCCATTGTTTTGTTTTTTTTTGTCGTTTGGTTTGACTGTAGGGACCGTTAATTAAACCTCGCTCATATATAGGGGTCTGTATGCAACGTCATCACACCGATGTTAGCAATAAATCCATCAGCGGTAATATCCTTCATCGCAAAATCCCGTCAACCAGTCACGAAGTGCCCAGTAATGGTCTTTGCGCATTCTTCTTACCGCTCGATCCATGCTTTTAAAAAAACAAGAGGGATAAAATTCAAGTTGTAAAGTTTCTTGGCAATGTTCAATAACGTTGCAGATATTGCGCTACACTCTACAAATTAAAAGCCCCTCTGGATCCTGTGCGATGCCGGTGTCGTCCCATCCTTGAACAGTAATCCCTCTGTTCCTCCATAATCCTAATCTGACGACTTCTTGGGTTAATTGCATATTATTATAAATCCTTTTTAACCTCAATAGTCGTCGGTCTTTGCATGTCGTATTCTGGTAATGATATATATTTTTAAAAAAATTCTTTTTCCCGTTTTTGCATCATACTGTCTACAGCAAATTCGGAGTAAAGTTGTAAAGACATCATTTTGAATAACAAAATAGTGTATCTTTGTACAAGAAAAAGGTATATTCAAACTTTTATACTATTCTCGGTGCTTCATAAAAATGTTTTATGATCAAGCATATAGACATAAACATATCATATTGGATGCTATTTTCTAAACTATATTACCATCTCGCATCGTGACACCATACTATATGTTGAATGAACATATTGAAAGCTTATCAACTTTTTTATGAACCTTTTTTGTCATTTTTGACCAATTTTCGACCCCATGCTATCGAGTATACTAGGTTACATAGGTTATTTTGGATGTACATATTGGTCACGATGTATGATGACGAAGTTTTATGATAATATCATACAACTCTTTGATCAATTTCTGACACCATGTACCAAAATATATCCCCAATAATCGCAATGCTTCTTTTTTTCTGTCAAATGAATATTTTTTATGAGTATCAGCGTAGAGGGGTGAAAAAAGGGGGGAGAGATCAGCTTCGAGGAAACGACCAACAAAAAAAAGTAGAGGAGGGGGGTTGGTGGCTCTTATATTAACGGGTGTCTTACTGTTAATAACCCCATTTTTTATCGTATTTGGAATGAATATTGATATTTGGAACATATCGCACTCCCCTCTAAAGACCAATTCCCAGGGTTCCAATGTAACTTGTGATTATCTCAAATGGATTCGGACTGTGCGTCTCGGGTAAAATAAAATTTTGCATTGAGACGTGATTTTATCTCTACTATAAATGAAACCCAGTTTTTTTAACCAGTTCAAACCGTCAACCATGACTAGCCTAGCATACAATAGTATACTGGAAGGATTGCCAAACGACTTGTTATTATTAAAGTTACCCGTCACTCAAACAGCGGTCACCGGAACGTATTACGTCGACTGTCGACCCGTATCTCAAATTAGCAAAACTGGTCCAATCGAGTTTTCCGTTCCAGGCAATGCGGATTAAATCGACCTTAAAAGAAGTTTGTTATACGTAAAAGCAAGGATAATACACGGCGACGGGACTCCTCTCCAAAAGGAAGAAAAAGTAGGCCCCATAAACAATTTTTTGCACAGTATCGTTAGTCAGGTTGACATCTCATTAAACGGAAAACAATTTACCAGTAGCGGGGGAGCGACCTACGCTATAAAGCTTACATACAAAACTTGTTAAATTATGGACAGGACGCCAAAAGTACACAACTTCAAAGTAGTTTGTTCTACAAAGACGATACCTCTTACATGGATGTCGCTGACCCTGCTGTTTATTACATCATAAAAAGTACATAAAATTGAATGAACGAGGTCAGAGTTTTGAAAACAACTATTTGTTTACATTTTGTCGTCAAATCGCTCTGTATACAATTAGCAATCTCTTGAAAAGCCTAAACTTTAGAGATAGTCCACATTCGTCGTTTTCCAATTATGTCAAATATTAGCAATTAATGTAACATTTGACTGTCAGAGACCCCTATCGGATATGTACCTTGTTGACCTACTTACCAGTGGATGAATAGTTGATATAAAGATTTGTTATACCCCTGAAAAACAGTTACTATATAACTCTATACGAAAAAAAGTCCAGCATTTTGACTGTTGGACTGGAATTGTTAGATTGGAACTGTTAAAATCGACTGTTAAAAAGACTGTTGACCGGTGACGTCACATTCCGCGAAAACGTGTTATTGATTAGAAGGGGTATAACAAAACAGTTGTTGACTGGGTCTCGGGCAACAGTTGATCTGTCGGACCGGCTCGCAAACTGTTGCCCGCGGCCTTCGGCCTTGGGCAACAGTTTGCGAGCCGGTCCGACAGATCAACTGTTGCCCTCGACCCCAGTCAACAACTGTATAATATCATTTAGGCCAAATTTTAAATATACATTTTTGTTCCAATGATAAATAATGATGAAATGATCATCTTTTTACCTGGTAAATTAATTTTAAGTGTAAAATTATATTCTTTTTGAAGTAAGCCTACGTCGTGTTTTCTATAATTTATTTGTGATATAAATTTCTAAGGCAGAGTACTCGGGTGTTTTGTAGGTAGAGGGCTCGGGATTAAAAGAGCCAGGGATATCATCTAATCGATTTCGATGTAGTTCATTGGTTTTTCTATGTTTTCGAGGCTTTTTATAAAAAAAACAATCTACATCATGCGTTTGTTTTTTTGAGGAACTGGCCATCTTTATTCAGCATTTGTACAGCGTGAATAAAATGATCACACACCAAGATGTGTGACAATGTGTCAGTGCAAATGGCACGTGGTTCCAGGTTTTTGCCTCTGTAGGAAAAACGATGTGATACTTGTTTCTCAGTCACCACTATGCATTTACGCCCCATATCACAGACAACAAGATCACGGTTGCTGTTTTCTACTATATAAGTAGGATCACTGGAAAAAATAGTTACCTTCGTTGTGCGCTATTGTTTGTATCAGTTCCCTATATCGATTAAACCGGACAATCTTTCCTTTTCTTGAATCGTTGTTATAAACTCCAATCGGTAAATCTCCTGTAAATTTGGAGCAGTGCATGCATTTTGGTAACCATATAAGGTCCGGTCTTTCGAAGAAGGTCTCTACTGTATTCATATCCTTGGAAAGTTTTTGATGTTATTATTCCTATCGATATAATTTAATTCTTGTTGTAACGCGCTTTCTGATTGGCTAAAAAATTATTTTATATCGTATAAAGAATGTTGCCTACGTCATAGTAAGACTAACGTCAAAAATGTATTATTACGCCTGACGTTACGTTTGAATTTTGTACAATTTAATGTCATTTTAAAGGTCAAATGACCGTTTTTATCTACAATTAAGAGTAAAAAAAAATTAAATTATAAGCAATGAAACAGTTTACGCTTTTTATGAAAGCGTAAACTGTCCCAAACCATTTTATATCGTATATAACAAATAAATATTGAATTCATTCCTTAGATAAAAGAGTTCGTCTTCATTGTTCACTGTATGCAATCCAGAACTATGTGTAAAGTTAACCAAGTCTTTGTGGCAGTGGTTACTTTCATTTTAAATGATTGACCAAAATTAAATATTGTATGTTAAAGTCAAGTTACAAGAGAGATACAGAGGTAAGAATTGATTGTTATGTAAACAAAGCTCGAGTCTTATAGTTGTTTATAAAAAATGGAATGTTGAGAATTACCATTTCTTACACAAAATAACATGTATAAAACAATTTAAACTAATTCAATATCTTTATAAATACTATTATCAACAAAAGTTATATTTTATTGAAACTTACACCAATACAACACAGATATAAAAGATGACAATATCAGAGCTTTGTTTACAAAACAAAGAATTATGAATTATGATGTATCTTGATTATCACTTGATATTTAACTTCCATATTTTGACATGGCATTATAAACTTCTATATTTATCCTTATAAATATTGAAAGTGGAAAAATAAAATTTGAAAATTTTAAGTATCTTAAACAGTTAATGAGATTAATATGCAAGCATCCCCTCCTATAGTAATAAATTTCCAAAACCATTAAAACAGATTTCATATGAACCAATCTTTTAAAAATATTTGAATAATATAAACATGTGTTGAAAGAAAATAACCGGAAATTGAAAAGTTTATATCAAAACCTGGTTCCCAGATAGTAAGCTGAATTTGCAAATGCAACATTGGCCCTACGTATGAAGTGATGACCAATGTTGACCCAACACTGGTCCGGTGTTTGTTACGCATGACGAAGATGATGAGAGAAACTGTGATAAGGTCTTTGTTCCTCGTGTGAATAAAGAAATATGGAAACAAATGCAAAGACAACCATTCACTAAGAAACGAGATTTACGATCATGAATGTTCAAAGTGTGGTGACCAAAACTGTTTTAACAGTATTGATAGAAGCGGATGGGCTTTTCAACAAGAGGCCAATAGGCCTTAACGGTCTCCAGAGTACATAGCCCACACAGAAACTTGTCGGGGAGTCTCATTTATGCATGTTATTAGTCCCCTACCGGTTTTCACCGGAGGGGACTATAGCTTTCGTCTGCGTCCGTCTGTCTGTCCCATTTCAGTTTTCCACACTTTTTTCTTTTATGCGTTTGAGGAATAATATGAAATTTGCAGAACATCTTCAAAATGTCAAACTACAGATCACACTTTTGTAGCGTCTGGTTGACATGTTGTCAAGAAAACTAATTTTTTATATTCCGATTTTTTAATGTTCGGGTTCGATATTCTGCATAACAGTAGTAGTATGTAGGACAGGGAACAGTCACTTGACAGTCAGGATGACGTCATGGGTCACACCAAGGTCAAGTGAGTAAGGTCACACCAAGGTCGAGTGAGTAAGGTCACACCAAGGTCAAGTGATGAGTCATGGGTCACACCAAGGTTAAGTAAGGTCACACCAAGGTCAAGTGAGTAAGGTCACACCAACGTCAAGTGATGAGTAAGGCCACACCAAGGTCAAGTGAGTAACCCAAGGTGACCTTGGAACGTAAAAGGTCAAATTTGAGGTCACACCAAGGTCAAATGAGTAACACAAGATGACATTGTACCATATACCATGTGTGACCCGAAGGTATTGGATTTGACACCGAGTACCCTTGTAGAAGTCATACCAAGGTCAAGTGAGTTTAAAATGACCTTTGTCAAATGTCCTTGATCAAGTTGACGTCGCCTTGATCATTAGAACAAGTATAGGGTCAACTTCATAACATAGAGGTAAAAAGGTCATAACTTGAAGGTCATAATGAACTATAAAACGGGCCATGGCTGAGTAATTTTTTACAGAATCCATGGTTACTCTCGGAAGTCAAGCCAGTAAGTAAAAAACTTATCAATTAAATGATAAAAAACCCCAGCAGTTTAACAACAAGACAAATACAGTTTTTATTGATGCAGATTGATATGAAGTTTACAAAAATTTAAGATTGAGCTAATTTTGTCAACATAGTATATACAATCTATCTTTTTTAAACAGTCACAATTAAGTCTTTTTGAAACGGCGAACGAATCTGTAATATCACAGAATTTGGAATCCTACTCTTTCTTTACAGTTTTTATTTCTGCAATCTGTTAAAAAATTTACTAAAATTACCATGCACTGAGTCTTTATGGTCTGTAATATCACAGAGTTTTGAATCCCACTCTTCTTTTACATTTTTATTTATAAAATCTGTAATGAAATTAACTAAAATTGCTGACTGGGGCAGGTCTTTTACCATACAATCAATCAGTTGTTGCAGAGCTGAAAGTTCTTCTTGCAGCAAGGGTTTGTCTTGCTGATTATCTGGCCTCCTACACCCTATCTCCAAGGCTGCATATTTTTGGGGTCTCTTCTTTCTGTAGATATAATGATGAAATAGTCAGGATCATTAAAAGTGTTTATGAGATGTATTTAAACCACATATATAAACACACGATCAAATAAGTTAAATTTCAATTATGTATACATACTAACTGATAAAAAACATAAATGAACATACTGTCATTTATTTTGATAATTACAGTACCCCAATGTTATGATTTAAAATTCTGATTTAAATTAACCGTCGTAAATTTTGAGTTTAAGGATATAAAACAAGATTTAAAAAAAAAAAACGTTAATATAATTACCTAAATGTTTCCACGAAATCATTCTCTGTAGTCGGTGTTGCCATTGGCCCAGGCATAGTTGGTGTAGTTTCAACAAACTCCCTTTGAATTATACCCCCGCAAACGAAGTTTAGGGGGGTATATTGGCTTCACCCTGTCCGCCTGTCTGTAGACGCAACTTTGTCCCCCTATAAATTTTTTTATTACTGCATGGAACAGTTTGAAAATGTGTACACATGTTGAACACCATCTGAAGATGTGCACCTGCAATTATTTTTAAGATCAGACAAGATTTAATGATTTTATGACAGTTTTAATTTTCCTTATTCTATATATTGTACACTAATGTTGAAAAGTAAGGGAGGTATTCCTTACAGATTTTATTAATTAATTAATAGTATTAAAACACTCAAAAATATATTTATATAAATACATCCAGATTGAGGTTTTTGTCTTTATTTCTTAATTAATAAAAAAAATTATTTTTTATAAGTATTCTATCAACTGACAATGCAAAATTTTTGTTTGTCAATGATAAATTCTTCGGAACTAATACGAACATCAAAGACAAGTGTGGCTGAATTCATTTGTCCCAAGAGAGCCATTATCTGAGCCATGGTTCAGATGGAGCATGTGTTTAGGGGAAATTGATAATCTGCAAAATGGGTGATGGTTTTGGGGCTATTTTAAAACTGTTTTATGTAAACCAAAAGTTCTATCATTATAAGGAAATAAATAATATAATTATTAATAAAGAAGTTAAACTATTTTTAGAGGTTGTTAAAATTTATTTGTCAAGTAAATTGATGAAGTGAGCCTATTGGGCATTAATTTAAATGAAATTCAAAATCACAGATATGATTGTAGTGTTTTGGCAATTTTAAAATTGTTTGTAATATTAAATGTTCTTTTTTACATATTTTTACATAGTATGGTAATTATGGTAATGTTTTGGGAGTTTATTAAATTTAACAAGCTCATCAAAGAAAATCATAGTCCTATGGGATCAATTTTCTGATATGGATTTCCATTGTGCTATAGGAGAAAGTGAGGAAAATTTGAAACAACTAATTGCATCTGTCAAGACTCTTATTAGAAAGATATTGAAAGTTTTATCAACAGAGGAGCATTGCTTGGCTACCGGTATTTCCATTTACTGCAAAGGGAGGGGTTATTGTCATTTTGTTGGTTTCTCTTTAAATCAATTAAATTAAAAAAATATATATCATCAGATACATACATTTGTAAATGTATTACTGTTATAGATATGTATTTACATATTCTCACAATTTTGATTTTAATTTTTCTTCGTTAACTATTTTTTTTTTTTTACAATTCTAGAATTTTTTTTTGTATGTGTTCCAAACCTTTATTATTCAATTCAATTATTTGTCTCATTTGAAATTAGCCTTGCGGGGTATTAGTCCCATTAGGACAGTTCTAGTTGGAGTTGCCGTGGGCGCAGAATGTAGTGTAGATTGACAACTTTCTTTTCATTGGATTTTCTTTGGTTAGGGTTGTTAGTGTTGACGTGCACACCTCTCCTTTAATGGGGGTTGTCAGGGAACTCAGCTCCCCTCTAACTGAAGTTACTCGTTAAGGTTGGTGGACAAACCTCCCTTGTACTTTGAGGTGTTACCGGGTAATAAGAGTTGTTATTTTCCCTGAAAAAAAAAGATTTATGATATCCATTTCATATTTCATTAATTCTCTTTAATACATGACATCAACTGTTTTTAAATGATTTTAAAAACATAATGATAAAGATTTATTTCATTCAAACGACATTGTGTTCACCATAAATTACTAAGTAAGAAAAATATTTATGAACAAAAAAATTATAGTTACCTTAGCAATTTCCTCAACATACTCGGTTTTCTTTTTTTCCCCATCCCCTTCTTCTTGGAGAATCTGCGTTCCATTGGTGTTGATGTTCAGCAACCCTGGATCGATGCTCGGCTATAAATTTTCAATGTTGCTTGAGTCCGTGGCATCATCCCCTATCAAGGCAAAATAAGGGTCGAATGGAGAATAACTTGGTCTACAAAAAGCAATTTTTATTAGTCAAATTTATTCTACAGGTAGTACATAATAATAATGAATAAAATATGATTCAATACTTAAAATAACGCGATCGTGGCAACTCAGTTGTATCAATAGTTATTTTTAAGCAATCCAAAAATATAGGAACGATAAATGTGGATGTTCTAAACTGAGTAGTATGTAGGACAGGGAACAGTCACTTACAGTCAGGATGACGTCATAGGGTCACACCAAGGTCAAGTGATGAGTAAGGTCACACCAAGGTCAAATAAGTTACCCAAGGTGACCTTGGAACCTAATCAGGAAGTCACTTGACAGTCAGGATGACTTTATGGGTCACACCGAGGTTAAGTGATGAGTAAGGTCACACCAAGGTCAAGTGAGTTTAAAATGACCTTTGTGAAATGACCTTGATCAAGTTGATGTCTCCTTGATAATTAGAACACGTATTGGGTCAACTTAATAACATATAGGTGAAAAGGTCACAACTTGAAGGTCATAATGAACTATAAAAGGGGATCATGGCTGAGTAATTTTCTACAGAATCCATGGTTACTATCTGCAGTCAAGCCAGTAAGTAAAAAACTTATCAATTAAATGATTTAAAAAAAACAGTAGTTTAAGAACAAATACAGTTTTTATTGATGAAGTCTGATATAAAATTTACAAAAATTTAAGATTGAGCTAAATTTGTCTACATGGTGTATACAATCGATCTTTTTGAAAACAGTCACAATGAAGTCTTTTTAAATAATCCTGTCTATATGGTATATACAATCGATGTTTTTTAAACAGTCACAATTAAGTCTTTTTATAATGACCAATGAATCTGTAATGTCACAGAGTTTTAAATTCCACTCTTCTTTTACAGTTTTTTTTTAATAAAATCTGTAATATAATTTACTAAGATTGCTGACTGGGCCAGGTCTTTGACCATACAATCTATGAGTTGTTGAAGAGCGGAGAGTTCTTCTCCCAGCAAGGGTCTTTCTTGCTTATTATTTGACCTCCTGCACCTTTTCTCCAACGCAGCGTACTTTTGAGGTCTCTTCTTTCTGTAGATATAATGATGAAATAGTCAGGATCGTTAAAAGTGTTCTTGAGATTCATTTAAACCACATATATATAAACACGTGATCAAATAAGTTAAATTCAATTAATTAAACATACTAACTGATAAAACACATAAATGAACAACTGTCATTTATTTTGATAATTACAGTACTTCAATGTTATGATTTCAAATTCTGATTTAAAAAAAAAATTAACCTTCGTAAATTTGGAGTTTAAGGATATAAAAAAGGATTTTATAAACGTCAATATAATTACCTAAATGTTTCCACAAAATCATTCTCTTTATTCTGTGTTTCCATTGGTCCAGTCATAGTTTCAACAAATCCTCTTTTAAGTGGAGTTGCCGTGTCTAGTGTGGATTGGCAAAACTTTCTTTTCATCGGATTTTTGTTGGTTGAGGTTGTTTGTGTTGACGTGCCCACCTCTCCTTTGATGGGGCTTGTCAGGGAAGTCAACCCCCCTTTTTCTGAAGTTACTCTGGGGGTGGGGGCTGTTATCGTTGAGGTTGGTGGACTGAAAAAAAGATTTATGATATTCATTTCAGATTTTATTAATTCTCTTTAATACATGACATCAACTTTTTAAAATGATTTTAAAAACATAATGATAAAGATTTATTAAATTTTCAAACGACATTGTGTTTACCATAAATTACTAAGTAAGAAAATATTTATGAACAAAAAATATATAGTTACCTTAGCGATTTCCTCAACATACTCGGTTTCCCATCCCCTTCTTCTTGCGTCTCCTTGAACCTTGGATCGATGCTTGGCTCCAAATTTTTGATGTCCGTGGCATCATCCCCCATCAAGGCAAAATAAGGGTCGAATGAAGAATAACTTGGTCTACAAAAAGCAATTTTTATTAGTCAAATTTATTCTTATAACACAGCACAAAGAAAGCCAACAACAGATCCAATTAAAATACTACTTTAATAGAGTTAACAAAAATACTATAGTAATTGAATAATTACAATAATAAGACAAAAACAATAAAGAAAAACAATTAAGGATTTTACAATCAAAGAATAATTGTTGACAATAATTTAAAGTCTTTTAGAATGTCAGAGTCACTGAACAAGAGTAATGAAAAATATAATAATAAAAAGTCAGACAACACTTTGGGAAGCCGGGTGTAACAACAGAGGGAGACCGTTCCTCACTGGTGGTGGGTTGAGGACTGCTTCACTTTGTCCATGTCAGTTCGTATATACGGTCACTAGAAACGCCCCCTTGTCACTGATGCGTGGGAATTAACGTGGTCATTACTTTTGAAGCTCGTAAACTGTCCATAAAAGATCCAGTCGTTAAAATAAGTTTACACAGTCTTTGTATAGTATCCATGTGTAGTAATTAGTTTAACTGTCAATTAGCCACACTCGAATGACAACAATTGTCAGAACGTCCTGGACAGTGAGTAGATCATCGAGAAGAGTGTTGGTTCACCAGTAACTGTGTCCTTGATTGGCGTCCAGGTAGCGGTCTTTACGGTTCTGCTCTGTTGCCCCCGGCACGTGTACAAGTACGTCCTTGTCTAAGCGCTGCACTCTGCACGGTCGAATGACCTCTGTCATTCATGCGTCCAGGTAAACAGACTACTATAAGAGTACAGGTAAACAGCTAAAACATAGGAATTAATATTAAGTCATTAAATAGTACATAATTGTTATGACAATTAAACACAATTAAAAATGGGGTCAATTGTGTTACATCCGTCCCCTGCAAAAAGATGAATTAAGATTTATTCATATCATCAACATACATGGATATACATAAAAGAAGAATCATTATAAAATCAATAATAATTAAGTCCCCGTTACCACCAGTAAGTAATTATATGAGAGGTCCTCCACTACTTGGGAGAACGAATGTAGTAACATAATATTTAAATATAACAATACAAATCCCGACTTCCCGTAAAGGACATTATATACAAAAGAACAAAACAAAATACATAAGGTTAATTGTCACCTTTAGTGCGTTCATACTCGCCAATGATTGTCGGGTACATTTTTCTGATGGCATCTGGGTCATCAGTCCCTGTGCTATATACTGAAGTCACCATTAGTGCAGACGGCTTGCTGCCTCTGCCAGCGTCAACATCGCCAGATGAGTTAATCATCACCAAAGGAAATCCTTCTCCATTCTCTCCCTTGTCACTGCCCCTGCCCTGTTTTCGCCACAATTTACCTGACCAACGCCTTTTTATTTTACAATAGACAAAGATTATTACAATTATAATTATTGCAGAAGCTACACCCATTAATACATATGCCCAAGTAGGTAATCCCCAGAAATCGAAAAATGGGGGTACTGAATTTACCAGTTTTAATTCTTCAACCAGTTTGTCCATGCTAACCATTTCAAGATCATTTAATTTTTCAGGAATAGATATATTGTTTAAATTATCAAAATTGGAATGAACAGGTTTCCATAATTGGATGGCAGACACGTTATAAGATTGCATGAAAGTTGTCAGAAGGTTTGTCGCATTATATTTACTTTCTTGGTGATAATGAGGGGGTAATGTCATTGCACTTGTGACGGCTGAACAGGACTGATCAAGGGTCACAATTTGGATGGGAGGACGTACAATGACATCAGTAGCTAATGTATTTTTGCCTTCCCCAAATAACTTTACGAAATGTAATTTTTCTGATGTTGATACCACCCAATGTCCATTATTTAAATAAGTTGCCCGGGGCAATACAGACTTAAGCTGAACAATTACTTTACAATATTTTCGAACTTTTTGAACTTGAAGAAATAACGCCGTGACACATAATCTTGAAATGCTAGTCTTATAAACTGGACTTCGCGCGAAACAGAACCCCATTAAAGGATTAGAACAGCTTTTTAATTCTTCGTTAGATAACAACATGTATTGGGTTCGCTCTGTATTGATAGCAATCGCATTTGATTCGAGCTTGTATTGTGCAACCATAGAACAGCCATTTGTAATGACGGAGTTACTTTGATTTGTCATAAGTGCGGGTATGTTATGAATTTTGTAAACATGATAAGTTTCCTGCGCGTCTAATAGTGGGATAGATAAAATAATCAACAGTTTGTTATCCGCGGTTGTCGATGTACATGTAAGAAATTTATAAAAGGACCATAAATCTTCATCTGGGTTTCCAGGTAATCTCAAAGTCCGGGGTAATTTAGTTTTAATGGTAAGTAATAAATCTTTTAAATCATGAGGAGCCATTATACTTGGTGTCAAATGTCCGATTGCAAGAGCATTTAGTTGAATATACAAATGTTCGACATGAGTTCTTACTTCGGAAGTCATTACTTGAATTTCCTGTACGGCTCTATTAATTCGCAAATATGAATTGACAAAGTAATCTAATTTATGAAGTTGTTTTTCAATACCGGTCGTAAGATTTTTCAATTGGTCCGACAGAGTTACTAACGCGCCTAAAATTTCATTGATCTTTTGTCGATTTTCTCGCACTGCAAGTCGAGTGCCATTAATTAACGTTAGGCTTTCTTGTATTACGTGAGTAATTTTTCGTTGGTTATTGGCCAAATTATTTATATTGTTACGTATCCCCTGTAAATCATCTTCCGACACTGTTCCAAATAGAAAACTAAAAGCTTTACCAATAATGGGTAAGAGTGATCGTCGACGACGATAACCCGTAAGATCATGTAAAGGACTCAGAATTTGGAAATTATTATAAACAGCGTCTTGAGCATTTCTTAAATTTATTATTTCTAACTCTAACCCTTTAAATGTTTGGACATATTTGTCTTTAAGAGGAACATCATAGAATTTGACAAGAACATTATTTATCCTATTAACTTCATCCAGAGCGGAATATAGTTTGTCAATGGACTGATCATAAACTGACAAATCGATAACCATCGTTACAAGCCAGCGACTTCGTGTGGTTGAAATGTCATGGGATTGTTCAAAAATTACATTTTCTCTTACTATCATACTGTTGCCGTTGGTCAGCCAAATCAAGATTAAGAAAGGCAGAATGGTCGATGCCATGATCTGCAATACAAAAAAAATATTAATAAATGACATAAATTACGTTTTCTTAATATTGATAAAATTTATATTAGCCGGTCACACAAAACTCATATACCGGAGGATCAACTTTGTGGGATCTGCTTGACAGATACCTGTCGACCGATAAGGTTCGCCCAGCAGATCCCAAAAATCATCCCCGAATACGTTTCGTAACGCTTAATGTCCCCCAAGGAACCTCAGGGCGTCCCTGTCGTATATGTCATACTTAGGGACGGTCTGAGAATGTTCCGTGAGTTTCAAGAACACCGATATATTCCCCATAACTTCTTTATGTTTATGGGTTGGCTGACCGTTGGGTTCAAATGGCTGGACAGCCAAAATGTCTCCCAGGTCAGATGAGGTTCCGAAAAGAAGATCGAGACGAGCGTGTCTATGATTGATTTTATATTTACGGATGTAGAAATCCGTACTGACGGCATTCAGGGGTTGTTGATACGTCGTCGAGGGGCATATGCGTGCGTCCCAAACGCACTGGTGGCCGGAGGGCGTCTCTAACCACTCCAGAATCTTGGTTCTGGGCCACATGAACCTACTGTCCCGTTCGATTTGCTCGATCAGGTAGCGTAATGGTCTATTGCAGGAAGGTAAGACTAACGGCCTTACTTCCTCAGAGTGTGACCGGACAGAATTTGACAGGAGGACAAGCGCATTTAAATTCTTAAAAACTACGTTCAATTTCTGTTTATGCTCGTCTTTAAAACACTTATCTAGATATTTATCAAGGATGTGCACTTGCACAACGGGCGGCAGGGACTTCAGCGACATCATGATCTGTAACGGAAATGAAAAGAGAAGGTTATGCGCAATTCGAAATTCAAACACATAGTTTACATAAGTCGAATGGCAGTTTCCAATAGGAATCTGAACTTATTCTCAGCCGATTTTGGTTTACGAGTGGTCTTGGGTTTAATATGACATGCGTTAACTTCCATATCCAAAAGAGACCCATTCCCATTGTCAGTGTCAGTAGTAAGGTCCAAGTCTTTGTCAGTTTTAACATTGTCTTTTGCTCTAAGTCTCTTTTGAAGTTCCCACAGAGGAATATCATCTTCGGAAGAGGAGTCTTCTCGTTCTCTTCGATACTGTCGTGCTAGCTGTGCAAGCGGAACATTGTCGTCCTCATCTTCACTTTCGCTAGGGAGTACTTCGTGATCATGGTGTTCTTCAGTCATTAATGAATCTTGATCTGAAACTACAGATCGCGCTTCTGAATTATCATCAGAGTTTGGTGCTGCTGAGTGTGATTCATTATTCACGTCCTCTTCTTCTTCTTGTGGTTCATCATCGTCTGACTCTGACTCTTGTGGCATAACATACGCTGTTTTACGTAGAGGTTTTCCTGTATCATCCTTTGGAATCTCCCATTGATCGATCTTGGCAAATCTCAGCAACTCTTTGTGGGCTTTGGTGACCTTGCCATCGAGTTGGTTCTTGATCTTGAACGTTACTGGTGATGTTTGTTCAATGATTCTGTAGAAAGGCTTCCATCTGGATTGAAGTTTACTCTGGCGCTGATTGTTTCTGTAGTAAACAGGATCGCCTACCTTCAGGTCGATATCTACTGCTGTTCTGTTAGCATATTTAGCCTGTCGTTTCTTCGAGCGTCTTAAGATCCTATGAACTGTAGTAAATGCTTTGTGTTGTTGTTCAAGCGCAATTCTGTGAGGATCTTCTCCAAGGTACCGTCGTCTTGGTCTCAGGATGTTGTCAATTGGCAGAACAACGTCCCTGGTATACAATAGGTAGAATGGTGTGTATCCTGCTGATTCGTTGACGTTGAATCTGATGGCAGCCAAAGTTTGGTTTAGATGAATATCCCACGTTGTTAGGTTGTCTTCCATCTTCTTAGCCATTACATCATGTAAAGTTCTATGGAATCGTTCAACCTTGGCGTTGCTTTGCGGATGATAGTATGAGGTCTTCACATGAGATATGTTCAGTGCTTCTAAAGTTTCTTTCACAGTTCTGTTTTCGTTTTCGGTTCCATTGTTTGCGATTATTTCCATAGGAGCTCCGTGACGAGGGAAGATTTCCTCAATAATCAAATGAGCGATCGTAGCAGCTGTCTTGTCTGGTACTGCGTATGCTTCTGGCCATCCAGAAAGTAGATCTACAAATCCCACAATATACTTGTTTCCCGATAAAGACTTCGGATAAGGACCTGATAGATCTAAACCAATCTTTGCAAACGGGAACGGTGGAACATCCGTTATCTGCGTTGTTGGTTTAAGTTGTTTTAGGTTTCTTGTTGCACATATGACACACTTGCCGACATAATCATATAACTCTTTGTACAAATTAGGCCAATAGTACTTTTGCCTAATTGCATCAAACGTCTTGTCGATTCCCAAGTGGCCATTGTCATCATGGTACTGCTTGATAACTCCAGATCGGTAATGCATTGGTACAAAAAGGCGTAATACAGGATCATTATCTGCGTTGGTGAGATAATAGAGAACATCATCAATTAAAAGATGCTTACTTCCTGTGGATTTTGTTGCCCGGCCTTGTTGTAGCTGTCTTACAAGGAATGCAATTTCTGGATCCTTAGCTTGTTCTTCAGCAATGTTGAGTTCTCCGTTCTCTTGTAACTCAATCTTGGGCTTATAAGGGATGTCTGGTTCTCCAACTTTGAGTAAAACACAGTGGCAATACCTTAAATCATCAGTAGATCATATTGATGGATCTATTTCAAAAGTACAAACTCACATGTAAAGTGTAGCAGGTATAACTGTTAGATTTGTCAAGGAAGAAGGACAACGGACCGAGTCTACAGTCACTGACCTTATGACACAATCTACATCCAAGGGCGAGTCTACAGTTAAGTCACGTGACTTAAATCTTGTATATATAAACTTTGTACATTTTGAAAACTTTCATCAGTCTTTAACAAAAAGCAGACAGTTTCTTGTGAAATCCTTCTAGTCAACAAGAAAATGGAGCAAAAACACCAAGACCTGATTAAGAAAAACTACTCGACTTTGGTCAAGAAGACGATGGCTGTTACTGTTGCGGGCCATCTTTACGCCTCCAACATAATAACTGACGAAATGAGACAACAGATAGACGCTGAGAAAACCAGCTATGACAAAAACAGGAAATTGATCAGCATCATTTTACGTCGAGGTTCCAGAGCTTTTATGGGCCTTCGAACGGCATTAATGAAAGCAAATCAACCTGATTTATCCCGGCTCTTGATGAATAAGGATGATGACACAAAGTCTGAGTACGAAAAGAAGTAGGGAACAGTCACTTACAGTCAGGATGACGTCACAGGGTCACACCAAGGTCAAGTGATGAGTAAGGTCACACCAAGGTCAAATAAGTTACCCAAGGTGACCTTGGAACCTAATCGGGAAGTCACTTGACAGTCAGGATGACTTTATGGGTCACACCGAGGTTAAGTGATGAGTAAGGTCACACCAAGGTCAAGTGAGTTTAAAATGACCTTTGTGAAATGACCTTGATCAAGTTGATGTCTCCTTGATAATTAGAACACGTATTGGGTCAACTTAATAACATATAGGTAAAAAGGTCACAACTTGAAGGTCATAATGAACTATAAAAGGGGATCATGGCTGAGTAATTTTCTACAGAATCCATGGTTACTATCTGCAGTCAAGCCAGTAAGTAAAAAACTTATCAATTAAATGATTAAAAAAAACAGTAGTTTTAGAACAAATACAGTTTTTATTGATGAAGTCTGATATAAAATTTACAAAAATTTAAGATTGAGCTAAATTTGTCTACATGGTGTATACAATCGATCTTTTTTAAAACAGTCACAATGAAGTCTTTTTAAATAATCCTGTCTATATGGTATATACAATCGATCTTTTTTAAACAGTCACAATTAAGTCTTTTTATAATGACCAATTAATCTGTAATGTCACAGAGTTTTAAATTCCACTCTTCTTTTACAGTTTTTTTTAATAAAATCTGTAATATAATTTACTAAGATTGCTGACTGGGCCAGGTCTTTGACCATACAATCTATGAGTTGTTGAAGAGCGGAGAGTTCTTCTCCCAGCAAGGGTCTTTCTTGCTTATTATTTGACCTCCTGCACCTTTTCTCCAACGCAGCGTACTTTTGAGGTCTCTTCTTTCTGTAGATATAATGATGAAATAGTCAGGATCGTTAAAAGTGTTCTTGAGATTCATTTAAACCACATATATATATAAACACGTGATCAAATAAGTTAAATTCAATTAATTAAACATACTAACTGATAAAACACATAAATGAACAACTGTCATTTATTTTGATAATTACAGTACTTCAATGTTATGATTTCAAATTTTGATTTTAAAAAAAAAATTAACCTTCGTAAATTTGGAGTTTAAGGATATGAAACAGGATTTTATAAACGTCAATATAATTACCCAGTCATAGTTTCAACAAATCCTCTTTTAAGTGGAGTTGCCGTGTCTAGTGTGGATTGGCAAAACTTTCTTTTCATCGGATTTTTGTTGGTTGAGGTTGTTTGTGTTGACGTGCCCACCTCTCCTTTGATGGGGCTTGTCAGGGAAGTCAACCCCCCTTTTTCTGAAGTTACTCTGGGGGTGGGGGCTGTTATCGTTGAGGTTGGTGGACTGAAAAAAAGATTTATGATATTCATTTCAGATTTTATTAATTCTCTTTAATACATGACATCAACTTTTTAAAATGATTTTAAAAACATAATGATAAAGATTTATTAAATTTTCAAACGACATTGTGTTTACCATAAATTACTAAGTAAGAAAATATTTATGAACAAAAAAAATATAGTTACCTTAGCAATTTCCTCAACATACTCGGTTTCCCATCCCCTTCTTCTTGCGTCTCCTTGAACCTTGGATCGATGCTTGGCTCCAAATTTTTGATGTCCGTGGCATCATCCCCCATCAAGGCAAAATAAGGGTCGAATGAAGAATAACTTGGTCTACAAAAAGCAATTTTTATTAGTCAAATTTATTCTACAGGTAGTATATAATAATAATGAACAAAACAATTATTCAATACTTAAAATAACGCGATCGTGGTAACTCAGTTGTATCTAAGCAATCCAAAAAGATAGGAACGATAACTGTGGTTGTTCTTAACCGGTATCGTACGTGTGTGTGTGCGATAAGCGGGCTACCATATAAATGTTTCATTTTAGAGAACTTAAAATTAAAATTAAATATGAAATTGTAAATTTTTGAAGATGAAAACTTTTTTGATAAATTGATTTAAGTACATGCAATCTACAACACAACAATAAAACGATCGGTCTAGGCCAGTATACAACATGTACAATGCATGTCGTATTACTTACCCCTTAATGTTTGGGATCGATATAAGAGACCACTCTTCTCCTAACATATTCCACTCCATCTCAAAGTCATCATCCGCTGGTGGTTTATTTGCGGGGGATGAGGGATCCTGCATATTATTATATTTCCTAGTATATAAATAAAAAAAAAGTTTTTCAAAAGATGTTGTGAACAAAGAAAACATAAAATGTATCTAAACATTCTGTTAATTAATTCTACAGTTCGTACAGATTTTATCATTATTAATAATAGTAGTTTTAATTAAAAATGGCAGGATATGTTGGAATTCATAGCTCATTATCATGTTTGATATTTTAAAAAAAATATTCCATTTTTTTTATACTTTGTTCAACTAAATATAAGATAGAATTGTAAACTGTAACTTAACGTGTAACTTTACATTCAAACAAATTAAAAAAAAAAATAATTCCCGTTTCTTATTTTAATGATAACGTGATAGAAAGTTACATGTTAAGAAATCCTTCTGCCATCTTAATTCAATAGAGACGTTTTCTTTTCCTCTGATTACTTTGAAAGGTAGTGACAAAAAGTCAGTAGAGTCTTTTATTTATATAGTAAATGAATTGATGCTTAAAAAGGAAAGATATGTCCATATTTGGAAATATTTCTTAGAGAGTTGCTAGTTCGTAAGGACCGCTAAAACCTCACGTGGATCTCTCCGTCACCTAACCTTGATCCCCTATAGGGTCATGCAATAACATTTCCACAAAAAAACTCATTTATTATCTTTGACCCATATCACCATTTCCTGGTTTGTAAAAACGTTTTCTAGTTTGTAAAAAAAAAAGTTTTATCAAGTTTCTTTTACCTATTGCAAAATGAAAAAAATAAAAGATTATGTAAAGTTGATTTTTAAATTTGCTACATTCAATTTCATATAATATAGAAAAATATTCAAAATATTACAATTAATTTGATTTAGGATAAATTTTGTAAGTACGCAGGTGGGTGTGATTTGTAATGTACAGAGTTCTAGTATATAGACCCCTAAATCGATTTTCTACAATAAGTATCATTGCTTACGTATACGTATATTAAAACAAGAATATTAAACATGTTTATTTCTTTTACACAATTATGTGGACTACATACACAAACACAGGTCTCGCTTTTTATAATGTTATTTTATGATGATGACATTTATGCTAGATTAATATTGGAGAATGGTTACTTTTGTCAGAATTATTCTAAAAAATTAGAATATCTTGGATCTATGGATGCATAATTTGTTAAATGTAAAGTTATGAATTTATAGGTATTCAAAATCATGTTTTATCCAAATCTAATGCTTAGTTTAAGTGATAAAAAGTAACGAAAAAACTCTAATAATGTTTTATTGAATTGTTTCACTTATTCATAAACTGACCTTACGATGATACCGAAACAAACTCTGTCTGTTTCTAGTGTCGTGTATCTACAGAAGGGTCATGTTAGGGACATGCTTACTGCCACGTGATTGTTTTAGTTATTTTTCTCTGTTTTGTACTATTATTTTTTTCTTTTGAAGAGAACCAAAATCATAACAAAAAATCCCTTCACATATCAATAACAATATCAATGATACTTTGCCATCATTTTTAAGACTCCCCTAATTTACCCTCTTCATCAACCCCTCCTGACCTGTTACATATATAAACATAGAATGTCACGATACATTAAAATCAATAGTCTCGTGCGATTTTCCCGCCAAATTAAAATTTACCTAGCAAGGAAGATGTGGAAAGCAACTTTGTTCATCTTGGCAGTTTTTACATATGCAAACTGTTGCGATTTGTGCTTCAAATTTACCGGACATATTGCGTACTGTACACACAATACAATTTGTGTAAATGTCCTAAACGCTGGTCGCATCGAACGCGATTCATAAAACTTATATATGTTATTCATACAACTATAATGTTTTGATTTATAACCATCCCGTCAATCGCGTTTGCTGCGGCCATCGTTAAAAATTAAGTTTTGATTATTCCGGAATACACTATAAAGCCCTACTTACACGATGTGATTTTACAGATCTGACTCGCCACATCTTGCAAATCAGACCGTGTAAATAGGAAAATCATAAGACAGATATGAAGTCAGATGGAGTCAGATGGAATAGAGACATGCTCTATTCTGTCTGGCAAGTCAGATGGTTTTGACCAATCATTAAACAGGTCAGAGAGGTTGATCTAAATACAGCACATCTTAACACGTGGTTTTTTCCCGAACTTTTGCCACAGATTAACTTAGATTAATTTCAAGATTAAACTGATAATTAATGGGTTTTAAGATGTGGGGAGAAATCTTCGGGGACATTTTCATTCCATGTGCTAGAATTCAAAATGGCAGGGAAGAAAAAAGAGGAATTAAAACTTACGACTGAACAAACTGAGAGATTGATAGAATCGTATCACGAAGAAGTAGACTTGTGGAATTTTTCATCTGCAAATTACCAAAACAAAGACTGCCGAAGAAAAGCTCTTGAAAACATCCTATCAAAGCTTCAAGAAGAATATCCAGGCTTAAATGGATCCTGTAAATTTGACCAGCAGTTGTTACTTTCTCTTGATTTTCTTTATTCAGAATTTCATTTTTGTTTTTTCTTATATCATTAAACAAGTTTTAAAAAAGAAAATAATAATAATAAACTAGACACGATCTCGTTGCGAGCAACGAGGAGGTCTTCCGTCCGATTTTTAGAATATGCAATGACCTTACTCTTGACCTTCATCAACGAAACGTAATCGGAAAAGGAGGCGGGATCTATGAGTAATGGGTGAAAGACTATCTATCCCTTTGGTGTCCCTTATTTGAGGGATCAGCTCCTTTTCATTCATTTTAGTCAAAAGGTATTTTTGTGTACCACTAATACGTATTTAGAAATTGGTTAACGTTTTTGAGATATCTGGGAAAAATCGTTTTGATATCCGGTCCTAAAACTCCTTTTAGGGTCCAGATAAAAACAATATATATGGTTGTACATTGTTAAGCTCAATATTTTGAGCATCTTTTGTTAAATATTGCTTTCCAAAGTTTTCCTCTATTTTGAGATATTGAACATCAAAGCTTTAGACCTTTTGTCCCTTAAAATCCCTAATTACGTAACATAAGTGTAAATGATTGCCATGTACAGGTACATAACATTAGAATGAACATAATTGCTTCTATAACGCATCACAAAATATTTCACGGCAAAAGGTTATCATTAAAAGACTTCAGAGCTCCCTCAGCCCCTAATTTGAAGGGCCAGCCCCTTTTTCTTGATTTTAAATGAAAGCTTTTGTCAATTCAAACACATTTTGTTCAAAAAGTGTTAGTAGTAAGGGGGACAGAGTGCAGTCACTCTGCAGTCAGGATGACGTCATGGGTTTTCCCCAGGGATGACGTCATGGGTTTTCCCCAGGGATGACGTCATGGTTTTCCCCAGGGGGTAGTCTACAGTCAGGGGGTAGTCTACAGTCAAGGACTTAGCATAGCAACAATTGAAGAATGATACTATAAATATATACTATCAGGGTCACCTTAGTTCGCATAGCAACCGTTGAAGGATAATACCATAAATATCTACTATTAATATCTACTATTAGGGTCACCTTAGTCATCTGTAACCACAGCAACAGTGTAAAGTATTGCTAAAGTTAGAATTACCAAAATATTGTTTCCAGGCATGGTTTTATAACGCAGTTTTTCGTAGGGCCAGTCCTTTAATATTCAGTATAAAAGGTGCAAAATTTGAAGCATTCCTTCACTTCACTTTTGTTTTTTGCATCAGAGGTAGCACCATTCCTCAACCTTTTACAGTAAGTAAACTATCGTTATACTTTTTACAAAGTTTTGAGATTCTCTATATCTTTTTATTATCAGGAGACCCAGAGACAACAGAGATAGTACAAGATACAAGATATTTTATTTCTCAATCAAGGGTCCCGGGGGTATTTCAATATACATAAATATACAATTTAAACATTATCTTTTTTTATAATAATATAATTAATGTGTTTTAAACAGTTATATATATGACCGATGTACATAATGTTCTCAGTGTCATTGATCATACACATAATACAAGTGTCAAGAAGAATGTCATTGATTACAAAACAATACAAAATGTGATGCTATACATGTACAAATTTAAATGGCTTAGTATGCATAAACATCATGACAAAGTGCAAGTCACAAGTTGTTATCGAAAATCGTTCACCGAGAATATATAACAGTAAACAGTACACTAACAATCAAAAACTAAAGAGTTGTGAACTTAACCCTTTTAGTGTGGTTGTCTACTTTGTTAAGTTTATCTTCAACAAAGTTGAAGATAATTTGAATTTGTTCACAATCAGACATCACCCTAGTCAATAGGGTTCTTAAAAGGTCGAACTGTGGTTTAAATTCTGGTTCTCTCATTCTTTTCTCAAGTTTACGAATTTTTCCCGGGTTTGTTCGCCTGTTGATGAAATATGAAAAATATACCTTACAGAGTGTTCAATTAATGTACATCTCACATTCCGTGATATTGATTTGCAATTCTTAAGAACTCATATTTAACCTTCGTAAATAAATTAACATTAATTATAATAAAAAATATTATAATTCAATATTGCTACTGATCGAATTGAGGTGATTAAGCATTCAAAAATAGTTCAATAACGAATATAAAATATCATTAACAAATTAAAGTGTTTATAATCATCACCTTAAGTTTGTTAATATTGAGTCCTCCACTTTGGCGTTGAACTGGCATTCCGACCAGTTGGACAGACTGTTGGAGTCGTGAGCTGGGGAATAGCTGGGATAAATCAAGTGTCAAAAATTTATTACTGAATCCTAAGACACGACAATACTTTTGAAATTACATTAAAATGACATATAATAATCCATTTACTCTGATGAGTTTGATCGAAACTTATTCATTTTTAAATACTACAAGTAGTGCTACGATGATCGAGAAAAATATTATTCTAATACGTACCCTTCAAAAGGGACGTGTGATGTACTGTCGGTTTCTGCTTTCTGATTTTTCTTACTTTCTGGTGTAGGAGTGGAAGGCCTTTAAAAAATATAACACACTTTCTGATTCCACTTAACACATTAATATTTGTATGAAAGTAGACATATTAAAATCAAGCCAAAGAAAGATAACTCTATCAAAATCTGTTCAACTCACCACTTTGCCAGGCCCTCCATTTCTAACTCATCCCCCATTTTCATCCAAATTTGTTCGAACTCGTCAAACGATTTTGGTGAGCTAGTCGCTTCGCTGTCAATATAGAAAGTTTGTGTGCAACCCATAAATGATTTGATGACAAGTTTATTATATTAAAAAAACTTATAGATATATCAAATTTAGACCTTTTTCAGTAAAGTTTAAATAACCATTAATATTGCTTTAATTTGAAAAAAAAAAAACAACTGTAGGATAAGGGAAAATGAACATTACTTAAAAATTTATTTGATTTTTGTGTTATGAAGTGAGAGAAAAATTATGAACAGATTCCTTTAAAAGTTACTATACCAAAATTTGTTCTCTTAAAATTTGATAAGTTATTATTTCACTAGCTTTATTTAATTTTGAAACGATTATCTAAAAAAATTACTTACAGAAACTGTAGATATTCTTCAGCCATTTTCTCAAGATAATAACGTTAAGCAAAACTCCGTTGTATTTATATGTCTTGAATGAAAAATTCGGTGAGGGAATGAGGAAATAAAACAAAAAAATTAAGCGGGTTGGGAATGTTTACCACCCCAATCAGCGCTTTCTTCGTGGGTACGAGTTAAAGGATTTGACGGGTCAAAGAAAAAGTACATCACGATAATGACGTAGATGCTCTACCCCATTAACTGAATTATATTCCCTTTTTAAAAACACCGCTGTGTCGTGACATATCTGCGCGACACACGGGACAGGAGTGATCTGCGCATTACCCTAGGGTCTCTGATTAAGTGATATTGTGTTAATTAATTCATAGTTGCTGTATTTTTTCTACACCTGTAAACACGGGTATTGTAAGTTTAAAAAAAAAAGCAATTTAAGTTACCTCGTTTCAATCCAATGTAGCATCTTTATTCAACTATTTAAGAGAATGTTTATCATATTTAGTCTTTTTTTTTTACAGTAAAGTTTAAATAACCATTAATATTGCTTTAATTTGAAAAAAAAAAGAAATCAACTGCATGTAGGATAATTATCATTACTTAAAAATTTATTTGATTTTTGTTTTATGAAGTGAGAGAATGTACATGTACACTACATTAAAGGGTGATATTTAACCCCCCCCCCAAAAAAAAATAAAAAATCCGCTGTAAATTATTTATACCCACCGATATTAAGTGACAATGAAATTACTTCCAAATAGTTTGTTGTGAACAAATATTTTTTTTCTATTTTACTGATAAACCTACAAGAAAGCTTTCAACACTGTAGCGCATTTAGTCGATATTTAAAATTTACCTTTGATAAATGCAAGAAACCTACACATGCAAGAAACCTGACTTATTCGTGTATGTAAACGCATACTTGTAAAGGAAAATAACAAATTAAGGCTTATAATATAGTAATTGTATAATTCACAGGGCCTCAGTAATTAAAAAAATTATAGTCACTGTCTCGCATGTAAATGTGTGAGATTGTTTAACACACAAATGCTTTGAAACTCTTTCAACACTAAATAAATATAATTATCCCTACATACGAGAACCATTGTTTTTAGTTCCTTCAGTATCTGTTTCCCTTATTTTGATTTGTAATCAGTTAAAATGCTTATAAGGGCGTTATTAGACAAATCGCGCGAAATCAGGGTGGCCTAAAGGTCACATGATGATGATGACGTTGAAAAGTCCGTGCAGAATTCGCGCCGTTGATGTTAAGATGGAAGGAGGGAAGCGAACATCACATGCAGCAGCTAGGCTGATATGCATAATATTCATTGTCATTATTGAGTTCTACACATGTGTTGAAACTAGATGTCCGAGATGTCCGTCCAGTCATGGTTTGGTCAATTGCGCTCTCTACGTACAAAGCAACTGTGTTGCCGTCGATGTCAATGTCCAGATACGCGAAATTCGGGTTGCAAAGTGCGATGTAACCATTGTCGTCAACGGAAAGGCGCCGTTTCCAGTAGTGCGGAGCAAACATGGAACTCAATGCCATGATCATGAATTCGGTAGGTAAATTATGTACATATCTATACATTGCGGAATATGGGTAAGGGGGGGGGGTGGTTCAAATTAAAATGTTTTGACCCTTTAATTTCTCATTTATGACCTGTAAGTCGTTAATTGTCTTAATATGGACTGGTCTGGTAATTTTGAGTGATTTTTAAAAGGAGGGGGCTTATAGGGAACGATTCGTAGACTTTAAAATTATCGTGAGAAAAATTAGAACACGTGATTTAATCAGCCAATCAAATCGTTGTATCTTTACTATGGAATGTGTTTATGTAGTAAATGATAAAAAGAAGGGGAGGGGTCATCTCACAAGTCGTTCTTTTTTTAAAAATATATTTCCGGTAGTTACAGTTTCTGTAATTCTGTGATTCAATTTGCCTTGTACATGTCATGTATTTCACGCAATTTTGTAAGAAAACGTGTGAATACCTTCCTTTAAATATTAAAAGAACAATGTATATTTTATAAGTACATTAGCCCCAATCCGTTTCACAAAGATATTTTTTCTGTGTATGGTTAATGTAGCTATATAGAGTAGCCTGGGGGTAAATATCTACTGTGTATACATAAACTATAGGGTGATTTCACCATGCATCGGACACCTTTGGATTTTTCCCTTTGTTCGCGAATAAAATATCATCCAAATATAAATAAAACTTGTTTTAAAAGTTACAGGTTTTCCCCTTGCTTAAATATTGGAGAAAAATTTGTAAAATTGTTAAAAATGTAGAAAATAAAGCAAATTATTGAGGTGTTGAACTATTTCACCATGGATCGGACAATATTTACCAAGCATCGGACAGCTATAGCAGTACAGTAGAAATTAAAAATAACAACATTTTCTGGTTTTAATGCACAAATACAAAGGTTAGGAAAAATGAGTTTATTCAATTGCTATTCAGACTTCTTTTAATCTACATATAGGAACTTAGAGTAGTGCTTCTGTTTTAAAGAATATTTATAAGAAAATGGTAACGAGGCTATTGAAGTCTAAGTCAGCACATAACCTAATGTCCAGTGATGAAGAGGCTGACGAGGGCTTCATATCACACCCATATTCATAGGAGATTAATACTTGGAGGACAGTGAAAGAAAGTTTGGACAAAAAATATTTGGAAGTCTGTCTGTCTAGAAGCAGGAGGCTCCTCAAGAAAAGAACCAGGGGTTCCATTAAGGAGCAGCAAAGGCCGGACATAGAGGAAGAGTTCTCTTGGATATTTGTGTAAATTGAAAGCTGTAAACCTTTTTGAAAATGATTTGTGAAGATTGCATGTACTCTTTGTGCAACACTAAATATATATAAATATAAATTATTTAAATGTAATTTGTTTTTATTTAAATAGCATTTATCAAAAGGAAATGTTTTCATTAATAAACATTTTTTGCACCCTTTTTATCATCTCTTTTTCATTTTTTAAATCCATGGTTATGAATTTATTAGATTCAAATAAATTTAAACTTAGAAAAAGTAAACTTCATATTTAAGTTTGGAATTTACAATATGTATACATTATATTTACTGCAATGAAAGATGATGTTTAAGGATATTTACATTGATATTATTTTGTAAAATTTCTAGTTAACATTGTGCAAAGATTGACTGTACTGCGATTAAAGTTGGTATTTAAGGTTTTTAAATATTGAATTTAATGTACTAAATCTATAATTTAAGAACAAATTAAAGTTGCTTAAATCTTAAATTTGATTACAGTAAAGTTAATTCAATGTGGGACATTACATCACATTTAAGGTCAAGTAAAGTTGATGAAAATATGACCTTTACTTAACAATCTTAACAAACTTAACAAACTTAACTTTGACTTAAAACAGTAATTCTAATTAAAGTAAATGTAAATATTAAATTTACAATACCTTTACTTAATTTGTAAAGCTGTTTTTTTTTCAAGCAGTGTGTGTTAAGTTCTTTGGAACTACTATTATTCATGTTGAATGGGAGATCTGTAGTGAGATTATAACCAGTGTTATCCACATTCAAATTGTAAGGCACGGTGAGTTGAGCATTTCAGCATTGTGATTAGTTAAATTTTACGGGCTTGTTTCTTAGCACCGCTATATTACTAACATCTATGACCATCCATAGCACTTGGAAACCCCCTGATATTAGATGTCCTGAGAAATCAACTAAGCTGACGATGAAAGTTTTCAAAAGTTTAGATGGTGACATGATTAAAAATTCATTCAAAGATATGTTTGTAATATTGAATGCATTGAAATATTTATACTTTAAGGAATTTTTTTCAACTTTTTTACTTCTTTACTTTTTTAGTACTCATGTCAAAGAACATGTTGATAACCTCATTGCAAGCAGTGATTATTTCACAAGATTGTTAAATGAAAACGTGTGAATGAACATTCAAAACTTCCAGCCTTATACTACGTTAGTTGGACTTTTACATGTTACGTGATTACGTCACAATTGCTGACTTGAAATACCTGTTCTGGGTAGAAACCACACAAGAGCAGCATTTTGAATTATGATGAATGCATGCAAAGGGAGAAGCATGAGTTTAAGTTGGACATATATCAGAACTTGACCAAAGACCAGACGTTTGTTTCTGGCATTTGAACGCTGGAGTTAAGTTCGGCCTGAACCCGACTACTCCATCACTTTCCCCTGCCTGCTCCCCAAACAACTTCTGGACAGCTTATTTAGAGTGGTCACTCAATCCTCGTTTCCAACAAAAGCTCATCTTTCGCTTGCCAATGGTTTTCGGTCCTCTTTGCTCTCCATAAACCCTTGATAGATTTCATTACAAAACCTCGGTGACAAGTTTCTTTTTATGATTGACTGCAGCGTCGAGTTGCTGATTCAATCGCAGCGTTTAAATTAGGCACTTGTAAATAAACTCCAGAAGAAACGGGTATGATCTTTGGAAAAACAATCGGTACTTTTAACAAGTTGAGGCACAAGTGTTTATATCCAGTACCTCCCTATCAATGGTCTAATTGGATCACTTAAAAAACGATATATTTTACTTCATGCAATTGAGATTTAAAAACTTCTCATGCAAGGCTCGCGTGATAGAATGGGAAGTAAATATGGCAATTGTGGAAGTTGCCGTTAGTATTAACGTCCCTGCCTATAGTTATCTCGTTTCAATGTTCAACGACCTGTATTTTATTAAATATTGTTTGGCACAATCTGTTACTAAGCACCGTGTGACCCATCACAAGGGGCATACATTACTAATTTACAATATTACAATCCTTTTTCGAGTTTTAAAACAATTTAATTTTGGGGAAAATTTTATTTCATGGGTCAAAATTCTTTACACAAATCCAATTTTTAGAGTTAAGAACAATGGATGGATTTCTAAAACTTGCAAAATGAAAAGAGGCATAAGACAAGGGTGTCCTATCTCAGCACTTCTATATCTGTTTGTCGCGGAAATATTGGCTTATAAATTAAAACACAATTCAGAAATTCAAGGAATAAATATATCAAACATGGTAGACGATTTAAAAACTATACAACATGCGGATGATGTCACTTTAGCCTTGAAAAATATTTCTTCTTTAAATGTTGCAATAAGGACTGTAGAAGAATTCTGTAAACACGCTGGATCAAAAGTTAATATAAACAAAACGCAGTGTATACTACTTGGTAGTTTAAAAGACAAATATAATAATATTAGCGGCATAGATGTAACCAACGATGCTGTTAGATGTTTGGGTATTTACATTGGACATAACAAAAATCAATGCTATGAACTTAATTGGTTACACTCTTTTCAAAATATGGAAAAACTGTTCGAGTCCTGGAAAAAAAGAAAATTAACTATATTTGGAAAAGCATGCATTGTTAATTCACTAGCTATATCTAAAATAATTTATGTGGGTTCTATTTTACCCATGCCTGACCCTGAGTATATTAAACAACTGAAAAAGAGTATATTTAATTTCATTTGGAATAAAAGAGATAGAATAAAAAGAGATACTGTAATTGGAAGGCAAGAAGAAGGCGGTATAGGAGTTGTTGATATTGAGTCGAAGTTTAAGGCCTTGAAAGCTGCATGGTGTAGAATATTGATTGACAAAACATGCATAATTAACAAAATAGTTGATAGTTATCTAAGAATTTTAAATGTAGATATCAATTATGTATTAAACGTATCGGAGACTAATAACTCAAATTTTGAAATAATTGTTAAACTTCCTATTTTTTATAGAGAAGTATTTTGTAGTTTCAATGATTGTAAAAAAACCATTGACATTAATAAATTATCTGATATAAATTTTGCTAAACAACCAATTTGGAACAATATTTTATTTCAATTTGATAATAAAACAATCTGTCATAAAAGATGGATTCAAAGCGGCATATTGTATGTAAAGGATCTTTTTAATGCTGATGGCCAATTCAAAACGCCTCAAGAATTGTCATGTACTCTAAAACAAAAAGCTAACTGGATGTGTGAATATAGAATAGTTAGAAATGCAATATATAAAAAATCTTTAACATTTGATATGAAATGTTGTCAATATATACAAAAAGTATCCAATTGTGATTTTCTTTTTATTAATGGTTTACATTGTATTGAAGACAAGAAATGTAAATTTTTTTACGAAAATTTATTGTTCAAAAAATTCAAACCTCCCTGTCACCAGGCATTGTTTAAAAGACTGTTTTCAGTGGGAAAAGAATATTGGAATGACATATACAAAAACAAAGTAAAAGATATATATGACAAACGAATATGTGAATTTAACTACAAAATGCTGAACAATACAGTGTGCTGTAACAGCTTTCTTTTTAAATGCAAATATAGGTCTTCTGCTTCTTGTAATATGTGTAGCGAAAATGAAGATGTAAAACATTTGATTTTTGAGTGTGAACATGTTAAGATGATATGGTCAACTTTAAGCTTAATTATAGGATTTGATATACAGTGGAAACATGTTATTTTGGGTTTTTATTTTGAGAGAAATACAAAAATACGCTATTTTAATACTATTGTGTCATTCATAGCTTACAAGATATTTAAATATAAAATGTGTTGTAGATCTCAAAAGAAAACAGAGACATATAATGAATTAGTTTTATATTTGAAAAACAATATCAGATACAATATCGATGTACTTGTAAATATGTCAAAAATACAAATGTTTAAAATTAATATTGTGAAATTTGCAGATATGCTGTAATTGTTATAATACATGTAATATAACTGTATGACTAACTATCTTTGCCCGAGATAGTTGGGTTATGTTAATGGGCTGATTTGCAATGTGAAATAAAAAAAAAAAAGATAAAAAAAAAAAAAAAAAATTTACAATATGTGGAATAACATATTGAACACTCTATCATGAATACCGGTATCGTCAGGTCCAGTACAATCTCTTAATTTAGCTATATAGCTTGAATAAGCTATATAGCTTTTTAAAGCTATTCAAAATAGCTTAATAAAGCTATTTATGTGCAGTTTTTGAAGAAAATATTTATTGTAAGAAATGGACAAAAAATCACAATTAACTTGCTACTCATATTTGCACAATTGACCATTATAAACTTGACCACAATTAACGATAGTTTTAACACTGCAGCTTTTTAACACTTATAAGCAAACAATATATTTCCATTGTTTGGGTTACTGTTTACCACTTTGTGTGCAATGAAACGTGCGCGTGGATAAGTATGATTTCTTCTCATTGTGATAAATTATTACCAATCAATTATCTTGTTTACCATAACTGACCTCCTTTATATTTCATTCAAAAAGTAACTGTGTGGTCATGAATCAGTTGCCCAAAAACTTTTAGTGCAAAGTCTCTTAAGGAGACGCAAGTTGATGAGTAATCTTTACATGCATTGTTCACAGAACAGTTTAAAGTTGAAAACTATCACTGGACTAAAGTGCGATTTTTTATACATACTGATAAAATTACAAATTTAAGAAAAATGTATGACAAAATAGCTAAATGAAGCTACTCTGAATAGCTTAATAAAGCTATTTAGCTTATTCAAGCTATATAGCTAAATCTGGAGATTGTACTGGACCTGATGGTATAGTAGAACTTGTTAGGGGTATCCATGATATCGATGTTTTCGTTACATTCAGTTTGTTGCAGTCCAAGTGTTTATAACCTAGGTTCGAGTAAGAAAAGAGCAATGTTTATCGACGATTTACAACTTTTAGTCTTTTCGTCCAAGGTAACGTGTTCGGGTGTTGAAATTCCTGCATGCGGTAGAGCATGAATAGTGCTCTCGGCTTCATATAGGGGGTGTGTAGCGATGAGCAGAACAATAGAAATCGACGACTAATATGGCGGTAGTCGGAGATAAAAGGGACATAATGCGTATTTATGAATTCATGTCAGCTTTAACGTTCGGTCCGAAATTGCGGAGTTCGTCTATCTTTGTCGTTTTGGGACTGTGTCTGTTACTCAGGGGTGGTAACGCCAATATAGGGCAATCTAAACACTGAAAAGTACATTTAGCTTCTACTTTTGTCAACCTCTTGGATGTGCCATCAAGCGTACATTGCGTCTCTCTCTCTCTCTCTCTCTCTCTCTCTCTCTCAATAGTAGTGAATCAATGCATATAGTTTGTATGAACTGGTTTGCCTCATCCCCAAAAAATGAGGTTCTTCTGTGGATTGAACCCTGGCCGCTGAAACTGATAAATATCAGAACACTATATGAAAAGTACATTGCATTTTCATTATCAAAATAATACTAATTCACATCAATGTTAAAACCATTTTCCTATAGATTAACTAACAGTAATTATATGATGTAATAAAAAACACACTTTGTTACATAAGCATCCGTAGCCTACTGGAAAATACAGTAGTCATCAGTTCCAGCGGCCAGGGTTCAATCCCCAAAATACCCTCATTTTTTATTTAATCAAATTAAATACGTGCAAGTTACTTTTCATAACGAACATAGAGCATTGTTAACCTGTACGTTGAATTATTTGCCAAAGTAGAACGAGCGAGTTATCTTTTGCATTGAAGATGACGCATGGTTAACTTTTACGTTTAATTTGGTTGCCTGAGAGCTCGAGCTTCCGTTGCCTGATCGTGAAAATGGCCAGCGTGTATCGGTCAGACAGATAAAAGCTGTCAGCTATGACCTCAGTAATGATTTGTCGGCGAGGCGCGAGCTTGTCGACAACACGCATTTCATACCAACGTACGCCCCGTGTGTTGACTACCATATAGTGCTAAAAAATGAATGAATGAATATGATTTTTAAAATACAATTTAGATAAAAGTTGACATTGCAGTACGATGTATCAGGTCACGTACATAGATTTTACACTAAGTGGATTATAACTGGCTTAAATAATTCTTATCGTTAATGTGTTATCCATTGAACGGCAAAGTCCTAGTTACTAATTCTAGGATCTTTACGGTAACGGGTGGTTTCGCTCAGATCACTTGTTCGCACTGAGTGGTTTCGCCCCTTTACAATATATTTTATAAATATTATTAACGATCAAGGATTACCTGTATTTATCGATCTAAGCTAACCCCAAATAATTGCTAACGTTGTGTTTTATGGAATAATTTAAAATTAACGTGATTTCACCTAATCGAGCTGTCTAAATTAATGCCTTTTATAACATTAGTGTAGTGTAGGCATTTTAAGCCAATTTTCCGGAAGCCAATATATATCCGTGAATTCACTTAGTTATGTAAAATTTTAACATTACTTACATTGCTTTCTTTATGCCTTTATGAATATTTGTCATGTTGGTAGTGAAATAATTTTTTGCCAATTCTCCGTGATTTTAATTAATTATGTATAATGTTCATATAACTTGCAATGTTTTCTTAATTATGTAGTAATGCCTTGAAGAAATTCTTTTTTACACTGGATTTCGATTAACACACAGATAAAATTATATACAAAAATATATATTATGACTAGCTCAAGATACCCTGCCCCAGTAACTGGATTATCAGTACAGCTTCATCTGTGTTACTATATTTAACCTTGCAAATGTTTGGTCAACATAATAGTTAGCCGAGTTAAAATCTGGGTAGAAGAGGTGATGGATAAGACGAAAATCCCCATCCTTCTTAGGTACAAGGCCAACAGGTGAAACTCTAAATGTTGGGAAAGGAATTTCATCAAAAGGACCAGCCATCCTACCTAAGCTAACCTCCTTATCTAGCTTTTGCGGCACTATATGAGGAGCATCGCTGGCTGATTTAAGGTTTTTTGCTTCATAATGAATTCTTGGTCCGGCATTCTGTAATGGAAAACCAAATTTGAAACCTTTTAATTTTTTTGAAGTTTGTCATTCTGAAACGGGTATGAATCTAACTCAATACATAGGTTATTATAAACAATGGGTGTTGAACCCAGACAATACAGGGGGATGCACCTGACAGACTTAGTTTTGCCTCGGGCAATTGGTTTGAGTGTGGGGTCCTCCGCAATGTTCGCATTTGTGTCTAAACCTGCAGGGGTTGAAAGAGCAGGACCCCTTATTAAAGGCATAGCAGTTGCCGATTGGCTTAGATAGCTTACAAGTACTTTGGGTTTGTATCCTGCCCCAGCCCCCTAAGAGTTGAGCCCCGGGTACTGGGCTTGGCTTCGGGTCCCCGTGGCATTACGAAAGATGTAACTAGGCCCATTATTACCTCCCCTGGTGTATCTGTCAGAAGAGTGTGAAGGTGACTGTTGTAATTGCCCAGGTGAGATAAACATGATCCACAACTTGACATCTACAACCCCCCATGATAATGTTGGATGGCGTTCCATTTTCAATCTAAATTGCTTATCATATTTCGCCCACCCCAGATGACCCTGCCTACCAGCTGCCAATCGGATGTTATGCATGTATTTAAGCATATCTTGGGCTTTACCCGGGGACTTTTCGAGATAAATGGCCATGAAAATTGTGAATGCAGTTGTCCAGGTGTTTATGTTGTTGATAAGCTTAAGGTGGTGTTTTTCGATGACAAGTTGAACATTTTTAATCACGAGTTCCCCTGTAATGCGAGGGTCTGTCCGTAAGTCACGGACCTGTTTCAACAATAATTGGTAAATCAATGTAGGCCCCCGCTCATATCTTTTCGCGGATGGCTACGGGCACGTGACTTCCAATGGGGTCACCAATGCTCATCTCTGCGGTAGGCCAACAAACCTGCACCTGTTCCCCAGTAATGAGACCCCCAATACACTTGTTCTCCACGACAGAGCCTACACTCGACTGATTAAATGCAGAATTTTGAACAGACAATGCACCCGGACTAAAATTAATGGTTGTACCTGTGGCTGAGGTGCCCACACTGTGCTGCAGACTTTGGTCCGTTGGTAACTGACCCTGAGGGCGGACTGTCTACTGGGGTCTTAGCGATGCGATGACGACTGTGGAATGACCTGTGGTGCTGAAGGTAGATGATCCAGGTTGACGTTGATCGTCTCTCCTCCGCTGTTTGATGCAGGAGCGCATGGTCATGTGCATCACTGGTCTCGCTCGCAGCTGATGTAGCCTCGATACTCCTTCGGCTCAGCCTTCTAATCCGTTTCGCCGGGTTCCCCCGAACGTTTTGGTTGCCTTTCTTTTGTTTTTTAGGAGGCATTTGACTTGATGGCGACCGATTTAAATTTCGTATCGCTCTGAAATTTTCTAAGCTGTTTGTCTGCCTTGTAACCGTTGTCTAATAAATCTGTATCTATTAGAGGCTTAGTCATATGAACAATGTGTATATGCCAAGATCATAGTCTCAGGGACGTTTGAATTGAACAATGATGCAGAGTTGTTTTGCTTGCACAGGAATTAAAACATTTATCACAATATGGTGATAAATGCAATAATTAAAGTCAAGGGTGGTCTTGCATAAATATAGATAATTGTGCTGTTGTGATCTTTACGATCAATTTCTCTTTAACTAAAATATATGGTGAACAGAAGAGACATGTAAACTATTATAGATTTATTGGAATATAAAAGACATAGAAAATATAGAGAAAACACATCAATGTATATTAGTACATATTGAAAAAAGCACTAGTGATAGTCTATTGTTCACATTGAGGAGGTAAACCGTACACTTTGCACTATTGGAGTCAAAAGCACTAGTGATAGAGTCCACTATGAGGTGGAAACACATACACTTTGCACTGTGGGTGTCACTCGCACACTTTGCACTGTCGGTGTCGCTCACAAGGAGCATTCACGGCCCCGCATAACCGTAGTAAATGTCCAGTGGACCTCTTTCCTGCATCGTACTGCTCCCAGGCCTCCGTCAGTTTCTTCTGGGTTACAGATGACGATTGCCTAACATCCCGGAAGAGGCTCTCGCTGGACACACGAGTCTTCACCAACTTTGCCTCATGCAGAAGAGGGACAAGCTTGTAAAAGATGCATCCCCGATGTCCAGCTTTGCCCTTGACCCTGTGATGCCAACCTTTAATAAATACAAATTATTTTCATTAATGACAGTTTCTAAAAATACAAAAAGAATCAGATTAATAATTATATGCAGTTATTGTTAAATGTCATTTTACTTTCTTTTAAAATAAATACTTGTATGTTTATCTCTAGAACACAATGTTTAAATTCATTTTCCAAAAATAACCAAATTATTATTACAAAAACATATTTGCAATATAATCACCTTCTACAGCATTGTTGGTCCTGAGGGGTTGGTGGTAGACAGTCCATGATTATGGGTGGAAGACGGAATGGTTCATCCACTGTCTGTCGATGTAGTTCACAAGGGACTGGAGTGGCTCTGTGTTGGCTCTCTCCTTCAATGTCTGGAATGCGGCGGAGATGTCTGGTGCAGGTAAGAAGGGTAAAGCCTTAAGCTGGTTCAGGTAGCGATGAGTAGCCTCCCTCTTCATGTACGTGGCTGCAAGACCCAGCTCCTGGATGTGCCTCCGTACGGCCTGTCACCAATGGAATGTGCATCCCTTAGTTACAGCATCAGGAAATATTTACTGATTTTTGTCACTTTACTACATATCAAATTTGTACAAAAAGTTATATTCCTATATAGAAGGATGTGTAGTATGCCGAACGAGGAGCAATGGCTAATATTTTATTTATTCGATTTAATTGGAGAACAAAGTATACATTGGATACTATGAACACGTTGGCAGGTAAACGTAACAACACATTTGTATGGCTAACTTTTTCCAAACTTTGTTGGCCGTTGTGGTGATACGGGGATGATAAAACGAAAATCTACGATGGGGGTCTCGTTTTCGAATTTTTTTTCGCCGTTACTCTCTTGTTGCCACCTGAGTCTCTGAGTAAGCCCTAGGTTTTCTCTGCGTTCTTTGATTTGTCTAAGACAACAAAAACGTGTATAATAGTAACCTACAGTAACCATGCATGCTGTATTTAATTATATCTTTGCCAAGATTGGTCGACTCCGTGAACCCTTATTTGCAATATATGAAAGAAACATTGTATTACTTAAAAAACATATAAAACATTGCATTTTAAAAATAGCAAATGTAATAAATCAAATTGCTTTTTACTGTTTTAGTTCTTCAATTTTATTAAATGTTAAATTTATTGGCAATAAAATATAAACAAAGTAATTCATATTACAAATAGACATACAAAGAAACAAAAAAGATTCATAATAAACACTTTGCATGTAATACAAATATGGCATATTAACAAACCTTAAATGTATGGCGGCGGTGCCACACACAGCCAATAAGTAGTAGTGTATATAGAACAAGTTTATCTTTTAAAAAAGATTGGTGAGCTAGCGCTGTAGCAATCATAAAACACAGAAGCAGATTTCTAAAACATTGGTTTAAAATTTCTGAATCGATTTATTAACAATAGGAAGGCATAGTGGTGTACAGGAATTGTGCTGGAGTAGGGTCTAAATTTGAAATTGTGAATCTAGAGTGGGCTACACATCGGCAATGACATAGCTCATTGTCTGTGCCTTACTCATAATGTATCTCCTGTAATTTCAATTTCGAGTTAATTTTTTGGGGGAACCATTGGCACTGTTTTGTAGCAATCGTATCTTCTCGGGCCTTTCCGGCAAGCTCGGAAAACATATCCGAAGTTGTCTTCCGAACTTGAAGGAATTTAAGATAAAGCTAGCTAGATGTTATTTATTATAATATTGAAAATAACTTTGCATTATAAGACCGAAGCTACTGTTACTTTTTGGCATTAACGATAAAACACAAAACTTCACGTGAAGATGATAAAACGAAATTAAAATGGTACAGTTTATCTACAGTAGTACAGTATTCCCAGAATCCCCTACTATGGAGTCGAGCATGCGTATTCTAGTGAAAAGGACTAACGTAGTTGCTAGCGCTCGAGAGCGCTAGCAATAAATACTGGTAAAAAAAAATGTGGTACGCGATTTGAGCAAGAAACACTTTTGATTTTTACCATTACCAAAACATTAGCATAAAAGATATGAATAAATCTAAAGTTTTATACTACGATTAAACTCATTACCTGAAATGTAAACATATAAACTTCCGTCCTTCACTTTTTTCTTGTTTCTCCGCCATTGTTTGTTGGGAAATGCTAGAATGTTCCAGCCTAAAGCACTGGAGATAAGTATTTGCTAACTCACAAGACAACCAAGCCCAAGTTAACAATATATTTCACCTGTTCGCATCGGTTGACAATGGTTTTCTCTGGGTGCCAGTTTCAACTGTTACCGTCCTAAACAGGCGCTATTTATTTTATTGTACTGACTGTCTTAATTTTAGAGGAAACCTAACCCTAACCCAGAGGCGTGTTCAACAGAGCGAACGCTCGCGATCGCTCGCCAAAATTTGTGTTGCGGGTATAGGGAATTTTGGCGAGCGCTCGCGAACGCTTGCTCTGTTGAACTCGCCTCTGATGTTACCTTAAATATTACTGAAATTTTGCCGTGACTCAACAGCTTTTACATCAACAACCCGCGTTCATTATAAACGCGTTCAACTAAGTATTTGACTAAACAAACCTGTACGACGTTGCCTATTTATGAGCGGCATCTTACAGTAGCAGCATTACGATCTTCCTTTTGTATCAGAGTTTTCATAAAGACCATTTATGTATTTAAATGGTCATTCAAATTTATTCAAACAAGGTGTCACACATTCAATATCATTTATAAACAAGAATCAGTTATTTGAAATCATCTTGCTTCTTTTTTACAAAACATTGTACAAAATAACTGCTGCTTTCCTTTTAATTAAAAATAATAATCATAAAAGGAAGATGTGTTAATATAGTTCCCGAAATGTCTTTGGCAAATCACTGTTTGGTGTTTTAAGTTTGAGTTGGTGATAATGAGACTGTCCGTGTATATGAAGTAACTCTAGATGTTGGAGTGAGATATTTGGGGTTGACAGCAGTAGTTTTAAGTGGCTGTGCGTGATTGGTAAAATCAGGCTGTACAGAGTCGGACTTATTACCTTGGTCCATTAAAATTACACAGTTAACCCCCCCCTCCCGGAAACATAATAATAACTTTTGTTTATTGTTTTATATCATTTTTTTCTGTGCATGTGTCTCAAATTTATCTAAAAAAATTATATATATATAGTGTCTTAAATCATTAAAGGTAAATATATTTTGGGGAATATTTTATAACTTGTATAAACAATCGGTGCAGTGCCATTGTCTTTTTAAATTTATGAAAAAAAATTCAAAGCAATAAATTTTGTTTTGTAGTTACCGCGACAATGTTTTCTCCACCTTGAAATAATTTTCTTTTTCTACTTCTCTTCGGCTGTGCCTCTTCTGTTGGTGTGATGTTAAGATTAACCGACTTAGAATCGACTGTTGTCAAGCTGGAGGCACCACAATCATCTCCCTTCAATATATTGTCAGGGTCAAATGGAGGAAAACTAGGCCTATAAGAAATATTTTAAAAAAGAAAAGTGTTTATTTTATTGTTCTCAATAATTTTGCAAATTTAAAATTGCCTAAATCATAAATTAATAAATAATATTAATAATATAAAAAATCAATACGAAGTGTCCAAAATTTAGAAATAACAAATACATAACATGTAATCTTCTTTTTCATCAATAACAAATAAGAATGAAATATGGTCATATATCTTCGTTAATCTAACATATTAAACATGTTAAATAAATATTTAACATGTTAAATAAATCATAAATTCCTGTATTTCTGTTTCAGGATGGTAAAAGAACTGCACAACAAGCAAGGACATTTAAAGAAGTTTCAGGGAGAGGCAGATAAGTGATGTGGGAAAAATGTATATTTAAAAAAATATGAATAAATTAAATTTGATTGAAAATCCTATTCATTTGTACTTCTTTTCATTTTTGATAAATTACAGAGGTAATATAATAGTGATGAAATAGTGATGAATATTCGCTGATAAGGTTTTGTAATATTGCTGAAAATTTTCTAAAGGTGGATCTCTACACCAAATAAGTGTAGGAGATTTTTGTTGCATGCATTTGTTAACAATACTAGGCACAGTATTCAACAATAATAGACCTCAAAATACAATACACTATTTTCTAGAGATTTTTTTAAAATATCAGTCTGGTTCCAGATAACCCCTTATTTATCAAATTTTTAAACATTTCTGTTTTAAAATTCTTATGAAAGTGAAATGATATTAAATTTAGAAATGAAAAAAAAATCATGAATGAAGTTTGTATGATTTTTATTGGAATCCACATAAATATGAAACTACAATATAAAAAAATTCTTTTAAGGAAAACTGCTGGACAAAATCCCACAAAAACCTGAAAATATAAACAATATTTGTTGGTGAATGGGATGAAGAAAAGAAATTGAATAAAATTGAAAAATTTATGGAAATACTTAATTATTGCAAAAATCTTGGTATGAAAGATCCTGTTTAAGAGTTGTCTTTCTTTATTTTACATGGGCTCAAATATCTTGGGATCAATTTTTTAATTAATAAAAATAACGAAGAAAAATTAAAAAAGGAACAAGTCTATGCTAAATATGTAGATATAAGATAAGTAGTGCTTATGATAATGTTTGAAGCTGAAAGATTATATTATTGATGAATGCATTATATATTTTTAACTCTTCAGAACAAAATATTAGTAGTTAGGCCTAAAAAAAATTAATAACTTGGTTCTCAGGCCCGCCCGCATGTCTTTTAACAATGCGCATTACCCATTTTTATCATCAAATGAATAAAATAAAAATTCTCTCGTGCGCAGATCGACTGAAAAAAAAAATTCCGGAATTCGACGACCGCATCCCGATCGTATTTTAGAATCACTAAAACTCAATCGGTAATCCTCGGCCGACTCCATTACGCTAAGGTAAAGTGTGCGACCTTGGAGTTCCGAGTAAACAGATAAGCATTGCAATGCAAATGGCGGTCAGATCGAAAGGTTTGTTTCAGTTTGACCACGATGGTATTAATTTCGGCCCAAATTCGGAAGGGATCAACTGTTTTGCTTCCCTGGCATATAGTTGGTGGGTTTTCCGAGGGATGTACTATGTTAGAACTCTTTCAATCCATAAAGAACGGCTCCATTGACCTCGGGACTTGGGTTTTCCCGGAAAAACTGCGAGATTTGCCGATAACAGTTTCTGTTGGAAAATCAAAGACTGACGCGTTTGACAATGTGATGGCAAATATGAATGTTGTCCAAACAGTATCGTTGTTTGGTCATTATGTGAGATTCAACCTTGTAGAAGATAAAGACCAAAAGAGAAGCACCGCTTGTGAAATGCCTTCGGAATCGGGAACGGAGGATTCTGGCGCTGAATCTGGTACGTACAGTACTATGTATTTAGTTAGTGTGAAAAATCATATTTTATATATATGCTTAATATTTCACGATATTTTGGGCATATTTTCACACCATTGTAGTTGGGTATTTTCCTGATTTTATGTGATGATTTGAGGCAGAAAAGAATATTCGTATTAAATTTTAGAAAAAATATAAAATTGAATAGCACCACTATTAAATATTCATTGAAATATTTGCACCACAAGAAAAAAAACTGATTTTAATAGCGAAAGTTATGAGTACATTCTCTGTAAATGTAATTTACAATGCCATATGTAAAGTTTTTAAAAATCCTTATTGACAGGTAAGGCCAAAAGGAATGCATTTGAAGTTCTGATATCTGGTGCTCGAAAGCTGTCTTTACCAGAACCATATGCAGCAGATGGAGATATCGTTAACAACAAGAGGGTGTTATACAACAGAGTTTTACAAATGCTGCAAAAGGCAGGATTAGGGTTTACACCAACCAATTTCGACCAAGGCAAAACACTGATTCAAACCATAACAAACTGCATTTGGACCATTGACCCACATATTGATACTTTGAGAGAAAGAAGTTTTTATGTTCTTTTTCTGTTTGAACATCTCATAGGGTACAACATTCCTGAGAATCATAAACACAAGAAACTTCAATTAGAAAATTCTTCTGTTCTTCATCTTGCTTCATGCCTTGATAGATGTATTGAACAGCCATATATGAGTGGACCAATGTGGTTTTCATTCAAAAATGCCTTGACTCAACTGTCTGAAAGTCTCCACAATTATTCAGATTACTTGGAAAAAGCAGCCAATAGGATGGAGGAAAATAGAGCAAAAATGTTTCCTGTGCGCAGCCCGGATGAAGGACAGAGTATTGAACTTATTTATCCAAAATATATTGTGAAACCTGGTATTGTTTCAAGGTACAAGGCATTAGTAGATCATCTTAGAAATACAGAAGAGTACAAGCCAATTTGTGTAGATGAATATACACCAGAATCCACCAGACAGAGACGTTATTACTTAGACCATCTCAAATCTGGATTACCATACAAGTGTATGCATCTGACATTTTCTACCGGTAATAACCTTGGGTCACATAATTTCATTTGGCGAATTTCTCCCAATGTTGAAGAAGCGGATGCTGTTGCCAAAAATACAGAAGTCATACAGCTTTTGAAACAAGAATTACCAAGTTACCACACAAGAGCTATGCGTAGAAGCTTTATTCGGAAAGCATCTCTCATTTGTAATTTAAAAGCAAAAGATGCACGCTTCATTTACAAGCAACTTTCTGGTGATTCTGCAGAAGCTGAAACAGCTGATCAGAAAGAGATAGATGCACGTGTATACCAAGCCTTTGAAATGGAGGATCCAGATATTATTACTGATCTGAGATGTCACAATAAAGGCCAACCATCGAAGTACGATGCCTTTTTCGAGAAAGCAAAACAATATCTTGAAAACGTTATCGAGACAGCAGTAGATGAGAGACGTCATGATGAGATGACCCACTTGGCACAAGCAATATCCGTTCCAGACCTTTTGCGTTGTGTAAAGGAAACTTGTCCACCAGAAACTGCTATACCTTCAGAACAATGGCTCAGACTGCAATTTGCACCCAAATGTGTATCAACTTATGCTTCTTTACAGTTTACTGGCAAACTGCAAGTGAAATTTCAAGTACAGAGTAGACAGTTGCGTAAAACTCATGAAGATACACATTATGCATCCGCCATATTCAGATATCTGAAAGAATTTTGTATCAAGTTTCGTGACTTTACCGTATTTGTTTGTATGGACGATAAACATCATTGCAAGGTTGGTGAACCAGGGCATCCTGTGGCTGCGGTGGACAGAGGGAAACGTGTTGTAGTAGCTGATGACAAAGTATTTGCAGTATCTGACCACGACTTCACTAAATTTAGTGTGGTCCCAAGTGTTACCATGTTGGTAGATATACCTGAATCTATTGAAGAGGGATCCTTCTACAGGGGACAGGTTTATGTTGGTGTTAAAGATTTGGTCCTTGAGCCTTCTTCACCACTGCGGCACATTGCTGAGCTAAAGCAGATTTTATTGGATGAGGAATTGCATTCTAAGCCTATATTGTGTCTTTATACAGATGGTGGTCCAGATCATCGGCTCACCTATTTGTCAGTACAGCTATCGCTGGTTTGTCTTTTTTTGAGCGGAGACTTTGATATGTTGATAGCAGCAAGGACTCCACCCATGGGATCATGGAGAAACCCACCTGAGCGCATTATGTCAATCTTGAATCTAGCACTTCAGGCTGTGGGCTTAATGAGATCAGAGGCTTCAGATGAGTGTGAAAAAAAGTTACGTTCAGCCGGTGGATTAGGACAGCTCAGGGAAGTGGCAAAGGATCCCGCAATGCGGCAAGAAATGAGAGACTCTATTGAGCCAGTAAAGGTATTTATTAAAAATATGTAGATCTTGTACATTCACTTTTAATGAAAGAAATTCTGATCTAAGCAATAACAGTAGATGTACAGTAAAGGTATATATGATTATCACATTTACATCAAATTTTATCCCTCATAGGTCCTTCTTACTCAGATGTTCAGGAGACCTTATTTGAAGGACAAGAAGTTCAAATGTTTCACAGCTGCTACAGAGGAAGCAATTGAAGCCCTTTGGGAACAGCTGCAAAAGTTTGGCCCTCCCTTAGGAAATGATATGAAACAACCAAGCCTGAAAAAAGAACTTAAGGACAGGTATTAAATGATTTTAATAGTAAGCCTAATGTTTTGAAAAAGAAAATGATGTTGAAAGTTTGATTTTAGAATTCTATTAATGACTTGAATGCATGACATTTTATAGCATGCTTAGAGATATATTAGATTTAGTGAAAGCTGTTCTCCACCAAAATAGAATACATGTACAGGTATATATTTAAATGTTTTAATATATACATATTAAAATATTGCAATACATCTACAGAAAGCAGCTGGTGAGTATTTTTTTTTCTGCACGGCTTGGTAGCAAATATTGATATGCACAGCTTTTTACCTATTAACTTGGGGCTAAATCAAATTCTTTTTGCTATCGGTGTACTATTATATAAGTAACTTCAAGGTCCTTAAACAGGTGATTGTATTCAACCAAACTACCTCTCTAAGTGTCTCTAAATGTTTAAATCCTTTATATTCTTTGTATTATATATACTGTGAACTTACATCATACCTACATATCAAATTTCTGGTCTGGTATAAATAACAGAATTGATTTACAAAGCGTAAAAACAATTTTTAATAAAAATCTTGTTTGAAACAAAAATAAATCATTTTCTTCCTTGACAGGCCCAAGCTTCAGGAATTTTTAGATCACTGTACAGTGTCCAGGTCCTATTTCTTCACTATTCGTAAGTGTGGGAATCCAGAGTGTCAGATATGCCTTCCACCTCGCCTGCCTCCTGATGTTTTTTCCCAGCTACATGCATTTCCAGATCCAGTTCCAGGTATTAAATAGATTTAGTAATTTTCAGTAAAAATTGAATGTATTTAATTTATGAAAGTATTTGATTTGAAAAAGTGTCAATTTTACCATGTATTTCACAGGAGAGGATGGACATTATAAGGGGTTTGAAGAAGTCTATGGTACAGATACCACAGAAGAGTATCGTCCTTCACTACAGCAAAAAGTGCCAGGGCTTGCTGCAAACAGTCATGGCATACCCTTTGCTCCTTCTGCTCAAACTGCAAGAACTGTTGGCAAAACTGTGAAGTGTATTGCATGTGATAAACCAAGAGTCATTTATTCTACTCACAAACTTACAACGCAAGACCAAATGATTCTGAAACGTGTTTTGGATCTTTATCAATATTCCTGTGGATGTGAGCTTCAAGAGCTCATGCCACAAGAGAGAGAAAGGGCTCCAAAGATTTCTGCCCTTCTTGATCGTGTATTTGTCAGAGCTAATCTACACTGCACAAGTCCAGTTGAAATTCCATATTTTAGTGCTGGCATATTTCCTTCAATTTGCTTTTACTGCTCAGATGAAGCAGTTGAGCAAATTGAAGGGGCATATCCCACTTGTGAAAGTTGTAGAGCAAACCATATTTTGCCATTCAAGAGAAAAAATGTAGAAAATGCTAGAGAGAAAAGAAAGAAAACTAGAAAGTAAATGTTTTCAATTTCAATGTCCAATGCACATATTGAAGCGCTGTTGTTAAAAGTTCGGATTTTGAAAATAAAATAAAAAAAAAAAATCCCTCGTCATTTTTTTATTGGATAAAAAGAAAAAAAAAGCCTCCCTCCCTCATTTAATTTTGACAAAACTGGCCTGAGAACCAAGTATTTAATTTTTTTTGGCCTTAATTATATTAGAAATTGCCTTTTACTTTTTTATGTACAATAGCAATTATAAACAACAACCATACGCACATTAATACATTCATTAGATGTCCATAGTGATACACATGCATGTGTGGAAATGAAAAACATGCTCCTTTTCAGAATTCTGTCTTTCCCTCATTTTGGCTTGCAAATCCGGGCTTCCACTGCTATTGCTACCTAGCTGTATCTATTTTAATCAAAATACATTAGTTTAACTAATGTCAAAGTTTCAGTGAAAGTCTTTTACTGCAAATTTTTTTTTTTAATTTGGGAAGTTAGGATCAATTCAAGAGATCGTACTACGGTACTTTCGTTTTATATTCATCATACATATATAGTTTAAATGAAAATTTGACATCTGCTTACCTATATCGATAATCCGCCACATATGTATGATCGTCTGTTGCAGATGACATGACAAAAATGTATTGCCAATAGCAGCAGAGCAGGGAAACGGTATCTTATTTAGATTCCACGTTTTCCGTACAAAACAGCTGATAATCAATGTTAGTTAAAAGCTTTAAACATGAAGAAAATTGACATATTTTCTAAGCGTTTTGGTGATTTCATTCCTATCTCATCTCCTTAGTTAGAAGAGTTCAATTAAACGGTGTATAGCTTTTTTGTACCACGACATAATCTTATCAATCCGGAACACAATGGCGTTTCGAACGGAAGTCAGACATGTTGTGACGATGTAGCCTTCCACCTTAAAAGATGCTGTTATTTTACTGAAAAATTGCTGCAATATTGCAGTCAGTCAGATTTCAGATATAGAATTCAGAAAAATTTCTGATAATATTCAGAACAAAATCAGCAAGAAATTGATATATGTTTCAGCAAAAAATTTACATGAGGATTCGCCAACTATCCGTCGTAAAATAATCTACACCAATTATAGGTGTAGTGTTAAAATCATCTGACGAGTACCCGATAGTTGCGTTGTTGCTGCTGCACGACGGGGTGGCGACCGGGGCGAGTACCCGATAATTGCGTTGTTTGAAGTTGTTACAGACCAACTCAGACCTGTCTACCCCTACCCTCTCCTCCAGTTTTTTTTAATCTTAGAGGGTCCCCCTATCTGAATACCAAAGAAAAAACGGAAAGATAACTAATAATTTTTTTCTTCAAAATTCAATAAAGTAATAACAGCTATAAAGTAACTTATGAAAATACTAAAAGCTTTACACATGTATACAAACTCAAACATCCCGGTGCATCATAGATCTCGATGATGATGATGATGATGATGATGGGTTTACTCTTGTCACCGGTTGTAGCGCAGAAGTAAGGCATTCCAATGATGCGAGGCTATATTCTGGTAGCTCAGGACCCGGTGAAGCGGGGCTGCATTCCGGTAAAACGGGAATGTATTTCGGTGAAGCGGGGCTGTATTCCGGTGAAACGGGGATGTATTTATTTATTATATGCAATTATTTTGATTAATTACGACATAAAAATGTATACCTCCTGTGAAGAATCAGAGAATCTTCTGCGTCCTCAATTGTCCTCTTTCTTGAGGGTGAGGGATTTGGTTCTTCGCCATGCTTTGGAGAATTTCTTGTTTAAAGAAAAATATATAAAAACTTCAAGAACTCGATCAATTTGATTTAAAAATTTCTGTATTTGTTAACTTTATCTATGGCGCTTAAATAAGAAATCAAAACAATAAAAAAAATGTCAAAAAGTCAGAACTTACCCTGGATTAAAGATCACCGAAAAGTTGTGACCCAGCTCTACCCATTCCTTCTCAAAGTCTCGAAACTCTCTTCCAAGTGAAGATGTAATGGTGTTTTCACTCTTCTTGTTATCCCTGAAAAGACAGTGATCCAAAAAAGATAACTAGGATTATTTTTTGATTGATAAATCTCTATCCAGAGTTATCTACTTCACTAATTTGTCGTTTTACAAGGTGAAGTGCGAGACTTGGTAGAGAATGTTTCGTTAATTTGAAATAACGTCGGCATAGGTTGCACCGTGTTTTCAAAAATTTGTGTCCAATAAATATTCATTTAAAAGACATGTAGATAATTTTAATAAAAATGATAAAGACTTACATAACGTTGAAAAATTCTTTCGCCATCTGTAACAGTAGAGTCCCTTTTTCACTGTGGTTTACTTTACATATATCCGTTTTATTAATACTGATTTTTTTAGGGGGCGATATGTGCAGCGTTTGGAGTCTTTCGATTGTTTCTATGTAAATTAGAAGTTGTCTCATTTAAATTCAGCGCGCACGCTATGATTGTGCGCGCAATTTTTATGATTATGCGCGCGTTTTTTTTCTGTACGTGGTGTAGTAAGAAATCGTATATCCCATAATTATTCAATACATAATATATAATATTTTATTACCTATCAATTATATTATCCTAAATATGAAAAAAGGAATATCCTATATACGTATTCCACTTAATTAAATTAATAAAAATTGCATGGTTCTTTATTTCCCACCTCATTTACAAAGATGACCAAATCCGTGTAAGAATTACTTATTTGTTTAATCGACATTTTTTATTAATTTGCTACTATGTGGTGATAATACTTTTCCTTTGCAAACTAATATATTTAAACATGTTTACTGCTGTACACAGATTTATAGATAAAACTTTGTAGATGCCATATAAGTTACTGAACAAGTAATCTCTATCGTTTATTAACAAGCATGACATTATGTACTTAATTTTTGCAAGTAGTATTGTTTGATATCTAGCATGACGTTTTGTAATATAAATCTTTAGGAGATCTAGAGGGACATTAATTCCAAATTCTTTTGATTTCATCAATTAAATATGTTTAAAAATAAACACAAACAAATTAAAAATTTTATTTCATCTTCGGAAAAAAAAACTATCGCGCGCATGTTTTCTACATCTTATGTGTTTCTTTGCTAAAATGCTATAAGAATTACATCTACATAAAGTTTAATGGTCATAGCGGGACTTGATATCCGAAGCAAGGTTTTTTAAAGTTCAATCACCTTTTAGAACATCTTTTAGAAACTATCGCGCGCACGATGATGACCATGCGCGCGTTTTCTACATCTTAGGCTTAGTTCAAAATTATTGATCTCCGAAGCCAGGTTTTTAAAGTTCAATCACCTTTTAGAACATCTATTAGAAACTTTCGTGCACATTTTGTTTGTATGCTAAAATTCTATTATTATTACACCTGGTTTATTGTTTTCAATTCATTCATTAAAGTTGAAAATGCCATGGCAACACTTGATTTTCAAAACGAGTTTTTTTTTGTTTGTTTGTTTGTTTTTTAAATTTAATCACCTTTTAGAAAAGTACCAGCTGCACGAGGACTACGCGCCTTTTCTCTAATAATTCGTGTGTGTGTGTTGCCATGCGAATATTATATAAATAAATTGTGTTTAATTTTCTTTTAAAATGACGATATCCTAGCTATATAATATAAACCTGTTCGTCATTTTACACCATATACATGACGCGCCTCATCCATGTAGTCATTCCCAAAAGATCACCGAAGTGAGTTTTAAAAAAAAAAATCATTTTAGTAATATCTTGTAACTAGTATTGCTGTATTTTTCAATGCCATGCTATATTCATTCAAGAGTTAGCTCATGCACTAGACAACATTAGTAGATCATGTTCATACTATCGATGTGTGATATGGGTGTACACACATTGGAAATTATTCATTAGGGCTTTTCGACTTTCGGTCGAAAAGACCTATTGTTTTTGTCTTTTTTTATTAGGGCTTTTCGACTTTCGGTCGAAAAGACCTATTGTTTTTGTTCTGTTTTATTATTTTTTATTATTCTCGACAAAGTTTCGTCAGCGATTTTTTTGAAAACGGAAAGACATACTAAAACAACAATGCAATACACTTATAGCAATTTTAAATGGCTCGCGTATGTAAGGTTTTGGACTTCCGGTTCCGGCACTTCCGGTTTTGACAAGGAAAATACTAAAATTTTATTGAAGCACAATATCTTTATTGTTTTTATAGTTAGAGCATTCAAATTTAAGAATTAGATGCATATTTTTCTTGATGTACAAAATCATAAGCGTAGCCATTTCTCTATCTCTTACCGTTTTTGAGATATTAGGGCTCAAACTTGAGATAAGGGGGGCATGAAAAAGAAAAAAAATTCAAAAAACCTTAGAAATTTTATAAGACGCCTAGATATTGTTCAGATAGAAGTATTCAAGATATATTCCAAGTTTCAATAAAATATATTGAGTACTTCTGGTTTTATGAGCCTATGAAAAATTGTCTATGGGAGTTTCAATGTTAAACTAAATTCACGCGTCGTTCGTTTTCTCAAAAAGTTTACAAGTTAACATTACAATATTTCAGATGTATAATAATACACACAATGCGCAGACCGGAAAAGTTTTTGGGTAGACAATTCGAGAAAATTAGGGATCTGCAGGGGCCAACGTACAAAACAGCCCTTTAGCTGTAACTGTTTTATTTCTCTTTTGATTTCAAAACTCTTTTCAGTTTATTGTTCAGAATACAAAGTTCAATCTTAAAATTATGGTCCGAGGGGCCACTTTTTGACTCCTTATAGGGGTTTGGACGGCCCAAAGATCATTACTTGTTTAGATTTCAAATTTGTTTTTAAGAAGAGTTATCTCGCTTTGCTGTAAGAATGTAGAGCATAAATACTATAGGCATACCAAGTTTTGTGTCCGAGGAATGAATACTTACTTCAGTATGATTTTTTGAAAATATTCCTCTGGAAATTAGAAGTGTAGCTACCTGTAAAGTTCTGGAGTTATCTTTCTTTTCACATTGCACTACTCGTAAGTTCCTATCTAAGCAACTGGGGATACCAAGGCGTTTAGAACGCTTGGAAATAAACTAGAGAATATTTTTTTTGGAACATTTAATTAAGAAGGGATAATGGGGCTGTCGAAAAGCCCTTACTTTTAGTTGAAGACAAAAAAAGTTCTAGTTATTATTATTTTTCTCGACAGTTTTTTGTCAACGATTTCTATAAAACTGGAAGGTATATAGATACAATTATGCAACCGTCTTACAGCAAATATATCAATCTATGGAAAGTAAGGTTTTTGAATTCCGGTTCCGGTACTTCCGGTTTATATAAGGAAAATTGTAAAAATTGAACGAAACGCAATATTTTGTTTAGTTTTTGAATTACAACGTTCAGCTTTTGGAATTAGATGCATCTTGTCTTGTTGAACAAAATTGTAAGCGTTGACAACTTTCTATATCTTACCGTTTTTGAGATATTAAATCCTAAACTTTAGAAAAGGGGGGGGAGGGGATGAAAAACAAAAAATTTCAAATGACCTTTAAAAATTTAAATTATACCTTACCATTGTTAAGATAGAAGTAATAAACATACATTCCGAGTTTCATTGACATATATTGACTACTTCCGGTTTTATAGGTCAATGAAAATCCCCTATGGGAGTTTCAATGTTAAACAAAAATCACGCGTCGTTCGTTTTCTCAAAAAGTTTTCAAGTTAACATTACAATATTTCAGATGTATAATGGTACACACAATGCACAGACCGGAAAAGTTTTTGGGTAGACAATTTGAGAAAATTAGGGATCTGCAGGGGCCAACGTACAAAACAGCACTTTAGCTGTAACTTTATTATTTCTCTTCCGATTTTAAAAATCTTTTCAGTTTATTGTTAGGAATAAAGAGTACAATCTTAAAATTATGGTCCGAGGGGCCACTTTTTGACTCCTTAAAGGGGTGTGCTGCTCTCGAAACGGAATAATACGTTCCGTCCGGTTTGGTTTTTTGTTTTATCGGTAATGGCAGCCATGAGCTTGGCCTGCTGTTTTTGTTTGCATCAATTTCTGGAATTCGGCCTATCTAAGGAGTAAGTTTTATTTTATTCATGTCAATTTATGTCCATTATGATCTTATGTATCTAACGATGTCATGCAATATCTCTTACTTTGTTTAAATTCTGCAACTGCATTGTTTTGTGTAAGCGCGTGTTCGCAATGTAGGATAGGCATAGGCCTGTTTAGCTAGCATGTTCTAGTCACACATTTATCTGTGTATATGTCGTCGGGTAAAGTTTTGTCATATAAAATTCAGTATTGTCACAGCTTAATTACTGCCATATTTTTGGAAATTGTTATATTAGACAAAATCTGACTTTTATTATTGTACTTTTCAGTTTTTCACCCTCTCACGAGGTCTGGATTTTAGTAATAAATAGCCGATATACATCACAGTGAAAAATCCTTTAATTCGGGCTATATCCTATGGATCTTCGCCAGACTAGGAAGATGACTGATCTTGGATTTCAGCAATATGAACAAAGTGTTTCAAACTTTACATCAAAGTTGTTAGACATTAAAAGAAACATCGACAGTAGTAAGGGGTATAGTCTGTGGGCTATAGGGGCAGTGACGTCATATGGACCACACCCCCACAAGGTCAGGTCAAGGTCAAGGTCAAGAAGTAGGTCAGGTCAAAGTCAGGTCAAGGTCAAAGTCAGGTCAAGGTCATAAACGTCTGAGGGCAAGACACCCCACAAGGTCAGGTCAAGGTCATAAAGTAGGTCATGTACTCATTACAAGGTCACAAACATTTGAGGTCAAAACCGTTTGAAACAGTCTGAGGGCTAATCGTCAAGGTCAATACAACAAGGGCAAACCGTTTGAGGTCAAAACAGTCTGAGGGTACCAATGACAGTATAAGGTCATTATTAGTCTCATCCATATATAACCGATGTAAGGACATCCGAGATCCAAAGGAGACTTGGAGAAAACCATACTATTAAGGTATCTGTTTTACTATCTTTAAATTATTATATTTAATAGACACTCATAGCCTCTCTGTGTATTGTGGTGAGTGTTTTGCATGAGAAACAGAAAAGTGATCAAATGGGATGCATGTTGAGACCTAACGTCAACTCAGATAGCCCTATAACCTGTCTACATGTGGATAAATACCCGCAGTCCAACGAGATTTACGCACGAATGTGTGTCAACAATTCTGTACAGATTGATATAAGACGGTTTCATATCAGTCTTTCAAAATTCTTAAAGACAGAGAAACAAAACTAACAAAATACTACAAAGCTCTTTACGAAATTTATTGTATTATTTAACCAGCAAACGTGATGTAAGTCATTCTCCAGTACTCTCAAACGATTTGTCGTTCGGTAAATCTACTGTTCCAAAGCGCTGTTTTCATGAATAGTTTTTCCTTATTGAAGAGTTGAAAATTTTACACGTTTTTTCTCTGGTTCACCATACTTGTCTGCCAGATAATTCATTATTATCTCACTCTGTTCCATATCATCAGCCATCCTCCTCTGCAACTTTTGTAGGACATGGAACTCCCTGGACGCAACTACCTGAACCACGTTTGGTTCAAATAATCTTTTTTCCAATGCTCTTAACTTCTGATCATTTGTTTGTCTTAAAAAAAAAAAGAAATTCAAAAGAAGACTGGTTAAAAAATTATAACAAAACAGGAATATATGGAAGTAAAAGCATGAGTATATATATATATATATATATAATTTACCGAAGTGTAGTAAGAATGGAGTCCTCTACATTAATCACTCTGTCTTTTTCTGGTTGAGGAGGGGGGTGATTTTCATCATACACCGGTCCCGATGTTGAGCCACTAAAGGTACTTGTAGTTGTTGCGTAACTAAATATTAAATATATATTTAAAGATATATTACCTCAAATAATAAATATTTTTATCATTGATACTCTTTAAGTAAAATATGAACAAAGAGTAAAGATGTCCTAACCTTTTGAAAGGTAGTTCTGATGTCATATGTTTCGTTTTTTTCCCCTCGCTATTATTTTTAGTGAGGGAAGGTGTGGGTAAGGTCTCCACTTTTGATGTAGGTTTTGCATTTACATTCTGCGTTAGTAGAGTCTTTAAAAGAGAAAACCCTGCTGCCTCAGATGGTGGTTCTTTTTTAAAAAGAGTAGAGGAAGACCTTTTAGATAAAAAAAAAAATATAAAGGATAAAAGGTTAATAATAAAATTACAATAAGTTAACTTTTTTTCTACTGAAGAAAAAAAGGTGATTTGAAAACAGCGTATAAAAAAGAACGTTTTAAACACACAAATTGTGAGATCTTACAACATACTAGTAGGTATGCAATTACAAAATACTTACTGTGCTGTAAATTCATCAAAACTGCCCAATAGCTGCTCAAAATCTGTTTCATCACTATTATCAAAGCAAAAAAAAAAAATAAATAAAAATAACTATTTTATTTCATGTAAAAAAGAACTATCCTGTTATCATCATAACAATGTTATATTTTTATTTCTTTTAATCTCTAAAAAACCTTGAATTCATGGTTTTTTTCCCATAGAACTAAGACTTCTGTCCTAACTTAACTTTACATTATTCACCAATTCAATAATGTAACCGATAAATTTTCGTCATGGGCGCTCATTTTTTTTTTTTTTTTGAATAGACGTTCGATTGAACGTGTTAAAATTTCCCCTAAATGAAATTTAGATAAACAAAATATTTTACCCAGCGAAGCTAATAGTCAAATTGTTTTAAAATACATTTGATTGGAATGACAGCTACGGACGCTTGGGCTATAAGAACGACAGGTTTTTGCATTTCTGTGCACATATTAAGCTACGGATATCTGCTATGCATCAAACTACATGTAATGCGTTTACAACAAAACAAAATGAAGGAATTCAGATTTTGAACTAATTTTGCTTTTAAAAACAGAAAACGATTGTTATACATAAGTAAAGAAAACTTACGAAAACGCAATGTACTCATCACCCATGTTGATTTTAATCTCGGTCATTGATGTGTATTGACCGCAGTCCTTCACATCTTTATATACCCTCCAAAGAGGAAAATCTCGAGGTGGTGATTGGAGGAAAAGGGTTTTCCGGGAGGTGGTAATAAATAACTTGCATGAGTTTTTCATTTTGGTAACCTTTAAATTTGATATGTTAAAAATAAAATATCCTTAGAATTTAAGAGGTGACATTAATTAAGTGACGGTACACCATGTACAATGCATATGTAATTAACCTAATTAATCATGTTCATGTGACTTAGGTTTCATTTTAATTTAACCCGGTAAATTTATTCTGACTTCAAAAACACCGCTCTGTCACGACATACCTGCGCAGAAGTACAATGTGACCAGATAAATACTGTTTTATAACTACTGTATTTATAATTACTGTCTTAACATGTCCAAAGCTATGAATTAAACACAGATTTAGTGTCTACATTTATACAGAAAATTTTACCAAAACAGGGTAAAAATAAAGTATTTTGAGAGTGAAGCCCTCCACATCCTCTTTGAAAACCAAAAAAATAATAATACTGGAACCCGGGCCCTCCCTTTACAAAAAAAAAAAAAAAAAAAAAAAAACCTTGATCCACCGCTGTATTATTATTACCAAACTTAGTCCTCAGCATCGCGATGATAAAACCGTGATTTTTATTGGTCAAACCTCACGCCACAAATTAGGAGATTGTGAACCCCAGATGAGAAAAAGTGCTCAAAGTTATGGTAAAGGGGTGATAAAACCGTGATTTTTATTGGTCAACCCTCATGACTTTAATTTGGAGATTGTGAACCCCAGTTGGTGAAGTCAAACATGGCGAAAGCTATCATAGGTTTTATCTGCCTTTCAACGGCATGTTTAACGTATTCCGTCCCAATAAGGAGATGTTATCTCCCCTGCAGAGAAATAGAAGTTCGATCGGATGAGGTGAGAGACGTTTACGTGACGGCGTGTCACCTCCAGAAGGTGACCATAATAGGCGATCCGAGCGCCGTCCGAATTCACGCAAGCAAACCTCTGGACATACTTTGTGGTAAGCAACTTTTCAGTACAATTTTGAAAATTTTAACTATTGACTGTGTATAATTTATTTGTGGGAAAATATCTACATCGTAATATCATCGGGTTCGTTACCCACAAATACAGACTGAGCCAAAAAAATCTCGGAGAAATGTTTTCTGAAGTTTTAAGCATATATAATTAATATCTCGCCAGCTTGTTATCAATGATAAGATGAATATTTGTACAAAGATATACTAATTACTATTCTTGTGTGTGTGTGTGTGTGTGTGTGTGTGTGTGTGTGTGTGTGCGTATGTTTATGTTAAAAAACGAACGAAATTTTAAGATCCACAATATATCATCGGGTTCGTTACCCACAAATATAGATTGAACCAAAAATTTCGGAGAAATATGAACATTATGCTTTCAGAAGGTTTAAGCCTAGAAAAGTAATATATCCCCAGCTTGTTATTATCAACGATCAGTTTAACTTTACTGGTCTCGGACCTTTGGTGTAAACAATATCATCGGGTTCGTTATCCAGAACTACCTGGTGACCTCGAGGGACCAGTTCAGACTAGATTAACTGTATAATATACCTTCGGAAATTTATTTTTGCATCGTAGAAAATTGAAATTTTATTGTTAATTGAAATTTTCTAAATCACTACTACCTACTCCGTGCTGGTTCATATTATAGAGCAAATTTTGTAAATCGGCACGTATGCACCCATTTTGAAAAGTACTGTATTACTCGATTAACACTGTGGTGGTGTGTTGTGTTGAGATTCTAATTACTACCCTTTTTTTCAGAACCATTTCATGTAATTGATGTTGGTCAGTCAACACAACGTGGAGGTAAATTGTTTATTAGTTGATCAAACTCTGTGAAATGTCTATCTCTAAATATTTGTTAAGTGTTTATCAGGTTTTATCAAAGTTTAGGGGCAACTGATTCATGACCACATAGTTACTTTTTGAATGAAATATAAAGGAGGTCAGTTATGGTAAACAAGATAATTGATTGGTAATAATTTATCACAATGAGAAGAAATCATACTTATCCACGCGTACGTCTCATTGCACACAAAGTGGTAAACAGTAACCCAAACAATGGAAATATATTTTTTGCTTATAAGTGTTTAAAAGCTGCAGTGTTAAAACTATCTTTAATTGTGGTCAAGTTTATAATGGTCAATTGTGCAAATATGAGTAGCAAGTTAATTCTTCAAAAACTGCACATAAATAGCTTTATTAAGCTATTTTGAATAGCTTTATAAAGCTATATAGCTTTTTCAAGCATTATAGCTAAATCAAGAGATTGTACTGGACTTGTTTATAATACTGCTTATTATTTATTAGAAGTAAACAAAAGGACATCAACGAGTACAACTGGGACATCAAGGATTACAACTGAACCAGAAGTGACAAGGACATCAACAAGTACAACTGGGACATCAAGGATTACAACTGAACCAGAAGTGACAAGCAAAGAAGTGACAAGCAAAAACACACAGAAAAGTAAGCCAATACAGGGGTGTGCAATTACAAAAAAAAAATGGCTACTAGCCCAGGGGCTACTGGCAGTAGCAAAGTTACTAGCCCAAAGTTTAAACTTACTAGCCCAACATTTTCTTCATATCAGTTGAATTAGAACTGTAAACGATTATTGTTGTCATCAAGGCGATCAAACGAACGTTTACGCTTACTTATCGTCAGGTACTTCTCCATGTTTGAAACAAAGCGTCATTGCCATGCGGAACATTAGTACCCACAATGCACGTACATTAAAGCCAATGAGAGATCTTGATTTTGCATAACAGTTAAGTCGTACATAAAATCAGTCGACGTTATAATGACACTTACGGAAGTCTGATTTTTTTTTTGGGTGCATATTATTTTATGCACTAGGAAAAATTAAGAAGAAATACTCAGCTTTCATAGGCTACCAAAATCTGTAGATGTGGAAGGCAACAAACATAATACATCTGATACAAAGGGTCAATATAAATAAATGTATTTTATCAGTATTAATTTTTTAAGTATAATTACAATTTTAAAAAAAAAAACCTTTACGTATTATATTTTGTATTAGTTAATTCACTAATGCTTGTTATCATATAGTGATTTACAACAGTATTTATCTCATTTTAGAAATACATCCCAAATTACCAGGGAGATCACAAGGATCAACCAATGAGGAAGACATCTATGCAACCAATGAGGAAGACATCTATGCAACCAATGAGGAAGACATCTATGAGCATGATGAGGTTATCGGTCAGTGTGTTATTCTGCATCAAATTGTGAATTCAATAGGAACAAGATACCATTTTTGAAAATAGTAAACAAAATAATGCTTTAATTTGTATTGGAAAAAAATAAATTGTGTAATCTTCATATGATATTGGAATCTCACCATGTATGTTCATCTATCAGTAAACATGAGCTTGTGTAAACCAGTTATAAGAAACTAGAGCAGGTCTATAGTTCTAAATAGCAGTAATAAATTGAATCATATTTTTGAAAACTAAATGTATTATTTATATTATTTTTTTCTAAAAGGTTTCCTCTCATGGGCCGCATCAGTCACCGCTGCAGTCATTATCGTATGTTTTAAACGATACCTTTTAAGAAGAAGAAGATGTGGTTGCGCTTGGAACAGGTCCAACAACAATGCAGGGTCTGGTGGGCAAGAGGACACTACAGCACGGGGAGAACACTGTCCCATGTTTCCGCATACACCACCCAGTCAGGCAACAACACCAAGTTCTGCATCCGATAGTACTTTGCAGCCTGGGTCGGGAGAACACTGTCCCATGTTTCCGCATACACCACCCAGTCAGGCAACAACACCAAGTTCTGCATCCGATAGTACTTTGCAGCCTGGGTCGGCCAACATGTCTGAAATCACATTCACCACTTGCTCCAGCAAACCTCTACTGAGACCATCCTCAAGTTCACCTGAGCTGGTAAACACCCATACTGCAAAACGAGTGTTATTTAAGTCCCCACCCACCACTCAGCAAGAATCTGATGCTCAAAGAGATCTACCGGTAATACAACCTATTGCTACCTCTCAGTCTAAAATCTTGGACACCTCTAGTACTAGTTGCGCACAAACACCGCTTGTGGATCTGCCTGTTTCTGCAAATACCAGATCCAAAACAGCAAAAAAAATCTTGGACACCTCTAGTACTAGTTGCGCACGAACACCGCTTGTGGATCTGCCTGTTTCCGCAAATACCAGATCCAAAACAGCAAAAAAAGTTAAGGATTTAAAGTGAAGAGAATTTGGAACTGTGTGTTTGAGGGTGAGGGTTTATGTGTGTGTGTGTGTGTGGTATTTGCGGAAAACAGACAGATTTACAACAGCAAAAAAGTTAAGGTTTTAAAGTGAAGAGAATTTTGAACTTTGTGTGCGTGTGGATGTGTGAGGGTGGGGTGTTTGTGTGTGTGTGTGTGTGTGTCTGTTTGTGTGTGTGTCGAACGAAAGGTTTTTTTTTTATTCAGAGCAACATTGAATTTTTTTTTCAGCTTGGATGTCTAATAAAAGTGAGAATTTTTTTAGTACTTTTGACGTGCTGTAATGTTTTCCATCAAAGTTATATTATGCATGAAAGTGCTTAAGGTTATTTTCAAAGTGAAAGAGAAATTGGAATTGTTTGTGCGTGTAAAAGTAATTTTTTTTCTACAGAACAACATCGAACGATTTTTTTCAACTCTAATGTTGAATGGAAGCTGAGATTTTTTTAGTACATATAATGTGTGCTCTAATGTTATGTTTTACATGAAATTGTGTAAGATATGAGAAATTGGACTTTTTTGGGTTTTTTCTCTAACTTGATTGTTGATTGTTTAATGAAAGCCAGATTTTGTAGTACTTAGGTGTGTACAGTATTAAATTCATGATACCTCATTCATGGTAAAATACCTCATACATGGTCAAATATACCCTTGATTGTTTAATGAAAGCCAGATTTTGTAGTACTTAGGTGTGTACAGTATTAAATTCACGATACCTCATACATGGTAAAATACCTCATACATGGTCAAATTTACCGTTGATTGTTTAATGAAAGCCAAATTTTGTAGTACTTAGGTGTGTACAGTATTAAATTTCATGATACCTCATACATGGTCAAATACCTCATACATGGTCAAATATACCGACCATGCGGGTATTATTTTTTTATGTGATCAATACTTACATTTACCTGCATAATGTTTTTGCGATAGATATTTGTGTATTTTTGAAATATCTATTCTGAGATAAGATATATCTTTGTGCTACTTTAATGAAAACAGGATATTTTGTTTTCCATATGACGTAGTATGATAAGAATGGTTTTTCCAGCTTTAATTTTTCATGAGAAGTGGGATATTTTTTTTTTACAGTACTCAGGTGTGTATGTGTGCCTACTGAGTGCATTTATTGTTTCTCATTGATTCCTTCCAAGGTATGTGCTATTGTGGTGCTGTTTTTCATTAAAAAAAAAAAAAAAAAAAAAAAAAAAAAAAAAATTCTAGTCTAAGGTAGGCTATTTCTTAGCTGTTGTTTACAGAATTTTTGTTTATATATATATCCCTTCTAAGGTATGTGCTATTGTGGTGCTGTTTTTCATTAATTTTTAAAACGAGAAAAAAGGTCTCTTTTCTTGTGTGATATGATTGTTTTTTTTTCAACTTTTAATTGTTGATAAAAAAAAAAGTGAGATTATGTACTGCAGTGTTTTCTAGTTCAAGGTAGGCTATTTCTTAGGTGTTGTTTACAGAATTTTTTTGTTTTACATTCCATGAGGCAAGAAAAGAAATGAAGAATCTTTTGTTGTTATAAGCCTCATATAAACATTATTTGGATCAACATATGCAGTTTTTGATTTTTTTTTCTTTTCAAATAATAATGTTGTGTATTTTTTATTATGCATGTTTTAGTATTTAGTTTGTTTTAGTATTTAGTTTTTGTTATTTGATACAAAGTAAAAAAGTATTTTTATGTATCATGAAATAAAAAAAGTTTTTTGAAGCTCAAGTGATTTATTTGTTTATATTTGAGTGAAAAACAATTAAAATAGTTTGAGAATATATAAGTTATGCATATAAAATGCATAGATCAACTTGCTTATTGCAGAATGCTGAGGTCAGATTAAAATAATGTGACAATTGTTTATGAACTCATTTTTTTTTTTTAAATTTTGGTATTAAAAGGATGGCAGACAACAGCCTTCTGAAAGACATACTCGACTCCTTGGAGGATCCAGATACTATACAACTCTTTGCAGCAGCCAACGGTCTGGTAGGTGATGTCGAGGTTGAGAACAGATTGCAAGAGCTTGAATGGGAAAGACATATAGATAAATTGTGGCAAGAGGTGGTACAGCAATTGGATGCCCCCGCAAAGCGACCAAGAATGACGCTTGATGCTGATGACCAACCATCTACCAGTGGACAATTCGGAGGTGGGAATGAACCTGTTGAAAAACCGTACTTTATATGGAAGAAGGACACGAGGACTTATAAAAAGAACCTGGCCCTTGATACAAGTTTCAAGATCAAATTCAACGACCAATGGCGAGGAGAAAAATTAGTGGACATTTATGACAATTTGCACAATATGTTTGATGATGTTTTGTCACAAGCCAGAGGTAGTGATGCTGATTTGGGTCGAGTGGTTGTAAGTCATCCAAATTTAAACAACGCCATCGTTGTGCCATTGCAGTCATGGGAGAATTTAAACTCGGACACAGTGATGTCAGAAATCACCAAGGTATTGAATTCCAACGAAAATATACCCGTGGATGATCATCTGCTCGTTACTGTAGGATCCATCAGTATGATGAAGGGAGGAAGCTGGAGTGGAAATAAATTGGCTGTGACTTCCCTCTTTGGACCAGGGAATTCCCTCATGAGAAAAAAATCTGTACTGTATGTGGAAAATGACAATAATTTATGCTTACCCATTGCCATAGGTCTGTGTTTCTTGAAAACCTGCAAGAAAGTGGATGCCAATACATGGGAGCATTTGATCAAAGGAAATCCCGGAACGATTCTAGAACATGCGATTCACCACAAAACCGTCCCAAAATGGTATTATGGTAACTTACTAAAAAAATCTCGCAAAAAAGGGCAGACAGAGATGGCATTCCAACTATGCAGAAAAGCTGGTGTACCTGTTGACCGATATCTGGGCTTGAATGACATAGAACCTTTTGAAAACCTGCTGGACGTGAGTGTCAATGTAGTGTCGTCAAGAGTAGGGAACAAATTTGTCAGGGTTGCAAAGGAGACGGAGCGAACATGTCTATATTTGTATCACATAGAATCGGAAAATGAAAAACATTGGCACGGTATAAGTAGCATCCAAGGCTTCTTTAATGGCTCTTATTTTTGCCACACTTGTTTGAAACCTTACAAAACCAAATTTAAACACACATGTGCAACTTCCTGTGACGTGTGTCTGTACGATAATTGTATCGAGACTGAAACAAAAGTTGGATGTGCGTCATGTAGTCGGGTTTGCCGTTCTCTTGAGTGTTTTAAAAGACACAAGGTGGGTAAAATGGTACATAAAGAAAAGATTCCTCCTGCTTGCGAGCTGTGGCATCAGTGCAAGAAATGTCGTGTAAAGCTTTCAGCTGCCAAACGTGACCCCAAACTTCATGCCTGTGGTGAGTGGCAGTGTCCCAGTTGTGCTGAATACCACGTAGGGGAACATCTCTGTTTTCAAAAATCTTACAGCTCGGATCCGGAAGAACGAAAAAAGAAGAAGAAATTCATCTTTTATGACTTTGAGACGCGACAGGACGACATTTTTCAATGCGATCAAGGCTATACCCCCTCTTGCATTAGATGTCGAGAATGTGCCAAGAAGGAACGACAGTGTGCCAGCTGCAGACTTTGTCAAAATTGTCAGGATCCGTCTTGCGGCCTGCATCAACATAAAGTCAATTTCGAGTCTTGCAGACTTCTTGTCATGCCTGTGAAAAAAACGAATTAAACAAAGATTCTACATGTAGCGAGTGTGGTGTACGCTGTAACAAGTGCTCTCAAATGAAAAAAATAAAATTCGTCCGTTCTCCCTGTCCAGATACTTGTGGTCACCGGGAACTTATCTTTCGTGGTGAAGACGCCGCACAGCGGTTTTGTGCCTACGTTACTCAACCACACGTCAAGAACACAATTTTAATCGCACATAACGCCAAAAGTTTTGACTTGTATCCCATTTTAGAGGTTCTCATTGACCGACATTCGATTCGACCAGATAAAATCATTTACAACGGATCCAAAGTAATGTACATGCACATTGCAAACAAACTAAATCTCACGTTTTTGGATTCGTTGAATTTCCTACCCATGAAATTAGCAAAGATCCCAGAAGCGTTTGGTTTAGAAGAACTCAGCAAGGGGTTCTTCCCTCATTTTTTCAATACGAAAGAACATCAGACTTACGTGGGTTCCTATCCGGCTCTAGAATTCTACGGATATAATTTCATGTCATCGGGAGAGAGAAAGAAATTCGTCACGTGGCATGCAAGTAAGAGCTCTGAAGTATTTAACTTTCAAGAAGAGATGTTGAAGTACTGTCGCTCGGACGTCGACATCTTGAGAAGGGGTTGCATAGCGTTCCGAAATACTGTACTTCAAGCCACGACAATAGAAACTTCGCATGTTCAACCCGATGGAACTATTTCAACAACGATCATAGATGGCGTAGACCCTTTTGATTACGTAACGATTGCCAGTGTTTGTATGGGTATTTTTAAAACTTTATTTCTTAAACACAACCTTGAAGTAGAAATCACGAGGGACCAGACATCCACATGGTATCAGATGGAGAACTTTGAGGGGGTAAAAGGGGTGTGGCTTGATGGAAAATGGGTAGCCCTCAGTGACCTGGAAAAAGAGGAAAATACAGCAGTGGGAAAACAACATTTGAGGAGTCCCATTGCCGTCGTCCCTTCAGAGGGATACGCCAGCAAAGAGAATTATAGCAAGATATCCATTCAGTGGTTAGAATGGCTCATGGAGCGAAGTCGAAAACGAGGAAAACCTGTTCATATCCGGCACGCTCTCAATGGGGGAGAGTATCGCGTACCAGACACCAATTACAGATGCGACGGTTTTGTAGAGAATCCTAAAGGAAAAAGAACCATATACGAATTTTATGGTAAGACATTTTTACTCTGTATAACAACATTTGGTATTGAATTTGCCCCTGCCTTTCCCCTAACTGAGGGGGAGGGGGGGGGGGGGGGCGGCGGCGGCGGCCAATCTTGTGTTAAAAACTTTTTTTTTTTTTGGTAATTGTGTATATGTGTTTGTGTTTTGTTAGGTTGTGTGTACCATGGATGTCCGGATTGCTTCCAACAGGATCGATCTGATGTCAAGCACCCTGCGACAAACCAGACATTAGACGAACTCTTCAAGATGACCAAAAAGCGAGAAAGAGAACTCAAAGAGCTCGGATACAATCTGGTCGTCGTATGGGAGCACCAATTTCGCTACCAGCTGGAAAAAAACGCGGACTTGCAACAATTTATCAACACTCTGGATCTGCAAGACAGACTTGATCCCCGTGACAGTTTCTTTGGCGGTCGCACCAATGCCATAAAACTCCATTATAAAGCTAAAGAGGACGAAACCATTCAGTATTACGATTTCACCAGTCTCTACCCTTGGACAAATAAATACTGTCGTTATCCCGTGGGTCATCCGACTATTATCACTGAAGATTTTCGGGATGTATCAAATTATTTCGGCCTCGCCAAAATCAAAGTCCTGCCACCTACACAATTGTACCACCCCGTGCTTCCGTACCGATCTCAAGGAAAACTGAAATTTCCTTTGTGTCGAACGTGTGCGGACGCTGAATATCAGCATGCCTGTACTTGTTCTGTAGGGGAAAGAGCAATCACGGGCACGTGGTGTACTCCAGAAATCTAAATGGCAGTGTCAAAAGGGTACCAAATTTTAAAAATTTACGAGGTTTATCACTTTGAGCAATCGACTCAGTATGACCCAACTTCGGGTGAAGGGGGTCTGTTTGCAAAGTATGTTAATACATTCCTTAAGATTAAACAAGAAGCTTCGGGATTTCCTCCCGAGTGTGTAAGTGAAGAGTCAAAACAATTATATATTAGGCAATACAAAGAAAAAGAGGGTGTAGACTTAGAGTACGACAAAATTCAAAAAAATCCGGGTTTGCGCTGTTTAGCCAAACTCTGCCTCAATAGTTTTTGGGGAAAATTTGGTCAGAGACTAAGCATGAAGCAATCTATGTTCTTTCATGAATCCGAATGTGATAAATTTTTTCAGATTCTTTCAGATCCTACTAAAGTCCCTCACAATTTTCACATTGTATCGAAGGACACCCTTCAATTTGAATGGAGTAATCATTCCATGTTTATGCCTCCGGATTGCAAAACAAACATATTTTTGGCAAGTTTCACTACTGCACATGCACGGCTGCGCTTATATAGTGTATTAGATCGGTTGGGGGAGGACGTTCTGTATTTCGATACAGATAGTGTTATTTTCAAAACCCAAAAGTCGAACGACTTGCATTATCTACCCATAGGAAATTATTTGGGAGAATTGACAAACGAGATCAAACCAGAAGATGGTTACATTGTAGAATACGTGTCCGGGGGCCCCAAAAATTATGCATACCGCACCCTTTCTGGTAGGGAAGAATGTAAAGTTCGTGGTTTTACATTAAACTGGGCTAATTCTAAAGTGATTAATTTCGATGCTATCAAATCCTTGATCTGTACAACACAAGATAAGCAAATTGAAATCATCAACCCCTGTAAAATATCCAGGGACAGTCGAAAAAGAAAATTGTTAAACCGTATAGAAACCAAACGATATCAAATGGTTTACTCCAAAAGGAGAATTTTACCCAATTTAGATACACTGCCATTTGGATTTTGTTAAAAAACATTTTAAAAAATGTACATTTTAATACCCATTTTTATTTTAATAGTCACAATTATTGTATTCTATTATCATTCATAACGATATACATTACATTATGTACCATAAAATTTGTTTTCACAAGAACAGTCTTTTTTCTCTCTAAATTTGACACTCAGTAGGAAAGCCAAGGAATGTGTTTCTTGCGTCGTTTCAAGGGCACACCAGGAGGTTTTCCTATTGTTTGAGTTCTACTGGTGTAACCAGCCCCGGTCTGTGAGGTGTCATTGATTGATTCATTCATCGTTGTAGCGGTTAAAGTCTTTTCATACATCTGTTTTTGATCACTGTCCTCATTCACGGTGTCAGGTTTAACAGGTTCTTCTTTATCCTCGATTTTTTTAAGGAGATGCTCGTATTTTAATTTAGGCACTAGTATCATTTCTCTCGCCATTTTTGTCTATTTGATGAACAATGGGTTTCAGTAACAGAGATACTAATGGTAGATGTTTCAATAAAATCCCACGTTTCTGTTTCGTACTGACTTCCCTCGATCCCAGTGATCTAATGTAGGATTGGTAAGGTTTCAGCTGATTTATATACCTCTTCATCAGAGGATAAGTTCCCGTGTAAATATTCAGAGCAATTTCACTGATAACATCGTATTGCTCACTAGTCAAACACTTAACAATCGCTTTATGCTTCCGTATTCTTCGATTCATATTTGCAATATGAATAAATTGTGATGAAGCATATGTATTTATAGGGATTGATAAATAACCATGTCCTCTCCAGGCAAGATGTGAGATCGCAGTTGGTACTCTTTGTTCTGGGTAGGTTCTAAACACACATGCAAATAACCAAAATTTGGACGTGTTGCAGCTTCGTATGCTGCTTTGAAAAATGGTACACACCCTGGTAGAATTTGTGATCCGAAGGTAATGATCTGGCGGGAATCACGGTAATTCTTGAATAAAATCACATTTAGACAGTTCAGGGATATGGTCCTGGAATATTTACCGGGAGGGTACAAGTTTTGAGAGAGCATCACAGTGGTAACGTTACGATGATGAGAAGTCACAGTAAAAAGATGTACGCAGTCTTGAGATTGCGCAACCTGTAGCATAAGATCATCTAATACCACTATCGTGTGGTTTACACCCTCTGTATACTGCTCTATATCTTCCTTGGAAGGTAATCCTTGATGAAGAATGAATCTTGGTATGCTTGACATCATTTCGTCAAACATGGGCTGATGTTCAGAATAAGCATATATTATTTTTTCTACAGGAGTAGAAAACATTTTATCTGCATTTTGTAAGAGTCGTTTAGTGAAATGTGTCTTTCCGCTTTGCGTACTACCACTTATTAAAATTGTTGTAGGTGCTGAAAATGGTAGCAATGATTTCGTTTTCCACCATTCGTTCTGTGATTCCATGTTTCTCTTTCCTCTACGGAATCTCTAATGACTTGACTTGTAAAACTGTACAAGTATTTATAAGAAGTCACCAATGCAATAAATAATGTTTATTGATACAAAAATTCA